>NC_045030.1:68893840-68900580 GCF_008632895.1 Mastomys coucha | reverse complement strand
GTCCATTTCTTACTCCTATTTCCAGAAGAACTCTTTAATTCTTTTCATGTTGGCTCTGGATTCCAACACCTAAGGAGATGATAAAATAATTTTTTTTTGAGTTTGTTTATATAGTGGATTATATTAATGGGTTTTCATATATTGATCTGACCTTGCATCACTGGAATGAAACCTACTTGATCCTGTTGAATGATGGTTTTGATGTGTTCTTGGATTCAGTTTGCAAGAATTTTATTGAGTATATTTGCATTGATATTCATAAGCAAGATTGGTCTGAAGTTTTCTTTTTTGGTTGGGTCCTTGTGTGGTTTAGGTATCAGAGTAATTGTGGCTTTATAAAATGAATTAGGTAGTGTTCCTTCTGTTTCTGTTGTATGGAATAGTTTGAGGAAAATTGGTATCAGGTCTTATTTGAAGGTCTGGTAGAATTCTGCAATAAATCCATCTGGCCCTGGGCTTTTTTTGGTTGGGAGGTTTTTTAATGACTTCTATTTCCTTATGGGATATGGTCCTGGTTAGATAGTTTATCTGCTCCTGATTTAACTTTCATATGTGGTATCTGTCTAGAAAACCATCCATTTCATCTAGATTTTCCAGTTTTGTTGAGTATAGACTTTTATAGTAGGATCTGATGATGTTTTAAATTTCCTTCATTTCTGTTGTTATGTCTCTCTTCTCATTTCTGATTTGTTAATTTGGATACTGCTTCTGGGCTCTTTAGTTAATTTGGCTAGGGATTTATCTATCTTGTTGATTGTCTCAAAGAACCAGCTTTTGGTTTTGTTGATTCTTTATATTGTTCTCTTTGTTTCTATTTGGTTGATTTCAGCCCTGAGTTTGACTCTTTCCTGCCTTCTAGTCCTCTTGGGTGTGTTTGATTCTTTTTGTTCTAGAGATCTCAGGTGTGCTATTAAGTTGCTAGTGTAAGATCTCTCCAGTTTCTTTACCAGGATGCTTAATGCTATGAAATTTCCTTGTTGCACCACTTTTATTGTTTCCCATTAGTTTGGGTATGATGTGTCAACATTTTCATTAAATTCCAGGAAGTCTTTAATTTCTTTCTTCCCTGACCAAATTACCATTGAGTAGAGAATTGTTCAGTTTCCATGTATATGTGGACTTTCTGTTGCTTTTGCTGTTGTTAAAGAACAGCCTTAGGGATAGTGATAGTGTGCATAGAATTATTTCAATCTTCTTGTATAGGTTGAGGGTTGTTTTGTGACAAATTATATGTCAGTTTTGGAGAAGGTACCATGAGGTGCTGAGAAGAACACATATTCTTTTGTTTTAGGGTGAAATGTTCTATTAATATCTGTTAAATCCATTTGGTTCATAACCTCTATTAGTTTCACTGTGTTTCTGTTTAGTTTCTGTTCAATGACCTGTCCATTGGTAAGAGTGGGGTGTTGAAGTCCCCCAATATTATTGTGTGGGGCTCAATATGTGTTTTGAGCTTTAGTAAAGTTTCTTTTATGAATGTGGATGCCCTTACTTTTGAGGCAGAGATGTTTGGAACTGAGAATTTCTCTGGGTGGACTTACCCTTTGATTAATATAAAATGTCCCTCCCAACACACTTGATCACTTTTGGTTGAAATTCTATTTTATTGGATATTAGGAAGGCAACTCCACCTTGTCTCCTGGCACCATTTGCTTGGAGGACCTTTTTCCATCCTTTTACTCTGAGGTAGTATCTGTTTTTGTTATTGAGGTATGTTTCTTGCATGCAGCAAAGTACTGGATTTTGTTTATATATCCAGTCTGTTATGTCTTTTTATAGGTGATTTGAGTCTATTAATATCGCGATGTATTAGAGATGACTGTTGGTTCCTGCTATGTTTGCTTTTGTAGGTGGCTTTATGTGCTTGTGGTTCTCTCCTTTTGGCTATGTTGTGAGCTGCTCAATATCTTGTCTTTTCTTTGGTGTAGGTACTTTCCTTGTGTTGGAGATTTACTTCTAGGGTCTTCTATAGGGTTGGATTGGTAGATAGATACTGTTTGAATTTGGTTGTGTCATGGAATATCTTGTTTTCTCCATCTATGTTGATTGAGAGTTTTGCTGGGTATAGTAGCCTGGGCTGGCATTTGTGTTCTCTTAGGGTCTGTATGACATCTGCCCAGGATCTTCTAGCTTTCATAGTCTCTGGTGAGAAGTCTGCCATAATTCTGATAGGCCTGCCTTTATGTTACTTGCCTTTTTCCCTTACTGCTTTTAGTATTCTTTCTTTGTTTAGTGCATTCGGTGTTTTGATAATTATATGGTGAAAAGATTTTCTTTTCTTATCACATTTATTTGGTGTTCTATAATCTTCTTGTACCTTTATGGCCATCTCTTTTTTTAGGTTGAGGAAGTTTTCTTCAATGATTTTGTTGAAGATATTTTCAGGTTCTTTGAGCTGGGAATCTTCATAGCAGCCTTATTTATAATAGCCAGAAACTGGAAACAACCCAGATGTCCTCCAGTAGAGGAATGGATACAGAAATTGTGTTACATCTACACAATGGAGTACTATTCAGCTGTTAAAATGAACGAATTTATGAAATTCTTAGGGAAATACATGGATCTGGAGAATATCATCCTGAGTGAGGTAACCCAATCACAAAAGAACACACATGTTATGCACTCTCTGATAAATGGATATTAGCCCAGAAGATCGGAATATATGAAGTACAATACACAAACCACAAGAAACTCAAGAAGAAGAAAGAACAAAATGTGGACACTTCATTCCTCCTTAAAAGGGGGAACAAAATACCCATGGAAGGAGTTGCAGAGACTAACTATGGAGCAGAGACTGAAGGAAGGACAATCTAGCCTGATATAGCTATCTCCTGAGAGGCTCTGACAGTGCCAGACTAATACAGAAGTAGAGGCTCACAGCCATCCATTGAATTGAGTACAGTTTCCCCAATGAAGGAGCTAGAGAATGGACCCAAGGAGCTGAAGGGTTCGCAGCCCTTTAGGACAAACAACAATATGAACTAACTAGTACCCTCAGAGCTCCCAGGGACTAAAACTCTAACCAAAGAGTACACGTGGGGGGGGGCACTCATGGCTCCAGCAGCATGTGTATAGCAGAGGATGACCAAGTCAGTCATCAATGGGAGGAGAGGCCCTTGGCCCTGTGAAGGTTCTATGCCCCAGGGTAGGGGAATGCCAGGGCCAGTAAGCAGAATAGGGTCTGGTGGTAAGAAGGGGTGGGAGGAGGAGGGCATAGGGGTTTGTTCTTGTTGTCTTTTTGGGTTTTTTTTGAGGGAAACTGGGAAAGGAGATATTGTATGACATGTAAATAAAGAAAATATCTAATAAAAAATTCCCCCCAAAAAGATTGACTTTTATTTCATTCACATATATTACCACTTAAATCTCATTGTTATTTCAATTGTGAAACCAAATAATTGATTACTATTTTATAAAGTTGTACTTACCATTCTAAGACAGATATATTATTAAATTATACTATTATAAGCATAGCATTAAGTAACATTCAACAAAATTTCTAAATATAACAGTCTCAGTTATCAAATTATACATACTATGGCAGTTTGAATATGCTTGGTCCATGAGAAATGGCACTGTTAATAGGTGTGGACTAATTGGAGGAAGTTCATCATTGTGGAGTGGGCTTTGGAGTCCTATGCCCCAGCTCTGCCCAGTGTAGAGGAGTTTCCTCCTGGCTACCTTCAGATCATGATGTAGAACACTTGGGTCCTCCAGCACCAAGTCTGTCTGCAAGCTGCCATGATTCCCGCCATGATGATAATGGACTGAACCTTTGATGTGTCCTTTATAAGAGTTGACTTGGTCATGTCTTCTCTTCACAGCAAAGAAACCTTGTCTAAGACAGATAACAATTATCAGATCTCATTAAATAGTTAGGGATAAACTATTTGTTGCCTACAAAACTGAGCTCACTGGCAAAGAAAAACATAGCTTAAAAGTTAAATGTTAAAAATATAATTCAAGGACCTGAAAGTAGATATAAATCAGAAGTAGATAAACTAATGCTTGGTAAAGTAGAATTGAAGCAAAGGGTTATTACAGACATGGTAAATAAGATCACTATATATTTATAAAGTAGATAATCATTTAAGAAGATATTGCTGTTATAAATAGATATCCATAAGAAGTTATTTCACCCATAAAACAAATATTGCTAGACCTAAAGAGATAGATAAATTCAGTTGCAATAAAAATGGATATCTTTGACATCTCAGTTTTATAAATACATTTTCCAGATAAAATATCAGTAAAGGGACTTTAGAGATAAATTACTTAATAAATTAAAGAGACTTAACAGAAATGTTGAGGATAGCACAGGTTAAAGATATAAAAAACATTTTAAGCAGTGGCGGCAGCTGAGGCTGCGGTGCCTGCGGGAGAGCGGGGCCTGTGAGCTCAAGGGCTCTGCGGGCGCGGGGGCCTGGCCCTGGCTTGGCGTCCCAGACAGTGTGCGGTGGCATGCGGCCTAGCGTCTCAGAGTGCCTGGTGAAGAATGTGATGGGATCACTAGGATATCTATGGAGAGCGGCCCTGGGACAAGATTGAGAAATCGGCCAGTAATGGGGGATGGTCTAGAAACCTCCCAAATGTCTACAATGCAGGCCCAGACCCAACCCCAGCCAGCAAATGCAGCCAGCACCAATCCTCCACCCCCAGAGACCTCCAACCCTATTAAGGCCAAGAGGCAGACCAACCAACTGCAATATCTGCTCAGAGTGGTGCTCAAGACACTATGGAAACACCAGTTTGCGTGGCCTTTCCAGCAGCCTGTGGATGCCATCAAGCTGAGCCTCCCTGATTACTATAAGATTATTAAATCACCCATGGATATGGGAACAATAAAGAAGCGCTTGTAAAACAACTATTACTGGAATGCTCAGGAATGTATCCAGGACTTCAACACTATGTTTACAAATTGTTACATCTATAACAAGCCTGAAGATGACATCGTCTTAATGGCAGAAGCTCTGGAGAAGCTCTTCTTGCAAAAAATCAATGAACTGCCTACAGAAGAAACTGAGATCATGATAGTCCAGGCAAAAGGAAGAGGACGAGGGAGGAAAGAAACAGGGACAGCAAAACCTGGTGTATCCAGGGTACCAAACACAACTCAAGCATCAACTTCTCCGCAGACCCAGACGCCTCAGCAGAACCCTCCTCTACCCGTGCAGGCCACAACTCACCCCTTTCCTCCTGTCACCCCAGACCTCATTGCCTAGCCTCCTGTCATGACAATGGTGCCCCCCCTAGCCACTTCAGACTCCTTCACCGGTACCCTCACCCAGCCCAGCAGGTGGGGGTCCACCTGCTCCAGTTCCACAGCTTGTGCAGAGTCACCCACCCATCACTGCGACCACCCCACAGCCTGTGAAGACAAAGAAAGGGGTGAAGAGGAAGGCAGATACCACCACCCTGACCACCATCGACCCTGTTCATGAGCCACCCTCACTGGCCCCGGAGCCCAAGACCGCCAAGCTGGGTCCTCGGCGGGAGAGCAGCAGACATGTGAAGCCCCCAAAGAAGGATGTACCGGACTCACAGCAGCACCCAGGGCCAGAGAAGAGCAGCAAGACCTCGGAGCAGCTAAAGTGCTGCAGCGGCATCCTCAAGGAGATGTTTGCCAAGAAACAAGCTGCCTATGCCTGGCCTTTCTACAAGCCTGTGGATGTGGAGGCACTGGGTCTGCCCAACTACTGTGACATCATTAAACATCCCATGGACACGAGCACAATCAAGACTAAACCAGAGTTCCGAGAGTACAGAGATGCCCAGGATCTTGGTGCTGATGTCCGATTGATGTTCTCCAACTGCTACAAGTATAACCCTTGTGACCATGAAGTGGTAGCCATGGCTCGAAAACTCCAGGACGTGTCTGAAATGTGCTTTGCCAAGATGTCTGATGAGCCTGAAGAGCCAGTTGGTACAGTGTCCTCTCCTGCAGTGCCACCCCCTACAAAGGTGGTAGCCCCACTCTCCTCTAGTGACAGCAGCAGTCATAGTTCTTCCAACATTGACAGTTCCACTAATGACTCCGAGGAAGAGGGAGCCCAGCGGCTGGCTGAGCTCCAGGAACAGCTCAAAGTTGTACATGAGCAGTTTGCAGCCCTCTCACAGCCCCAGCAGAACAAACCAAAGAAAAAGGAAAAGGACAAGAAGGAAAAGAAAAAGGAAAAGCACAAAACGAAAGAAGTGGAGGAAAATAAAAAAAGCAAAACCAAGGAACTTCCTCCCAAAAAGACAAAGAAAAATAACAGTAGCAACAGCAATGTGAGCAAGAAGGAACCAGCATCCACGAAGACCAAGCCGCCTCCCACATGTGAATCAGAAGAAGAGGACAAGTGTAAGGCCATGTCTTATGAGGAGAAGCTGCAGCTAAGTCTAGATATCAACAAACTTCCTGGTGAGAAGCTAGGCCGTGTAATACACATAATTCAGTCGAAGGAACCATCACTTAAAAACTCCAACCCTGATGAGATTGAGATTGACTTTGAGACCCTGAAGCCAGCTACACTACGAGAGTTGGAGCGATATGTCACCTCCTGTTTGCAGAAGAAAAGGAAACCTCAACCTGAAAAAGTTGATGTGATTGCTAGTTCTTCCAAGATGAAGGGCTTCTCACCCTCTGAGTGGGAGAGCACCAGCGAATCTAGCTCCTCTGATGGTGAAGACTTTGAAACAGGTCTTGCCTAATCATTGGACACGGACTCTTAATAAAAGGGTCTTCAGTCCCAGATTCC
>NC_045030.1:68879035-68892635 GCF_008632895.1 Mastomys coucha | reverse complement strand
GCCTGTGTCTGGCGTATTCCCAGTGAACTTGGCTTGGCTGGAATTGGGGGCAGGGGAGGCTTCTTGCCCAGAGATTCCCACAGGACAGTTGGGAAAGCTGTTGGCATCATCTTTCTGGGAAGATTTTGCTTTCTTGGACCAAATGGTGGCCTACATTCCCACAGTATTTTGGCTATGTGCCTCCCTTTCCCCTCCCAACACCCTGTCTACACATGTGCACACATACAGGGAAACTTGCCCTCTAGAGTACTCTTCCATGTCCTGAATCCCATCCTGGCTATGTGGGTCTACTGTGTGATAGTAACACTCAGGACCTGTTGAATTTGAAAGATCCTTAGACTTAAACTACCAATTGTATTTGGTACCCTAGGAACACAGCCAGGAAGGACAGTGTCTCACCTCTTCTTTCCTGTTGGTAGTTTTCTGTTCCTAGGCAATGGGAGGTCCCTTGGAAAGCCTTAGTATACCAGCTGACTGTGGGATCCTTAGTATACCAGTTGACTGGAATCCTGTTGGGGAGCCAGCAAGGACAGTGGAGGTCTTCTCTCCTCAATTGCTCTGCCCTCAAATCTGTCGTTCATTCAAGTGGGGCTGGGCTGGGGTTGAAATCAGTGTTTTAATCTGAGTTTACATAAATCATTTTAATTTGTACAATACCATCCTATGTAAAGATGAAATTTGTGTTGGAGTCTAAGATTGTTATGGAATAAAGATCATGCAGTATTTGAGGCCATCTCCATGAAAAAAAAATTAAACAAAATCATTGAAGAAAACTTCCCCAACCTGAGGAAGGATATATCTATTAATGTACAAGAAGCATAGAAAACACCAAATATACAGGGCCAGAAAAGATATTCTCTATAACACATGGAAATATTAAAAGATAAGAGGAAAAAATTATTTTACGATACAAATGAATTTAAGCTATACACAATGCACTGGAAGGAAAAATTCTAAAAAGGTTAACCACACCACCCCCCCAAATCACAAGAACTAAATAATTTTAGAATAAAATTAAATGGGGTGTGGCAGGAGTCTACATCATAACAAGAAAATAACATGGATAAACATTACTGTTGGATAACTCTCAATATTAATGTTCTCAATTCCCAAATTAAAAAACCACAGATTAACAAACTGGGTTAGAAAACTGAATCCACCTTTCAGTTGCATCTAAGAAACAAACCTTACGAGCACAGGGTCCCCACTGAAGGAGATAAAGGACCCAAGGAGCTGAAGGGTTTGCAGGCCCATAGGACGAACAACAATATGAAGTAACCAGTACCCTTAGAGCTCCCAGGGACTAAAACACCAACCAAAGAATTCACATGGGGGACTAATGGCTCCAGCAGCATATGTATAGCAGAGGATGATCAAGTCAGTCATCAATGGGAGGAGAGGCCCTTGGTCCCGTGAAGGTTCTACGCCCCAGTGTAGGGAAGCAGGAGAGGGTGGGCTGGTGAGAAGGGGAAGTGGGAAGGGAACAGGGTTTTTTATTTTCAGAGGGGAATGTAAATAAAGAAAATATATAATTAAAAAAAAACTAATAAAAAAAAGAAAAAGAAAGCTCTGACATGAGTCTAAAATATTCAACCATTTTACTGATTATAAATGCTTTCAAAATTTTATTATCATGTCCATAGTCAAATAATATAATATAATTTTATGAAAATATATGAGTATTATTTAAAAAATAGAAACACACCTTACAATCAAGCTTAACTATTACCTCAGGGTGAAAGGATGGAACAAAGGTATTCTTAGCAAATAGACTCATGAAGCATACAGATGCAGAAACATTAATATCTGAAAAAATAAGCTTTAAACCAGAAGTAATCAGAAGAGATAGAGAGGAACACTATACTCTCATTACAGGAAAAATTTACTAAATGAATATTGTAATTTTAAACATTTATGCATTAAACAGGGGGGCATCCAAGTTCATAAAAACACTACAAGATTTAAATTCATATATTAACTCTATCTCAATGATAGTGTGTGTGACTTCAATACCATGCTATCACCAATAGATAGTTCATTCAAACATAAACTAAACAGAGAAATGCTGGAGTTAAATAAAGTCCTAAGTCAAATAGACCTAGCAATTAGTTAAAGAACATTTGATCTGAACACAAATAATATAACTTCATCTCAGCAGTTCATGGAACTTACTATAAGTTGATTATATACTTGGACACAAAGCAACCTTCATCAGATATAAGAAAATTGATATAGCACCTTGCATTCCATCTGACCACCATAGATTAAAACTATATATCAACAACAACAGAAATATCAGAAAGTATACATGTTCATGTAAACTGAACCACAACAAAGAGAAAATCAAACACCAATATTCTTTATGAACATAAATAAAAATTTTCTCAATAAAATACTTGCAAACTAAATCCAAGAACACATCAAAAAGATCATCCAGCATGATCAAGTGGCCTTCATTTCAGACATGTAGGAATAATTCAATATATGAAAATCAGTAAATGTAATCTACCATATAAACAAACTGAAAGAAAAAAAATCCTACAATCAATTCATTAGATGCAGAAAAGTCCTTTAACAAAATTGAACATCCCTTCATCACAAAAGTCCTGGTAATTTACAGCAAGCCTAAGGCTAACATCAAATTAAGTGGAGAGAAACTCATAGCAATGCCACTAACATCAGAAATAAGGCAAGGTATTTCACTTTCTCCATACCTAGTCAGTATAGAACTTGAAGTTGTAACTAGACATTAAGATAATTGAAGAAGATCACTGGGATAAAAATAGGAAGGGAAGAAGTCAACATATCTTTACTTGTAGATTATATGATTTTAGACATAAAGTATGCTAATCATTCTAAAAGAAATATCTTACAGCTAATAAACAAGTTCATTAAAGTAGCAGGATAAAGAATTAATACTTAAAAGTAGTATTATTCCTATATAAAATGACAAACAGACTAAAAAAATCAGAGAAACAACATCTTTCATAACAAACAAACTCATTCTTTGGGATAACTCTAACCAGGTAAGTGAGAACTTATATCACAAAAATTTTAAAATATTGAAGAAAGAAAATTGAAGAAGACATGAAAAGATCAGAAGGATCTTTTATGCTTTTGGATAACTAGGATTGAGAAAATAAAAATGGACGTCCAGCCAAAGGAAATCTTCAGATTTGATGTAATCACCATCAAAGTTCTGAAACAAAACAAAATAAAACAAAACAAACACTCCACAGAAATTAAAAAGAAAATATTCAGCTTCATATGGAAATACAAAAGAACCCAGAATAGATAAAACATCTATAAAAATAAAACAACTGGTGGAGGTGTAAACTGTCTCTGATTTCAAGTTGTATCTCAGAGCTATAGTGATAAAAAACAGCCACTATTGACCTAAGAAGGGTTCCACATTGATCAGTGGAATCTCACTGAAGACTCAAACATAAATCAATATACTTATAGAAACATGATTTTAAAATATAAGCCAAAAAGAGACACTTTAATACATCTAACATTTTCCATAAATGCTGTGGGTCAAACTATACATCTGTATGTAGAAGAAGGAAAGTAGTTCCATGTGTTTATCATCTTGAACAAAACTCAACTACAGCAGTATGAAGGGTCTCACCTTAAGGTTAAATACACTGAATTTGATAGATTCAAAAGTTTTGAATACATTGGAGAAGAAAAGGATTTATGAATAAAACACCAATATCATAGGCACTAAGACCAACAATAAATAGGAACGTTATAAAGCTGAAATCTGTGACAAAGGACACCATAATTTGTACAAAGTGGCAGGCTACAGAATAGGACATGCCATTAATAACATCTGACAGGGGTTTGTATCTTTAATATATAAATAAAATGGATATAAGGAAAGTAAATAAGCCAGTTAAAAATAAGGTAAGGAACTAAGCATAGAGTTCTCAAAAGTGGAAACATAAAACTATAAGAAACACTTTAAGAAGTATTTAAAATTTTAGTCCTCAGGGAAATGATAATCAAAAGAACTTTGATTTTTTAATAAAACTACTTTGATTTTTCATCTCAGCAAATATTAATGAAACAAATGGCTATTCATGTTGGTGAAGATGCAAAAAAGGAGTGTACTTATTCATTGGTATATGGGAGTGCTAACTTGTATAGCAGCTATGGAAATCAATGTGGCAGTTCCTCAGGAAGATGGGAATCAATCGTCCTCAATGTTGGGCACTATTTGGCCCTAGTTTGGGCCTTGAGGGCAAACCCTAGCCCAGGTCAAGTTTTGTAAACTGTCTCAGTCACTTAAGCCTGCTTTTGCCTAGCTACTGCTGATGGTAGAGTAATTTTGTTAGCTCTGTCAGTCACCCCATACCCTTCATCAACTTTCATCTCCCCCTAAATCATCTCACCTCAGCAAAACCCCCACCTCCTCTCTCAGAACTTTATAAAGAAAAAGATCTATAGATATTTTCAACTCAGCATTACTTTAAAAATGTATTTACATTTTTGTACTTGAATTTCTTTTGTTGATACTAGCTTCGAAAAATTATATTCCATAACATATAATACTACTTTTCTCCTACTGAAGGATTAGTGTTGTTTGTAGTAAAAATATGAAAGTAATTGCCTATACCAATGACCTTCTTTTTCTTTCTATGCTTTCTTGAATCCACTCTGATTATTCTTTTATCCCTCCTAATCCTGCTCTTGTTAAGTTTATAACAGCCTTCACCTTAAAAAATCCAATGGTGCTTTGGCTGTGCTGGTCTTAATAGGCCTCTTTTATGTGGCTTTTCACAAAGTTAGCCAACTCGCCTCCTTAGGCTGCCATTTCCTCTTCCAGTAATCACTGTTACCTGTGTTTATTCAAGTATTTGTATATATATATATATATATATATATATATATATATATATATATATATATATATATATATATATATATATATATATATATATATATATATATATATATGTATATATATACATATATATACTTATATATAAAATAAGTTGCTATCCATAAACTTTTGTGCTTATAGTGAAAGAATAATATAGCATTATATTTCTTCTTTGTCTGGGAATGGCACACTTTCTTAATTTTCATTTTATTTTGCTTGCTGTTGTTTCTCAGTTTCCCATGTTGACTCCTCTTCTGCAATTTAATGACTTCCCTGTATTGATGATTGGGCCCAGGACCTTGTTCTTCCTTCACAAGTGTTGTATCAATAAGCTACATGCTCAGCCTTCTCAACTTGAATTCAAAAGAGAGTGGATTCATAAGAGTCCAGACTGTTAGTATTCTGTGTAAACTCCACCCCCACAGCAGCCAGGTATGCTCTTCCCCATGTTTACCTGGCAACAGCCAGGTAGGCCTGGCCCTATAAAAGGGGCTGTTTACCTCCCCTCTTACTCCTGCTTCTCTCCCTTGCCTCTTGCCCCTTTGTTCCCCCTCTCCCCATTCCCTTCCTCCCTCTCTCCACGTGGTCATGGCCAGCCTCTACTTCTCTATTCTCTCCTTCTCTCTGCCTTTCTCTGCCTCTGCTACCCTCTTATCTCCCCTCCCCATGCCCTGAATAAACTCTATTCTATACTAGAAACGTGTGTGTCTGGTCTCTCAGGGGGAAGGGATGCCTCGGCATGGGCCTGCCAGGGCACCCCATTTCCTCACACCTTGTCAGAACATGTTCTTATAGCTCTTTCTCTTTTTATGATCACAACACAGACCATTGCTCTAAAACATTTTTTTCCAAAGTCCATCAGCCTATTTGACATTTTGTACATCTAATACAATATTCAAATTAACATACTAAAAACTTAACTCTTGATTGTTTCTAACCTCATATTTCTACAAATATTTTCCAACCAGTAAACATCATTCTTAATCTTTTGACTTTGTTTCAAATTGGAGATATCTTTATTATTTTACCAAACTTAATTTATCAGCAAAGTATCA
The DNA here is from genome assembly GCF_008632895.1 of Mastomys coucha. Classification (NCBI taxonomy): domain Eukaryota; kingdom Metazoa; phylum Chordata; class Mammalia; order Rodentia; family Muridae; genus Mastomys; species Mastomys coucha. Next base: position 68,886,692 of record NC_045030.1, on the reverse strand, counting down.
GCTCTGCTTTAAAAATATACCTACAAATCCAACTGTAAGTGCTTCTCACAGTTTGGTCACTGTAATTTCATCTTTCTATAGTGGATATCTTCCTAATATCCAATAGCATTGCTTTTCATTTTTGTTTTCTCATAGTTTTTTTTTCCCTCAACACAGGAGCTATGTAAACTTTCCATAGAATTGACATCAGGCATTTCTAGGCCCGAAACCTTCTAATAGTTTCTCACCATACATAGAACATAGTTTAAAATGTGTTCTATGTATGGTTATGCATAGTTTAAAATTAAAACGATGGTTGACCAAGCTGTGATATTATCTGACCTCTTGTCACCTCTGGAATTCATTTACAGTTACAGTTCCATTTGTTCCAAAGCACTTTAAAATGTTTAAGTCATCGATTTTCCTCCATTACACAATAGACTGTACCACTACGACATTTCTTCTCCAATATTACAGCAACTATTATCAAGCTTTTTCCATTACTCATTTAGCATATAGTAAAATTTTCACTGATTTCTATAGTTTTAACTATAGTTTTATCTAAATTTATTCCTTATTCTTTAAGAGATCATTTCTATAATGTGTATGATCATCTAGTTTCTTTATTTGAAACCATTAAATATCATTAATGATTTTAAGATCAGTCCTAAATTCATAGGAAATTTCTATAGAAGATTGTACTGATTTTAATGTCTCATCCTTTTTCCATCCTATTTTAGAGACATATGTCAGACATGTCAAGAATTTGGAACATTTCTACATGCTGCTCTATGTTCTTTCTCATCCCATCTGTTTTTTCCTGTTCCTTGTCCAAGTAAGCACACACTTCCATTAGAGCTCAAATATTATCTTTTATATTTAAACCTTATCTAACTAATTTATACTCCCAACTCACAAAATTTCTAACAAATTTTAATAGCAAAATAATATATGATTGTATATTCTTCTCTCTTTCTCAAGTAGATTAAAAATTTTGACCACAGTTTATTAATTATTAATCTGTATCACAAATATTTAACCTAAATTCTACAATATTATTTTGTTAAGTATTGAAAAAGAGAGTTAAGGAAACTCTAATAAATGGCACAAATATATTTGGGAGTGCTGTGGGTTTTGTAATTACAGGAGTTAAAATTAATATATAGTAAATCATTAGGTTGAGTCAATATTTCAGTAAACTATGGAACAAATGAGTAATGTGGTCAAGCTTTGTACACTAAGTGACTCTGGGAACTGAGACTACATTTGCTTGTTTGCTATTTCCTTAATGAACCTGAACTGTTTTCTTAGTTACTAAGTGCCCATCTGTTTCAAGAACAAATGGTATTTAGTATAACAAGGGTTGAAACAGTGAGACAGCTTAATTTTGGAGTGCAAATGGCAGCACTATGTGACCAGAGTTTTATTTTGTGTTTTTCAGATATAGTTTAGTAGATTTTCTAGATTAGAGGTCACGCTGGTGATTGTGTCTTGTAATAATCCAGAATATACTAAATTTTGCTGTTTCATTAGTGAAGAAGAAGGACTAGTCATTAGAGAAGAGGATATAAAATTCCAGGCTTCTTGTATTCATTAATAATTTGAAATATACTATAAAGTCTTTAATTTGGAGGCAAGTACACTGTTTCTAACTTGAATTTTTCATGTTCAAAATTTTCATAGGTCCAAGAGCTATGTTTTTATTTGAAAAATTTTCAGTATATTCATTGTGTAATGCATATTTTATAGCTCTTCACAAGTTTATTGCTCCTTTAAACACATATAAAATCAAGAGTCAATTTATTCTTAAGTTATATCTAGTTCTTGTCCCTCCAAAATAAGCAATAAGAGAGCAATTTCAGGAAACAAGGAATATAAATCAGTTGCATTCTATCCCTCTGCTTCCTTATTTTCTGCCTGTGCTACTTTAAGTGATATTCACCTATTAGCTCCAACAGCTTCAACCTTCCTTCTCTGTTATTATCTTGTTTTCTCAATATTTATATAATGTTATGCTTGGTACATGAAATGAAGAGAGGTAGTAACCGTGTGGAATATAAGAGAGCATCTGGTTCAAATTGAGTACCTGTCTGTCGGATCCCTGATGCTATGCTTTTTCTTGTGGAAATGATTAACTGTATATATCAAACTATAAACTACTGTCTGGCTTGACTCTTTCCTAGTCACTGGCATTCTAGTGACATTATTTGAAAAGCAAAAAATATTAAGCAAAATTGTAGATACTTCTTATAATTATTGACTTCACTGCTCAGGATCTATATTTAGACATGTGTTGTATGGAAGAACAATGATACAATGGCAATATGGAGTTTACAGTTTAGTGAGGGGAAGAAATGCCAACAGAAAAATATAATTAAGAAATAATATCATAAGATTTAATAGAATAATGTGGTATGGTAACATGAAGTAAGGTGTGTTGGAGAACAAATTGTAGTGACAGGGCCAGCCTCCTAAGATCTGTTTTACCAATTTAAAATTTACAAGTTTTTAGTACAGTATTATAGAACAATGTTTTTTAAAGTATCTGAGTATTGTGTATTCAAGAGATGAGATGATAAATTGAAAACAATACAACTGTCTGTCTCAGTATGTTTAATTGCGAAAAGGAACAGAAATATGCTCATAACTCACAGTTAAAAAATCAAAAGTTTATTGTGATGAAAGGAACTTGTAAACTATTATATACATAAACTATTATATATAAATTATATATATATATACACATATATATATATACATATGTGTGTGTGTAAAAAGGAACTATATATGACCATAGAGCAATATCAATATACTTTCTAAATGTATGTATGAGAACAATAAAAGCTTAAAAAATTTGCCTTTGTCACCATGTTCTATTACAGCAATATAAAAGAGATGGCAAGGTCGGGAAGGTGGAGTCCCCATAAATAGGATTAGTGCCATTATAAAAGGAGGAAAGAGAATGCCGGGCAGTGGTGGTGCACTCCTTTAATTCCAGCATTTGGGAGGCAGAGGCAGGTGGATTTCTGAGTTCGAGGTACGCCTGGTCTACAGAGTGAGTTCCAGCGTAGTCAGGGCTGCACAGAGAAACCCTGTCTCTAAAAAACCAAACCAAAACAAAATAAACAAACAAAAATTGGTGAAACAGATATTTGTACTGTCCCTGATATTTTCTCCTTAATCACATGACAAATAAGATAAGACAATCTCTCTTGCCTCTTTTTTAAAATTTTTTTATTTTTGTTTTTTTGTTTTCTGTTTTTTGTTTTTTGTTTTTTCCCAAGACAGGGTTTCTCTGTGTAGCCCTCACTGTCCTGGAACTCACTCTATCGACCAGGCTGGCTTTGGACTCAGAAATCTGCTTGCCTCTACCTCCCAAGTGCTGGGATTAAAGGCGTGCACCACCACTGCCTGGCTCTGTTTCACCAATTTTATTGTTAAAAAGAAACCATGTCTTTTAAATCTTCATATCTCACAGTGTATAGATCTTGTAAATCAGCCTCCACACTTGAGGGACATAAACACCACTTGTTTATTACCAAGCCAGTGTATATTTTGTTATAGCAACTAAAATAGTCTAAGACTGGATGGTTTAAAAGTGTTTATAATGAGACTGGAGAAATGGTTCACCGATTAAGAGCACTTTTTGCTCCTCTGCAGGGCCCAGGCTCAGTTCTCAGCATCAATATGGCAGCTCATAAAATGTCTAACTCAGGTTCCAATGGACCTGATGCTCTCTTCTGGTCTCCATAGGTATCAGGTACACACATGGTGCACAGATGTACATGTAAACAAAACATCATATATGTAGAAAATAAAATATTTTTAAAGGGTTAATAATCAGCTTTGAGAGATTCTATTTTCTCATGATATTTATGTCTATGAGGCTCATTGGGACATTTTAAATTGCCAAGATGCATGATGATTGAAAGATCCAGAAACTGATTAGCCTGCCGGCTGGTACTTAGTATCATGCCAAAGAAATAATATCAACTTGGAGGCATTCATTCCAAGTTAGATACTATTAGCTCTCATTTGCTAAAGGAAAATATCTGAATGAATGAATTCAATGATCAATTCTTAATTTTGAGGTTAAAAGGCTTGATGTTTTTAAAGAAGCTAACTAAAAAAATGATGTGGGGTACTATAACAGATACTTTTACTATGCAGGAATGAGACATTTGAAGAGTCAAAAATACAGAACACCCAAGATACATTCCACAGAATTCAAAAAGCTCAACAAGCTGAAATGCCCAAGTGAGGATGCCTCAGTTCCACTTGGGAAAGAAAATAAAGCAATCACGAGTGGTGAGGGAAGGAGAGAGGGACCTGGGAGGGAAAGTGTACGGGGTGTGGGGGAGTTGGGTGTGTAGAGGGGAACCTGATTTGGTATTGGGTGAGGGAAAAGGAATGAAATGATCATAGGATTCTTAATGAATAAGTTCATGAAAATAGCAGATGGGATGTTTGCATCCTTAAGAGACAGAGACAGAAAAGAGCCAAGTGCTAATTTTAAGAGAAATGTCTTGGCAAAATAAAGAAAAGAGGTATTAAATTTATTCAGAAACATCAGTTTTGATCAAACTAGGTATAGTAATTAACTAGCTTCTACCTTGCTAGTTATTTGCAGTTGCAAATATATGGACTTTTAAAAGTATCTGAATTTATTTATTAGATAGCCCATGCAGATATATAAGTGTCACAGTGGATATTACATCTTCCTTTCTTTTGCATATTCTTTATGTGCCACTGTAAACCATGATTTTTGGCCTCATATTTGTAATTTCATTCTTTTACCATTGAAAATTTGGCAATATTCACACCTGAAGCCAACACATATGATTTACAAGTTGAAGAAAAGAATCATATAATATATAGCACAAGGACAAAAGCAGTTTTGAATATGAAATATCCCCCAGAGTCTCATAGGTTTCCCACATGGTTCACAACTAGTATACTGGTTTGGAATGTTTGGAAGCTTTAGGAGGTAACATCTCACACAAGTAAGTGGATTAGGATGAGTCGACTGTAAGATTTGCCATTCAGCTTACTTGTTATTAGGCCTTTGTTCCTAACTGACAATACAGTGTGACCAGCCTTGTCATGTGCTTCTTTTTTAATTATTACATATTTTCTTTATTTACATTTCAAATGATATCTCCTCTCCTGGTTACCCCTCCAAAAAATATCAAAAACAAAACCAAAACCAAAAAAAATAACCCTATTTCCTCCCCCAAGCTCACCAACCTACCCTCTCCCAATTCCTGGCCCTGGCATTCTCCTACACTGGTGCATAGAACCTTCATAGGACCAAGGTCCTCTCCTCCCATTGATGACCAACTTGGCCATCCTCTACTATACATATGCTGCTGGAGCCATTAGTTCCACCATGTGTACTCTTTGGTTGATGGTTTAGTGCCTAGGAGCTCTGAGGGTACTAGTTAGTTCATATTGTTGTTTGTTCTAAGAGGCTGCAAACCCTTAAGCTCCTTGGGTCCTTTCTCTAGCTCCTTGATTGGGGATCCTGTGCTAAGTTCAATGGATGGTTGTTAGCCTCTACTTTTGTATAAGTCAGGTACTATCAGAGCCTCTCAGGAGACAGCTATATCTGGCTCTTGTCAGCCAGTACTTGCTGACATCCACAATAGTGTCAGGGTTTGATGACTGAATATGGAAAGGATTCCCAGGTGGAACAGTCTCTGGATTGTCCTTCTTTCAGTCTGTGCTCCATAGTTTGTCTCTGAGACTTCTTAGATGGGTATTTTGTACCCCCTTCTAAGAAGGAACGAAGCATCCACACATTGGTCTTCCTTCTTGAGTTTCTTGTGGTTTGTAGATTGTGATTTGGGTATTCTGAGCATCTGGGCTAACATCCACTTATCAGTGAATGCATGCTATGTGTGTTCTTTGGTGATTGGGTTACCTTACTCAGGATGATATTCTCCAGTTCCATTCATTTCCCTAAGAATTTCATGAATTCATTGTTTTTAATAGCTGAGTAGTACTCCATTGTGTAGATATACCACAATTTCTGTATCCATTACTATGTTGAGGGACATCTAAGTTGTTTCCAGTTTCTGGCTATTATAAATAAGGCTGCTAAGAACGTGGTGGAGCATGATTCCTTAGTACACGTTGGAGCATCTTCTGGGTATATGCCCAAGAGTGGTATAGCTGAGTCCTCTGGTAGTACTATGTCCAGTTTCCCAAGGAACAGCCAAACTGATTTCCAGAGTGGTTGTGCCAGCTTGCAATCCCACCAGCAATGGAGGAGTGTTCCTTTCTCCACAACCTCTCCAGCATTTGCTGTCACCTGAGTTTTTTATGTTAGCCATTCTGACTGGTGTGAGATAGACTCTCAGGGTTTTGATTTGTGTTTCCCTGGTGACTAAGATGTTGAACATTTCTTTAGGTGCTTCTCAGCCATACTGTATTCCTCAGATGAGAATTCTTTGTTTAGCTCTGTACCCCATTTTTAATAGGGTTATTTGATTCTCTCAAGTTTAACTTCTTGAGTGCTTTGTATATATTGGATATTAGTCCACTATCAGATGTAGTATTGATAAAGATTTCTTTCAGTAAAACGGCCATTTTTACTATATTAATCCTGGGAATCCATGAGCATGGGAGATCTTTACATCTTCTGAGATCTTCTTCAGTTTCCTTTTTTAGAGACTTGAAGTTCTTGTCATATCATTCACTTGCTAAGTCACACAAAGGTATTTTATATTCTTTGTGACTATTGTAAAGGGTGTTGTTCCCCTTATTTCTATCTCAGCCTGTTTATCCTTTGTGTAGAGGAAGGCTACTGATTTGCTTGAGTTAATTTTATAATCAGCCACTTTGCTGAAGTCATTTATCAGGTTTAGAAGTTTGTTTTTTGGAGGGGAAACTGGAAAAGGAGAAATCATATGACATGTAAAGAAAATATCTAATAAAAAAAGAAGTTCTCAGGTGGAATTTTTGAGGTCACTTAAGTATACAATCGTATCATCTACAAATAGTGATAATTTGAGTTCTTCCTTTCTGATTTGTATCCTTTTGATATCCTTTTGTTGTCTAATTGCTCTGGCTAGGACTTCAAGTACAATATTGAATAGGTAGGGAGAGAGTAGGTAGCCTTGCCCAGTCTCAGATTTTAATGGGATTGCTTCAAGTTTCTCTCCATTTAGTTTGATGTTAGCTACTGGTTTGCTGTATATTGCTTTTACTATGTTTAAGTATGGGACTTTTATCATGAAGGGGTGCTAAATTTTGTTAAAGCTTTCTGAGCATGTAATGAGATGATCGTATGCTTTTTTTCTTTGATTTTGTTTATGTAGTGGATTACATTGATGGATTTCCATATATTGAACCATTCTTGCATCCCCGGGATGAAGTCTACTTGAACATAATAGAAGATTGTTTTGATGTGTTCTTGGATTCGGTTTCCAAGAATATGATTGAGTATTTTTACATCAATATTTATAAAGGAAATTGGTCTGAAGTTTTCTTTCTTTGTTAGGTCTTTGTGTCGTTTAGGTATCAGAGTAATTGTAGCTTCATAGAATAAATTGGGTAGAATACCTTCTGTTTCTATTTTGCAGAATAGTTTGAGGAGTATTGGTATTAGGTTTTCTTCGAAGGTTTGATAAAACTCTGGACTAAACCAATATAGTCCTGAGGTTTTTTTTTTTTT
>NC_045030.1:68873274-68878191 GCF_008632895.1 Mastomys coucha | reverse complement strand
TTTCTTTCTTTATTTCTTCCTTGACCAAGTTATCATTGAGTAGAGTGTTGTTGAGCTTCCACATGTGTATGGGCATTCTATTGTTTTTGTTGTAATTGAGGAGCAGCCTTAGTCCATGGTGATCTGATAGGATGCAAGGAATTATTTCAATCTTCTTATATCTGTTGATGCCTATTTTGTGCCGAATTATATGGTCAGTTTTGGAGAAGGTACCATGAAGTGCTGAGAAATTATATCCTTCTGTTTTAGGATAAGAAGTTCTATAGATATCTGTTAAATCCATTTGTTTCATAACTTCTGTTATTCTCACTGTGTCTTTATTTAGTTTCTGTTTCCATGATCTGTCCTTTAGAGAAAGTGGGGTGTTGAAGTCTCCCACTATTATTGTGTGTGGTACTATGTCTGCTTCAAGCTTAATAAAGTCTCTTTTGTGTATGTAGATGCCCTTACATTTGAAGCATAGAAGTTCATCTTGGTAGATCTTACCTTTGATGAGTATGAAGTGTCCTTCCTTATCTTTTTTGATCACTTTAGTTTGAAAGTCGATTTTATTTGATATTAGAATGGCTACTCCAGCTTGCTTCTTGGGACCATTTGCTTAGAAAATCGTTTTCCATCCTTTTATTCTGAGGTAGTGTCTGTCTTTGTCACTGAGGTGGGTATTCTGAATATAACAAAATTTTGGGTCCTTTTTAAATACCCAGTGTGATATTCTATGTCTTTTTATTAGGGCATTGAGTCCATTGATAATAATAAATATTAAGGAGAAATAATTGTTGCTTCCTGTTATTTTTGTTGTTAAAGTTGGAATTCTGTTTCTATGGCTAACTTATTTAATTTTTGTAGGAAGATTACTTTCTTGCTCTTTCTAGGATGTAGTTTCCCTCCTTGTATTGAAGTTTTCCATTTATTATCCTTTGAAGGGCTGGATTTGTGGAAAGATATTGTGTAAATTTGGTTTTTCATGGAATACTTTGATTTCTCCATCTATGGTAATTGAGAGTTTTGTTGGGTATAGTAACCTGGGCTGGCATTTGTGTTCTCTTAGGGCCTATATGACATCAGCCCAGGGTCATCTGGCTTTCATTGTCTCTGGTGAGAATTCTGGTGTAATCTGATAGGCCTGCCTTTATATGTTACTTGACCTTTCCCTCTTACCACTTTTAATATTCTTTCTTTGTTTTGTGCATTTGGTGTTTTGACTATTATGTGACAGGAGGAATTTCTTTTCTGGTCCAGTCTATTTGCAGTTCTGTAGGCATCTTATATGTTCATAGGCATCTCTTTCTTTAGGTTAGGGAAGTTTTGTATAATTTTGTTGAAGATATTTACTGGCCCTTTAAGTTGGAGGTCTTCACTCTCTCTTATACCTGTTATCCTTAGGTTTGGTCTTCTCATTGTGTCCTGGATTTCCTGGATGTTTTGGGTTAGGAGTTTTTTGCATTTTGAGTTTTCTTTGACTGTTGTGTCAATGTTTTCTATGGTGTCTTCTGCCCCTGAGATTCTCTCTTCTATCTCTTGTATTTTGTTGGTGATGCTTGCATCTATGGCTCCTGACTTCTTTTCAAGGTTTCCTATCTCCAGAGTTGTCTCCCTTTGTGATTTCTTAATTGTTTCTACTTCCATTTTTAGGTCCTGCATGGTTTTGTTCATTTCCTTCACCTGTTTGTGTTTTCCTGTAGTTCTTTAAGGGATTTTTGTGTTTCCTCTTTAAGGGCTTGTAGCTGTTTACCTGTGTTCTCCTGTATTTCTTTAAAGGAGTTATTTATGTCCTTCTTAAATTCATCTATCATCATCATGAGATATTTCTAGATTCAAATCTTGCTTTTCCGGTGTGTTGCATTATCTAGGACATGCTGTGCTAGGAGTACTTGGTATTGATGATGCCAAGTAGTCTTGGTTTCTGTTGGTAAGATTCTTGCATTTGCCTCTAGCCATCTGTTAATCTCTGGTGTTAGATGTTATTGATTTCTCTGGCTGGGTCTGTAATCCTGTTACAGCACTTCTGGGAGATCAGGTCTACCCTGGTAGGACCTATGTGCAGAGGGCTGTGGATCAGCTGTTCCTCCTGAGTGCACATATATGAATGAAGGCTGCAGCTTCTGTGACCTGTGCCTCCCCCAGCTGGTCCCAGCTGAGACCAGAGGTCAGAGCACTCCGTGGAGAGAAGCTCTCCACTTGCAGGAAAGGTGTGCAGAGGGTTGTGGATCTGCCATTCTTCCTAGTTGTAGATGGAGGTAGAAAGGTTCCTGTTCCTGCTACCCTGCCACTTCTGTGGCCTGAGCCTCCTGGCTGGTCCCACCTTAAAAAGCCAGTGGAGAGAAAAATCTGTCATGTACTTCTTGACACATCTTCCCTGTTATGGTAGACTTTGCTTTATCTTAAACTGGAAGCTAAGGCTGTCTTTCTGTCCTCTGTTATATTCAGGTTTTTAAAATCACAGCAACAAGAAAAGTAACTAATATATGAGTATAGATTAGCAGTCATTCCTAAGCATAGACCAAAATATCTAGACTAATAAGGGAAGCTTCTGAGAAAAACTCGACATTTTTGAGGGCTCTAGATGAACAAGGGCTTTCGGTAGATCTTAATTCAACATGGTTAAGCTCATCTCACAAATTCAACTGAAGATTGTTTTTTAGAATCCCATAAGCTGAGTGACTGGAGGCCCTGGAAAGACTGCAAGCATCAAGCATACAGAACAAAATATTTCATGTATATGTCCAAGGCAGCCATTGCAGAATAATAGTAGTTAGCAGAACATGGTCCAAGAGTACAATTGTGCAAGGGGACATTCTGAATGCTCATGGAAAAAATTTCAATGAAAAAAGGCAAGTGTCTTATCACCTTAATTTCTTCAAAAATAAGGAAATGTTCTGGGAGTGTTCATGCCCCTCCCAGGTGGAACAGATAACAGGAAGTTTACTTCAAATTATTCATAACAACTGGATATTAGGATATATTTTTATATCTCTATGGGAAAATATGTTTTTGACACTTACGTTTTATCCTTACAATTTATACAATTTACTCACATGACTCTCCTTAACCCTCAGAATATAAATTGCCTGATGCTTTGAATAAAGTTGGCTACTGAGTCTGCCTCATTTTTAAGCTCCACTATCTAAGATTTTGCCTCCTTTAGAGTGGTGGAATCTCAAAATAAATACTTTTATCTTCCTAGAGAGACTGGAAAAAAAGAAGGAGGAGTAAACTAGATTGACTATACAGAAGAAGTTACATTTTGATCTAGAAATGAGTTGATTTACTTTGGGTCAGTCTGGATGTTTTTGCCACTACTGTATATAACAGATGTAAGTTATATTAATAATGACTACCTACATATCTACTATGATGGCTGTGAAATTTACACTAAGTAGAATAAGTTTGTTAAACAAAATCAGATTTAGATATTTGGATACTTTAAATACCACAATCTTAGAATATTTCTTTTTCAGTTTTATTAATATATTCTTTTGTAATACATTTTTTAAATTCTTTAATCTTTTTTACAGTCCAGACTTCATTCCCCTCCTGGTCTACCCTCCAGCTGTTTCACATTCCATGCCTCTTCCCCGACCCTTCCCCTGCCCATTTCCAAGAGGATGTCCCCTTTAACAAAGACTTAAAGGTTATTTTATTATAAAGATAATGCCATGCTCCCTTTATATTAGGCTATTCGAATGCCTTCTATACTAGTTACTTTATTGTTACTTTGGGGAAACATCAAAACCAGAAGCAAATTAGAGAAGGAAGAAATGAACTGGACTAACAATTCCAGAACAATAAGAATTCCTCATGGTGGTGAAGGTTAGTAGGATAAAGAAGCTGAGCACTCATTCTCAAAGGCTAGCACAAAGCAGAGAGAGCAAACCACAAGTAGAGTATATCTCAAAGCCCATCCCTTGTGACATATTTCTCCAACAATACTGCAATACCATGCAAATCTCACCAAGCAGTGCCACCAACTGAGAACCAAGTGTTAAACTACCTAAGCTACCATTCAGACTGGTACACTTTTCAAATAAAAGCAGTTATTACTATGAGTAGACATATTGGAATAGTAGTAATTAAGAATATTTTATCTCAAATGAAGCAGTTGCTTTCTATTTGACTATATGAAATTTGCTTTCTACTATGAATAAATTAATTTTATAAGTATTGCTTTATGTGAAAATGTAAGTAATTGTACAGCTAATATATAACAGCTTAAAATATTCTAATGCAGCACTTAAATTAGGGACAGATTTAATTCTTTAGATATTGAGAAAAGAAGAAAATTCAGTCATAAAGACACAGAAAATAACCTAAGACTGTGTTAAAAACAGAAATAAGAGAGGGGCTAGGAGTGGATTTGAGAGAAAGAGAAATATCAGATATAATAAGATTAAGATAAGTGAAGGCAATTGGGGCTTAAATATTATCAAAAAGCCTTTATCAAAGAAGAATTAAAACACCCTAAATAAGAAAAAAGATAACTAATTATGTTTTAAACACATAGCATGAATATGCCCCCTTTTAAAACACGAATGATGGCCTTACTTTATTTCCTTGCCACAAACTTCCTGAACTACAAAGCTAGTTCCTTGGAGATATAGCTTAGATTTCATATTCTTTTAGGGATGATCTGGTGGTAGACACAATTCCATAAATTTTAAATATACTGTCCAAAGAATCAGATTATATTTTCTTAATAAAATTACAAAGTAGTAGCTATCAAACAAAAATAAAATTAATAGTAGAAATCTATGAAAATCAAAGCCAAATAGAGATTTTATTTGGATTTCAGGAAAAGAGACTTTTTTTCTTAGTAATGGTACTCATTTGTTTTAATGGGTTATAGAATTTCTGCATGAATATTACTCACATTCTAATAATTATGTTTTGTATTATATAGAATAGCTAAAATAAAAGTAT
>NC_045030.1:68870416-68873264 GCF_008632895.1 Mastomys coucha | reverse complement strand
CTGGCAACGAGATATATGCTTTGCCCTATGGGATATGAAGCTCCTCTGGTAACATAAAACTACAAAAATGTCACTGATATTATATAATTATGATTTAGATTCTGTCAAGTCTTTCAAAAAGATAAATCTGACCCTCTTTTCTCTTTGTTTTCTATGATCAAGAGTGTTTAATCCTCTGTGGGAACATTTTATCTTCTGAGAATGAAGAAATTCTGAATCAGTGCCAGAATTCTGGCTTACTGCAGCTGTGTATAAATCAATTGCATTGTGGGTATTAACATGTCTTCCCCTTGCAAATTCACATCTACAGTTTCATTTTATAAGTAAGTGTGCTAATCCAACAGACTTTTGCTTCATTAGAACAGAGGCCAGTTTTAGGTATCATTCCCATAAGTAAGCATTAGCACACATGTGTAAGTGTAAGCCCAGCTTGATATATGTCAGAACAAGAATAGGAGCTGCAAGACTATAAACGGTAAAGTGAGGTGAGTTTATTAGCTTTCTATGAACAAATGGGTACTCATTTTTTTCTTTTCTACACCTTCCCATCTCCCTCCAAATGATTCTGCTTCTTTTTATTGAGATAGGATACAGGTTCTCACTGTGCAATCTAGGTTGTTTTAGAATTACCAACCTTTCCACTTCAGCTTCACAAAGCGCTGGGATTATGCATGTCCTATCAAATTAAACTGAAATTATATGTCATGAAACAAAATGATGCTGAAGGTTAAAGTTTTGATGGGCTTAGTATACTTCTACATTTATTAAATACATACTATTTCTACCAAAGAATATAAAATATCAAATATTCAATGTGAGAACATATTCCCTCTATCAAAAACAAACAAGTGAATGTAGAGATAAATGATAAAGTGAGTTTATTTGTAATTGATTAAAAGAAATCTGTAGGTCAGTTTGACTCTGAGCAATAGATTAGTGGGAAATATAAGAGGGAATATTTTTTCTGTTAACTAACTTCAGTATACATAAGATGTTCTTTTTTAATACATACAGAAGTGAATATATTATATGACATATGTGAAGTATTATTTCCTGTTTCAAAATTAATAAATTAAAAATACCAGATAATTCTATTGTCACATTTTTGAAGTTAGTATTACAAAAACATGTTTTATATCAAAAAACTCAGGATCTATATGTGAAATCTATGAATCCCCAAATATCCTCCATATCAATAGGCTTTACTTTGTTGTACATGAAAAATATTCTTATTTTCCTTTATAAAAATACATATGAGATTTTCCATTAGATCAAATTGGGAAACATTTTTTTTGTTTTCTACTTTCAGTTGTCATTTATTTACCATTCTGATGTGAAAGTAAAAAATTGAAAAGACAACTGCAAAGACAGATCCCAAACAAGACATTATAGACTCCCAGGCTGAGGTACAAAGATATGGAAATAAATGACTGAATTATATTGACTTCAGAAATGGTTTTTCTAGTTAGACAACTTATATTCTGAAAGGAAAAAAAGTACTGAATGAGTGAAATATTAGTTGTTCTTCATTGTGGACTATTATTAGTCTAGGATAACTTTGATGCCATAAAATCCAAGAGATTTTTCTGCAAATGATAAGACAGCACATCAAAAACATCAGGAAAACTTTACTTAGCAGATATTCTACTGAAAGACAGAAAGTCAGCCATGTGTTTACCTTACACATCCCTGGCAATGGATTTTGACATTTAAGACCTCTGCTCCTGAGGGGGAGGACAGAATATGATAGTCTGTCAAGTCTTTGGTTTTCTTAACTGTCACCAAGTCTATTGTTCACTTTCTGGTCCAGATGACAGAGTGATTTGATTCACTGTCATAGCATTGAAAATCCCCACTGGTTTATGTTTCTAGCTCTGCCAGCGGCAGAAACTGCACATTATACATAACAAAATCTAGAAGGTATCAAGAAGGCAAGGAGTAGACAAAACATGAATCACTAAGCATCATTTAGTTATAGATAAATGTCAGTATTTTAATTTTTAAAATGTTTACATTTAATTTTAGAATATTTTAATCCACAATTTAAATTTTAATGTTCTTATAATTATATAGATTATATATTTAATCTATAGAAAAATATCTTTCTTTTGATTGGTATTAGAAGACTATAAGCTAAAAAGGCAAATAAATGTGTATGATTTTGTTTTCAGCAATATAGCAGACTAAATATGATAAAAGATTTTCCAGCTAAGCAGAAATTCAAAGCTAATCTCACAAAGAAAGGCATAATAGAGAAAAAATACATAATTTCAAATACATACTTGGAATGATAAAATTAAAGAAATGTCCAGGGAACTAAACAAAGAGAACAAACACATATAAAGGAACAAATTGGAAGTGGAAGATTTTCCTGTCTTTATAAGGAAAAGGCTAATAGCTGACGGTTCATTATTATAAGAGTAATTATGTTAACAAAAAGTGTGGATTTAGAAATCAAATACCTATATAATCGTGAGATTCTGTTAGATGTATAGTAGAAAATGTCTGCCTATATACAGGGTAAGAGGAAATAGCACATTTTTTTCTTTTCTTTTCTTTTCTTTTTTTTTTTAAGCTACTGTGCTTCCCTCAGTGTCACTTCTAACTCCTTTCCACACCATCCTATACCAGATACCTGCTTGTTTGCTTTCCCCAATTTTATTTTGCATTTTTCTATACTTGAAATACTTTGTGTTGGCAATCAGGCACATCCACAGAAAAGCTGAAAGTGGTATTATACTTTCTTTTTAAAAATTTTATTGGTTATTTTATTTATCACATTTCAAATGTTATCCCCCTTTTCTGTTTCCCCCCTGCAAAGCTCCTAACCTATCCCCTGCCCCCTGCT
>NC_045030.1:68864184-68870406 GCF_008632895.1 Mastomys coucha | reverse complement strand
TGAAGCCATTAGTCCCACCATGTGTACTCTTTGGTTGGTGGTTTGTAACACTCCTGATTTGAGACCTGCCTCTGATAGCCACACTTCTCTGCCCATCTCCTGCTATTTGCCACACCTCCAACCTGGTTCCAGTTACATTTGAAAGCTCCACCTCCGCAGAGTAACAAGGAAGTCACTGATTGGACTATTCACACTGACGTATTTTGGGGAGTGTGGTTTTTGCCCCGGGTATTTTACCTGTTTGGGGAACAAAGGATTCATTATTAAAGAGCCAAGATGGCTGAACAGTAAAGTCTGCTGTCTAATTGTTACCCTTCCACTTGGGTATCTCTGTGGCCACTCCTATCTCCTTCTATCTCTTCCTATTTCTTTCTAACTCCATATTTCCAGATAACCCACTCCTTAACGTTGCTGTTGGACAGTAACAGTGGTTTAGTCCCTGGGAGCTCTGGGGGTAGTTGTTGGTTCATATGGGTCAGGATCTGGCAGAGCCTCTCAGGAGATAGTTGCATCAGGCTCCTGTCAGTAAGCACTTTTTGGCATCCACAATAGTGTTTGGGTTTCGTGTCTACGTGGGTGTTTGGAGTTTGCAGATGGGATGGATCCCTAGGTGGAATAGTCTGTACATTCAGCTCCACTCTTTGTTGCTGTATTTCCTTTAGACAGGAGCAATTCTAGGTAAAAAATTTTGAGGTGAGTGGGTGGGTGGCCCCATCCCTCAATCAGGGGCCATGCCTAACCTCTGGATATGGTCTTTACAGGTTCTACCACCCTTAATGTCACCCCTGTTGGGTCCTGAGAACCTCTTGCTTTCCTGGCATCTGAGACTTTCTAGTGGCTACCCCCACTTCCCCATCCCTCATTGCTATACATGTCTGTTCAGTTTCCTGACCCTCTCTAAGTCTTTCCCCCATTTCCTCCCACACCTGATTCTGCTCAATTTTCCCTCCTCCTTCTCCTTTCTCCCTCCCAGGTCCTTCCTTTCCTCTTCTTCCTATGATTATTTTGTTCCCCCTAAGTAGGACTGAAGGACTTCTAAGTAGGACTGAAGCATCAACACTTTGGTCTTCCTTCTTCTTGTGCTTCATGTGGTCTGTGAATTGTACCTTGGGTATTCCAAGCTTTTGTGCTAATATCCACTTATCAGTGAGTACATGCCATGTGTGTTCTTTTGTGATTGGGTTATCTCACTCAGGATATTTCTAGTTCTATCCATTTGCCTGCGAATTACTTTTCTCTCTTTTTGATATTCTGCCAATCTATATTTTCTATCCAATTTCTATTCCATATGCTTATTTCCTTTTAAAGTTTTTTATAAAATGCAATTTAACAGTTTTTCCTCATTTATATTTATTCTGCCTTTTTCCTATTGTGCACATGTTTTCATTGTTTATAATGTTTGCTACATGATATGATTTTCTTCATTATCTTCTTATGTTGTGGTTTCATATTGTTTATCTTTTTAGTATCTTTACTACTATAGTTATATAGTATTAGTCTCCCTGTTCTGATATTTCACTTCTGTGGAATGTATGTATAATATTCTAGATTTTTAAAAAATGCTAATTTAAAAAACCTGGTTATCTTTTCCTGTGAGTTTTTCCTCAGAAGATTTCTCTGTGATGTTAAGCAATATGATATCTTATTGAAACAGCATTCTCTGGAACCCAGCTGCAAAGCTGGGAGAATCCCAAGCACAGTGTGGAAATATATGGATGGAAAGGATAAAAGATTCTTTGCCAACATCCCCAGCTGTGTTCCCAGACATCTGCCACAGTCTACTGCCAGTCATGTGAATAAAGCTACTTTGGACTTTCCAGCTGCCCTAAATGCCCCAGCCAGCCTAACCACATTAAGCAGAAGAACAGCCCAGCCAATATACAACAGATTGTTTTTAGATGTTAAATCTCAGGGTGTTTTGTTATATAGTGATAGCCCAAGCATGTGGACTTTCATGTATTTGAAAGACTGTTACTGAATTCAACAAGGCAAAGTTTCAAGAGTGTACTCTACTTACTAATGTATAACAACTATCAGTTTTTAATCTTATGGTTGCTATTCTTCCTTACACCATTGCCTATCACCTGAGTAAGTTTGGAGTTAAGATGGTTGTCATATTAGAGAACAGAATGAAGATAAATGTAGGGGGTCGTAAAAGCAGTAAAGTTTCATGATGCATTTAAAATAGACATCATCCTACAGGAACAGTAAAATTCAGTTGGAAAACAAATATGCATTTTTTAGAATTTATGGATTTGGAATTTTAAAGATTATTTTATAAAAAGCTCATGAAAATTATATATAATAATATAATTAATGAAAGAAAAACTTAACGATAAGAAAGGTGCATAATAAACATAGAGTCCATGTGTCATATGTTTACCGGGAAAGGAGATATCATATGACACGTAAATAAAGAAAGTATCTAATAAAAAATGAGTAAAGTTAAATTCCATATTTTAAAGAAGAGGCGGATAGTTAACTTCAGGAGTTTGAAAAATAATATAATATATTTATTTTGAGATTGTTTACATAAAATTCGTGAAAGATTTTTGTGGGTCAAAAATGGGGTCCTGCCTCTGCTCGGGGCGAGGGCCTCTGGCCAGGTGGATGCTGGGAGTTTGCTTACCCCCCACAGAACCACAGGGCAGGTGTCCAGCAGTGAGAAGCCGCAGGACCTTATTCTGGGTGTGAGGAAGGTGCAGTCTGGGGTCGCTGTGGACCTACTGGAGTTGAGTTCTGACTTGGGCATCATAGATGCCACTGGCTTCCATGGAACAGCCGGTTCTGGGGTCTCTGGGATGCATCAAGGCCAGGGACATCAGGTTCCCAGTATCCAACATCCCAGATGCCACTGTATGTTATGGAAGAGCTGATAACAGAGTGGAAACCCTCCGGAGTACTCTGGCCTGGGGGCTGAAGGGAAAAGGCAAGTGGGAAAGAGCTCTGGAAGATTACAACAGGCATGAGAGTCCTTGCTTTGCTTGGGCGGTTTGCTCAGTCGGCAGCTTGGGTTCGAGGCCATGGCTGGAGCACAGGGAGGTCTCAGGGTGGTTGTGATTTTTATTTAAAACTCATTAGGTAAATATAACATTTTATTAAAGCAAATTTTAGAAAAAATAGTGTGGAAGTTCAGAGTTGTTAATAACTTATTGACAACCATGGCTTGTAGGTAACAGTCATAGTTAAAATTTTTTTCATGAATTTGAGTCTATAAACCATTTCGTTGTTTTATGATGACAGTTGATATTATGAAGGAATATATCACATTGTCTCATCTGTTTCTGCGGTAGTAATAAAACTTTCTAGACAGAGCAGTTTATAAAAAAACTTATTTAGCTCATGGTATGGGAGGCTTTAAAGTTTGAAGATGAGTATTTTTCAGCTCTAGGTTTTCATTCTCACTTATGAAACTACTGCTCTTGTCATAAAGCCCTCACACAAAAGACATTCTACTTCCAATGGCATCTCATACCCTTCATCTGTAAAAACTATAAATTTGGAGATTAAATTTTGAGGACATTCAACTTGTGACAAACATGGATACAGATGAGGAACATTATCAAATAGCTATACGATGGAGTAAAACTGGCCAAGCCACCATAAAATTGACTTGATTATTGGAGCAGCTTCTAACAATTACTGTTTTATTCTGTAACATTGTATATGTTACCATTTTAAACAGTTTACTCTCAATAGACCATGTACTCCCAAACCAATAAGAGCCTAAAACAATACCTTCCCTTGAAACTTAACTAAGAAAAATTAGTCACAATTCACATTTTTCTTAAGTTTCAGGAATTATCATTGCAACCTCAGTTAATGTTCATGTGGTTCAGAATATGAGATTCAACATATGGACCCACCAATCTTAAGTTAAAGGAATTCTACCCAAAACAGTCATATATGCTTCTCTTGCCTTCTTCAGCAAGAAACTCTTTTGACTATTTTATGATTGCTTCAGAATCATCTTCATATTTTACAGTTCTGTGCCTCAGTATACTAATCTATATGGACAATGGCAGTGGTAGCCTTTCAAGTTTTACAATCTGAAAATACAAAGAAATAAAAAGTAAGAAGAAAATTGAGGAAAGGGCTTATATTAGGTATTTCCCACTCTATTGGTTCACCCTGTTTGAGTCTGTGTCCAGAAGCTTTTTAGATAATTATTTCTTTTCACACAACTACAAACTATATTACCATAGCTATTCTTCCTTTGCCTTAAGTTTAAGAATCATAAAAGCTTCTTATTGTTAGTTTAAAATAATACACCATTCATGGTTAGTTTGTCTTCCTGAACCCAGTCAATAACTATTAAATAAAAATTCCTTGGTCATCTGTTCATTACTCTGTTTTAGTATGCCATCAATTACTAGCTATCTTTCTGAAAGAAAGAAAATTATTAAATGCAATCCATAGTGTTATTCTGGAAACAGAATGAATTCCAGATAAATTTGTGTTAAATATCATTACCTACATATGAAAAATATTTTAGAGAAGGTCACAATTTTATCTCTATGGACTCTGTTGAGATACAGCAGCCAAATTCTTGGCTGAAGTTATTTCAAAAAATAAAAATACGTTTGTCAATTAGGCCAGTGTGAAGTCTGGTGATTTAAGTGAGATTATCTTGGAAGAGCTAGAGAAATTGAAAAGCCAGGAACTCAGGTCCCCCATGGTACACTTTCTATAATAATCTCACCAAATAAGAATATGGGGTATAAATGTATAAGAATTTAGCATGGAAGTTGCTATTATTTGGATACTATGTGTGAATCTCCACACAAGTATATGTTTTGACTTTTTTCTTTATTATAATTATTTTTAGGTAAACTTTAACTTGATTTGATACACAAAACAAAATTTATACATACTAATTGGACAATATGACTTTAAAAATCATACTTTTAATTAAATTTGTTATTTGACAGTTTTAGGCAGGTGTGAATTATGGTTACTTCCATACCTCTTACTCCTGTTTACCTCTCTCCCACATCTGTCAACACCCTCTTTCAAAAACTCTTATTTCTCACTTCATTTATTTTTGCTTTATTTTGTTTCCCACCGAGTTTAAATAAGGACATCTCTTTGTGGCTATTGCTTTGTAATTATCTATTTTTAAAATTCATTTTTTTTTTAGCTCAGTTCAGACTATACTCACCTAGGAAAAAGAAACCTCAATTAAGAAACTGCTTTGTTGCAGAGACTTGAAGTTCCAGGGTGGAGGGCTACCCAGGGCTTCTACGACTCTGATTCTCAACTATAAGTCTGCAGTCATCTATATTATTGCACAAGAAGCGTCTTTGCACTTACATTCAGTAGGATCACATATCATGGAGTTGCACATTGTTTCTGATGACAGCATAGACCAAAGTTGTCTATCTGGCCACCAGCATCAGGAGAAAGCATTTTCTTTCTTTTTAATTAATTATTTAATTAAAATTATCTATCTATCTATCTATCTATCTATCTATCTATCTATCTGTTTATTACTTATTCACTTTACATTCTGTTCACTGCTCTCCTCCTGGTCAGCCCCTCCTACAATCCTTCCTCCATCTCACCCTACACAATGGCAGCCTCACTAGTAAAAAACTGACATGCATTTCTTGCTAAACCTTGGCTGGTGGTCAAGGTGATGATTAATTCTTGCCCTCAGCTTCTTGATATGATTTAATGAGTATATGTTTACCTTGAGGATTTAAAGTAGAAATGACTGGTGAGGAACAAAGCTTGATTCTCTGGACAGACAAGAAAATGAGGAAGGAATCACACAAACACAGACACAGACACACACACACACACAGTGGATTAACCACGCTTCATTAAGCTCCAACTTCACACATACATGTATACATACATACACACATACATATATACATACATACACACACATTTACACATTGGGTAGATGGAACAAAACTCCAACAATTTTATATACATGCAATATACATTTGTTTGGATGGTGCAAAGCTCCAACAATATTATTTTTTCTCCCACAGCTTATATATCCCAGCAAAATCTTTCAAGCAGTATAAAAACAGCAATGTAACTACATTCTATTTTTCTTCTAGTAAACAACTGCAATGAGTGAATGTAAGAAAAAAACATGTTCCCCAATGCCCTCACATGATCAAATGTTTTACCTATTACAGATAAAAAATATAGGCTTTGTGTCCTCAAAGAAAAGTCTGCTGAGTGATCAGTCCTCAACTCTATGCC
>NC_045030.1:68858045-68863186 GCF_008632895.1 Mastomys coucha | reverse complement strand
CTCAGAGCTATGAGTTTTCCTCTTAGCGCTGCTTTCATTGTGTACCAAAAGTTTTAGTATGATGTGAAGTCTTTACTTTTTTTATTTCTTCCTTGACAAATTATCATTGAGTGGAGTGTTGTTCATTAGAATGGCTACTCCAGCTTGTTTCTTGGGCTTGGAAAATTTTTTTCCAGCCTTTAATCTGTGGTAGTGTCTGTTTTTGTCACTAAAGTGTGTTTCCTGTATGAAGCAAAATTCTGGGTCCTGTTTACATATCCAGTCTGTTAGTCTATGTCTTTTTATTGGGGAATTGAATCTATTGATGTTAAGAGGTATTAAGGAAAAGTGATTTGTTGCTTCCTGTTATTTTTGTTGTTAGAGGTAGAATTATGTTTATGTGGATATCTTCTTTTAGGTTTGTTGAAAGATCACTTTCTTGCTTTTTCTAGGATGTAGTTTCCCTCCTACATTCATCTATTATCCTTTGTACAATTGGATTTCGGGAAAGATGTGTAAATTGCATTTTGTCATGAAATATCCTGTTTTTCCCATCTATGTTAATTGAGAGTTTTGCTGGGTATAGTAGCCTGGGCTGGCATTTATCTTCTCTTAGGGTCTGTATGGCATCTGCTTAGGATCTTCTAGCTTTCATAGCCTCTGGTGAGAAGTCTGGTGTAATTCTTATAGGCCTGCCTTTATATGTTACTTGAACTTTTTCCCTTACTGCTTTTAATATTTTTTTGTTTTGTACATTTGGTGTTTTGATTATGTGACAGGAGCAATTTCTTTTCTTGTCCAGTCTATTTGAAATTCTTCAGGGCTTCTTGTATGTTTATGGGCATCTCTTTCTTTAGGTTAGGGAAGTGTTCCTCTATAATTTTGTTGAATATATTTAATGGTCTTTTAAGTTGGGAATTTTCACTCTCTTCTATACCTATTATCCTTTGGTTTTGTATTCTCATTGTATCTTCAATTTCCTGGATGTTTTGGGTTAGGAACTTTTTGCTTTTTACATTTTTTTTGACTGTTGTGTCAATGTTTTCTATGGTATCTTCTGCCTCTGAGATTCTCTCTTTTATCTCTTATATTCTGTTCGTGATGCTTGCATCTATGACTCCTGATTTCTTTACTAGGTTTTCTTACTCCGGGGTTGTCTCCCTTTATGATTTTTTTTTTATTGTTTCTATTTCTATTTTTAGATTCTGGATGGTTTTGCTCATTTCCTTTACCTGTTTGATTGTGTTTTCCTGTAGTTCTTTAAGGGAATTTTGTGTTTCCTCTTGAAGGGCTTCTAGCTGTTTACCTGTGTTCTCCTGTATTTCTTTGAGGGAGTTATTTATGTCCTTCTTAAAGTCCTGTATCATCATCATGAGAAGTGATTTTAGATCTGAATCTTGCTTTTATGGTGTGATGGTGTGTCCTGGACTTGCTATGGTGGGAGAATTGGGTTCTGATGATGCCAAGTGACCTTGGTTTGTGTTGTTTATGTTCTTATGTTTGCCTCCCATCATCTGGTTATCTCTAGTGCTACCTTCCCTTGCTAAATCTGACTGGAGCCTGTCCCTCCTGTAATTTTGGTTCTGTCAGAACTCAGAGTCAAGCTGTCTCTGTGATCCTGTGATTCTTGGATCCTGTGATTCTGTGATCCTGGGTGTGTCAGAGCTCTGGGGAGTCAAGCTGCCTCTGGGATCCTGAAATTCTGACGTGACCAAGCTCCTGAGATCCTGTGATCCTCGGTGAGTTAGAGCACCTGAGAATAGAGCTTCTTTTGGATGTTGTGGGACTGGGTGTGGTGTTAGTGCCCAAAGTCTGCTCATGGCACTATCTCAGACTGGAAAGAACCCATTCCACTGTCCGAGCATTGGTTCCTATGTCCCTGGATCCCACTGGTCCCGGTTACTCCTGGTGTTGTGGTCGATGTTGTGGCCTCCTCATATATGATCTTCGGTGTATTAGAGCAATTGGAAGTAGAGCTTCTTCTGGGTGTTGTGGGACTGGCTTTGGAACTAGCTCCCCAGGTCTGCTCAGGACAGTGGCTCATGCCCTTTTAAGTTTCTGTATGTTGTATTTTCAAGTCAATCAATTCTAGAAGTTTTTAGTTTCCTTTCTAATTATTATCTTGACCTGTTCATAATTCAGTAGTGTGTTTTTCAATTTGTTTAGGTGACTTTGTCAATAAATATCTATTGGGACCATTTGGCTTGTGATATATAGAATAAATATAAAAATTTAATATATAAATAAAATATAGCTAACTATATTTCCTTGTTTTGTTTTTGTCTGGATGACCTGTCTATTGATGAGATTCAGGAATTGATGTCACTCACTATCACTGTGTGATAGATGTTATTGTTTTAATCTCTAATAGTATTTCTTTGATGAATTTTTGTATCCTTGTTTTTGTAGCATAGATGTGAAGAATGCAATGAGTGCCCTCATAGTGGGTTTTTTACTTTGATGAACATGTAATATCTTTCCCTATCTCTTGTGATTAGTTTTCTTTTGAATTCGATTTTGTAACATATTAAAATAGCTACACCACTTTTTTTAGGTCACTTTACTTGGAATGTCTTTTTTCATATTTTTACCTGAAGTATTATCTACCCTTGATTGTTAGATGTTTTTCTTGGATGTACCAGAAGAAAGTATCTTGTTATTGTATTCAATGTTTTAATCTATAGCTTTTTATTGGATAATTGAGACCACTGATGTTGAAAGTTATATTTAAGCAATATTTGATATTTCTATTATTTTGTTCTTATAATTTCTTCCTTTGTTTTGATTTGCTGCCTTGATATTATTTATTGTTTCTATTTTCTTTCTTTAATTCTATTTTTGTCAGATAGAATACTTGAAGTCATTTTGATTTTTGCTGGTGTTTGCTTTGTAATCCTGGGTGTGATCTATTTTAGTAAAATTATGTGTGTTGCTGAGAATAACTTCTATTCTGTGATGCTTTAGATAAATCTTCTGAAAATATCAGTTAGATCTATTTGGACAATGATGTCCTTTAGTTTTCATTTTTCTTTGTTCATTTTTGTCTGCTTAGTTGAAGCATGGTATTGAATTTATCTACCATTACTATGCTGTGGGTAATCTATGGCTTATTGCCTAGTAGTATCTGTTTTATAAAATTATCTGAACCAAGTTTTTTCTGTACATGTTTAAGATTGTAATATCTTCTTGGTGTATTATTTCTTCCATATGAACAGAGTGAACTTTATCTTTTTAGATTATTTTCACTTGAATTCTATTTTGTTAGATATTTCACTTCAAGATAGTGTCTTTCCTAAATGATGGGGTTTGTTTGTTGTAGCTGTCTGCAGCCACACATGATCGAGTCTTCTGGAATGGGAGTCAGATCCTGAAAAAATTAAGGGAACTGGAATGAGGCAAGGGGTTTAAAAAATGAGACCGAGGCATGTGTGCTTTCAGTCCACTATCATTATTGAACTCTCTTTGTTACAAGCAGGTAGGTAGAGAGACCAACCCTCCCACAGTCCATCAGCAACCCATGGCCTAATCAGCAGCTTCATCTTCAGTCTCTGGAGGCGGGACTTCTGGCGTGACAGGAACTTGGAGAGAGGCGTGGCTATTAGCAGGAAGTTGGAGAGAGGCGAGAGGTGTGGTTATTTGCAGGAGCTTAGAGAAAGGCGTGGCTATTTGTGGCAAGGCAGGATGTGAAAGAACCAACACTTAACTGAAGGAGGGTCCCGGTTTGTGGTAGAGAATAAAATGAAGACTTAGGTCTCTTAATCCAATGTGCTACCCTGTATATTTTGATTGAATAATTAAGGTCATTCACATTCAGATTTATTATTATTAAGATGTACATACTAATTTCTGTCAGTTTTGAAAGTATATTTGCTTTCTCAGTCCTACATTGCATAACATCTATACTAGTATTATTTGCAAGTTTCAGGTTGTCTCTTGGATATGATTATTCTTCTCTTCAATGTGGATTACTCCATTCAGTAGTCTCAGTATGGCTGGCTTGATGATCATAAATTCTGTCAGCCTGTGTCTATCATGGAAGTCTTTTCTTTCTCCTTCCAAGTATGGTAAATTAGTCTAGGTTAGCATATATGGTCTTTCTGAATTTGAGGCATTTTGCCTCATAATTTTATTATTTTCATTGAGTAGTTGACTATTATTCTGATGGGCCTATCTTTTTATATGATGTCTCTATTATAATTCTCAATATCTTTTTCTCTGTCATATATTTAGTTCTTATGTAGTAATACTGTGTGATGAGTTTCTTTACTATTGCTGTTTGTTTAGGTTTGTTCTCTTGTAGCTGAATGGGAGTTTCTTGCCCTAGATTTGGGAAATGTTCAATATTTTTGTTCATTTGGTTTTTTAAATTATTTCTGAAAATTTCATTCTTTTATGCTTTTATCAAAATATTTTCTTTGCCTTTGACCCAGAAGTCTTCTTCATAATTGATCTTTTGTGGTTTTGAAACTTTTTGTATATTTTGTTTGTGCGTTTAGAAAAAAATTATATTCTTTGAATAATAAATTATCTTTAATCTTTTTACAGTCCAGTTATCCTCCTCCCAGAGGGTGTTTCTATTTCTTTATTGAATTAAATTTTCATATAATGGATCAAACTAACTATTTTAATTAATCATTTTTTTAAACTTTCTTGTAGTTGGTCAGGGATGCATTCATATCCTCTTTAAATTTTTTTTTGGGGGGGGGAATTTTTGAGAAAGGGTTTCTCTGTGAAGCCCTGGCTGACCTGGAACTCACTCTGTAGGCCAGGCTGGCCTCAAGCTCAAAAATCTGTCTGCCTCTACGTCCCAAGTGCTGGGATTAAAGGTGTGCACCACCACCGCCCGCCTTCCCTTTAAGTTTATTTAGGTAATTTTGTATGTTCTTTGAAATTTTGAGCTCTTTGACCTTGTTTATAGGGTTTTTGTTTGTTTGTTTGTTTAGACAGGATTTCTCTGTGTAGCCCTGGCTGTCTTGGAACTCACTTTGTAGACCAGGCTGGCCTTGAACTCAAAAATCCACCTGCCTCTGCCTCCCAAGTGCTGGGATTAAAGGTATGTGCCACCACCACCTGGCTTTTACAGTTATTTTTATGAAATTTGTGTTTTTAATTTTATTCAAGTTGCTATCATTGGAGATTCTAACTATGATATTAGTAAAGTG
>NC_045030.1:68854011-68857988 GCF_008632895.1 Mastomys coucha | reverse complement strand
ATCCGGTACATATTATTGAGGGCAGGTGGCAAACTGGTTGGCTTGGAAACATTCTCTTAGAGCCTGAGCTGAAGTAAATCCTTTTCTATTACAATGGCCACATGGGAAGATACTCCTAAGGCAGGGTGCTGGGGTGGGTGACACGAGAGAGTCACAAAGGGGACTTGAATTAGGTCAGTCTTAAGGTATAAGAAGAAAATCCAAGAGGGATCAGGGCCTTATACCATGTCTGACCTTAAGGAAAATCTGGGTGTCTTGAAGAGAAAGTTCAGGGTTGGTTAGAACACAGCCATAGGGGAAGTGAACTCTTATAGAGTCTGGTCACATGGCACAGAAGGGAGCCTGATAGAGAAGGTCCCAGAATATACTGGTATTCAACTATGACATCTACAGTTTGATAAATGTGTTGGTGGTTAATATTGAATATGATCATAATATCATAGGTTACATCATTAACCTTGGTGGATTTATAAAAATGTCCTGAGGATATAGCAGAGGCTATAGACATAGTTATCTGTTTCTTTATTCTTGATATACTATAATTTTTGTCACAACGTAAGACTCTGCCAGCTTTAAAGCTATCACCAGATATAGTTCTTTATCTTGAATCTTATATCTTACCTTAAATTAATCCAACTTATTTATAATAATGTCCAACTTTAAATATAGTAATATAATTCTCATATAGTGATAAAAAGTGGATTAGCACATATATTAATATTACATTCTAAAGAAGAATAAAAATGTCTCTATGCATCATTAAACCCCATATTGAGTGAGCCAATGAGATAAGAACTAGAGATATTGCAATAACATAAAAATAAATAAATGAATAAAACAAATAAATAAAAGTCTCAGCTGGGCGGTGGTGGCATACTCCTCTAATCCCAACACTTGGGAGGCAGAGGTAGCTGGATTTCTGAGTTCGGGGCCAGCCTGGTCTACAGAGTGAGTTCCAGGACAGCCAGGGCTAAACAAAGAAACCCTGTCTCGAAAAAAAAAAAAAAATAAATAAATATCTCAGCATATCCTAGGTTTTTCCATAATTTAAGTCTAGGTATCAAGACTCAAATGTATTTCTGGCAATCATTAGTATTAAAAAAGTTTCCAAAAGGATGTGCCATGTCATCAACTAAGGTTTTAGGTCATCTGTAATTCTAGAAAAAAATTCTCTCAAAGTGACTTGTGATTATTGAACATCTCAGTCAAGTCTAAATTTCAAAGACTAATACTAAGAAATAAAGAGGTCATCTGAGTCAATAGAAAACCCCGTTTCAGCTTTCAGGAAATACTAATCTATCACTGTAAGTAATAGACACTTCAGGGTTGGCTAGAGTTTCTATATAAGGAGCTGTCTATCATGCATCCAGAAGATGCTAGTAAGAATCAGTCATCCAAGCACTTAACTTTCTCCTGCTGCCTAGAATTATATAACCAATGGTTTGGACCAATGAATAGTGCATATTATACCTCTTTCCCACATGTTTTTCATTTATATAAACAATGTTTTTATAAATACTGTTTATAAAATAAAGTCACTTATATGTATATTTGCTACTAGATACACATAATGGAATATTGTTTTATTTTGAAGTGCATTTAGAATTTTTTCCTCATTATGAAATTTTAATTTATAACAAAATTAAAGAAAATGTAATGAATCCATGTGTTCTCATGAACTAGGGGAAGGATAGAGCATTTATAGACTCAAAGGTATATAAACTTTCTTTAAATAAGCCTCCTTTTCAACTTTTGTTTCTGTCTTTCCAGTGATACATGGATTATTTGGAGTGTTCTTTTTATTACTCACAGTTTTCATTGGAATTTTATTGATATCTAATGCTAAATAGTAAATATGTTTATCATGGAAAGTATAACATAAAAACCATATTTTCCTAATGTAATACATCAAAAATTAAGCATGTTACATACTGCAAAAATCCATGTATATTTTGACAGAATGTTGTTTATGATTACATAATAAATCATATATTATAGTTTGCATTTCATTGGATTCAAAGATTCATGATTATATAGCATATGTATATGTGTGTGTATGTGTATATATGTATGTGTGTGTGTGTGTGTGTGTGTGTGTGTGTGTGTAGAGCTCAGAGCACAATTTACATGAAACAGTTCTCTCCTTCTGCTATTCCAGGAACTGGAGAAGCGCTCAAACTCATACCATGCAATTATCTGAGTGGAGCTTAGTGGCAGATACCTGCTGTGAAAACTCATAAACCCTTAAAAAGCATTTAAGAATAATTTTAAGCATATTAAAATTATAAACTACTTTAGTTACTTTAGGCTGTTTAAGAAATTGCAATGCATTGAAATTACTTACATTTATTTCTGTTATTTCTGGAAGGTCATGTTCAAATCAAAGTGTCAAGAAGTTAAGGTATTCATGGGAAATATTACTGGTATGTGTTCTCATCTGGAGTAGGGAGAAAGATCCTCCTGATTCTCTTCTTACAATGACTGCAATCTTGTTGAAGAGGAGTCATGATGCAATTTTGAAACTGTAAAAAAGGATACATTTGACTTTATAACAGGTCTGACAGAAATGAAGATGTCCTAAAAAGACATGTGTGCCTCTCAATCTACCAAAATATTGAAACAAAGTTCCCCAAAGTAATGGTAATATTGATAGAATTTTACTGCTGGTAGAAGAAAAAGGCCCCATCCAGTGGGAGAAATTGTCACTTGGAAAGAGAATTCACCCAGTGCTAACAACTTGTCAGACCCTCTTACATGATGTGATACATAAGCCCAGACAAAGAGAGTTCAGTGGTTGGCAGGACCACACCTCGAGGGTACTTCTTTGGTATACATATAGTTAGCTTTCTACTTAAATTTTATTTATAGATCTGGCCCCAGCAAAGAGGAACTTTGGGGCTCCTTTCACCCTTTTTCTCTTTTGAATGAGACCACACTGAACAAATATATTGTTTCTGCTTTCCACTATTAATTTGATTTCTTTAATTGAATATTGAAATGGTGGTTGAACCTAGTTTGCAGCACAGGTTCTGAAGATTAAGTTCAATAACAGTTTTTTTCTGTGATAATTGTTATGTTGTTAATGAATGATCTATACATTTACCTATGGCATACTAGGATATATTTCTGTGAGGGGGAATATAATTTGATGTCATAAAACTACAAATTGTAGTAAGAAGGTTGTGGCATTCTATCATACATCTAAGCAGTACTAAACAAATGATGTGCCTGCATGCATGTACATATATACATAAACATACACCTATACATACACATATATGTACATGTTCATTGTCTATTCTATGGAGTTATTATTCTCAGAGGATATATTTGTTAGTTTTTCTGAAATGCCTGTATTCTTATCAAAAATGGTAAATTACTATGATTTAAATATTACTTGGTTATTTTCATCAGTGTTAAGAAATGAGATTAAAGGATCAGATAAGTGTTCACAATTCACTTTCTTTGTTCAGGGAGTATGTTTATTATAGAAAAGATGAGAATATTAAAATACAGAAGGTTATTTACACATTTTGTGTGCTATTAACAACATAGAGGCATGACATACTTAAATGCAATTTAATAAAATATAATAAAAATTTAGATATAATAAATTACCCATTTTGACATAATTTATCTTATATAGAATATTACTTTAATTGCTTTTCTGTTTAATACATACCTTGCAGAATTGGACTGGAGAGAAAGCCCTGTCAGTAAAGGTCTTGCCTTAAAAGCATGACAACCTAAGTTATATGCCTAGAACCCATTTCTACAAAGAAGTAGCTCTGTATGATGATGTTCACTTCTAATCCACTGGGTAGGTAAAGAGAGGCAGATCACTAGAGCTTGCTGGCCATGCAGCACAGTAACTATATCTCAAAGGATTCATGTCTAGATTGTAGGGACCAATAAGAAAAGAAAATTCAATAAATCTAAAATACAAGGGCAAACAAGAGAAGTTGGATTCTGCCTGA
>NC_045030.1:68848300-68854001 GCF_008632895.1 Mastomys coucha | reverse complement strand
GTAGTATAAGCACATTATCTCCATATTTGCACACACAAATATATGCATGAATACAAGCACACAAATACTGAAACATAATAGTTGATTTCTCCATGCTACCGGAGGTTATCTCTAATAAAATTAAATCTAAAAATCAGAAGAAATGCTTGAGGCATGCATCTCATGGGTGTGGCCTTCCATTGGATCTAATCAGGAAAATGTAATTAAATAATTAAAATAATTAACTCTGAAGATTCTGTGTCCTCTTTTTAATTTGAAGAACTCTGAAAATTATTTCAAATACTGGAAATAACAAATATGAATTATATACATCAACCATTTAACATGCAGATATTCATTATAGCTGAGAACAAGTGGTTAAGAGTCCATTTGAAATTTTTATCTTTGCTGTTCAGCTTACTGTGTTTAACTTTCTTATATGATATCCCTTGACTTGGAACAGTCTAGTAACTTGTAACAACTGTTTTTTTAATGGAAATTCTTCAGAAAAAAATTTAATAAACATAAAATCCTTTCTAAAATTAATTCTAATTTTTTTTGTTGCCTGACCAGTTAGGCATTTCCTTATTTGAAATTCCTAGTAGAAAGAGGTGATAGGGGTCGTGGAGAATGATGTAATTTCAGGAAAGTCTCAGAAGTGTTATTACATTAGATAATGATAGATGAGAAATTATTCATATAGGTCTAGGACATAGTGTAGTACAAGAACTTGAACTATTCTGTCTCTAAACAAAAGCAACTCTGTTTTCTAAAATAATCATCTTTCCCTTTCTCAATTTTCTTCATTCTTTTCCATTGATGTGATATACTTGACATCATCCAGAAACAGCTATATATACTGATTATTGAATACTAGATGAATGCCCTTGAATACTGCTTTTGAGTTTGTTAATGCATTTAAACTATTTATAAGTTTTTATTTTGCAAAGAAAAAATCCATTGCCTTCTGAAATCATGTTAGTAACTTCTTATTTAGGTGACTGCATGATATTGTGACTAAAAGTTTAAGAATGAGTCACTATTCTTAGGATTAGCGAAAGTAAAATAAAATAGAAGTCTAGATTACTTAACAAGCAAAAAGAAATATTTGGTTCTCAAGGACAAATTTTAATTTAGTTTAACAGTGATTATATTTTACCATTGGAATTATTTTTTGTTAAAATTCTTTCACATGAAACAAAGGAAAATATGTAAAATGTCAAGTTCTGTGTTCCACATGATTTTTATTTTCAATACATATTTTAAAATGTAGGTGGTTGATATAACTAAAAGTCTAAAGGCAGTATTATATATATATATAAATTATTTTATTCATGAGACTATCTTAAATCTCTATACAAAATACTGAATTCCCATTAAGATCATTATTACATTAGCACCTTAGGTTTAAAGACCACATTCATACACATAATTTATAAATGAATATATTGGTAAAAATATGATGATATTAAGAAAATGATTATCTATCTTGAGTTAAATCATAAACTAATGGGGCTCCAGATGTTCTTTAATTTTTTTCCTCTTTTATCTAGGAAGATTGCACTTTGTGGCCCCCTTGTGGCTTGGTAGAATCATGTGGCTAGTTTGGAATAAAGAGTTGTGAACAGAAATAACATGATAGATCTGGATCACCATATTTAATTACCAGTACAAGCCACCCCAAATAGCACTTTCTCTCATAATAGAAAACAACTTCAGTATGGTGATGGCTTTATCTTCAGATTTATGAGTGTTATATAATACGTTATTTGCTTCTTAAACTTTAGAATTTCTTGTGTGGTAAAAGTGCCTTCATTATTCACGGGAAGCCCCTTAGACCATGTTTAATAGTTTATGTTCATTAAATGACCCATAGTGAGACTTTGTATTAAACAGGCAGCTCCAGAGACAGGCTGATCAAGCCATAAAGACTCACCTTATAATTACACCGTTATAACATGGACAAAATAGACATCCAGCGAAGTAAAGACTGAATTTAAATGGTAGCCAATGATTCATTAAAATGTTTATGTACTAAATTTAAACAAAAATATCAACACCAAGGGTCATGTAAACCTCTTCGATTAAACAGTATTCTGTATTGAAAGATCATTTGTCTCTACAGGCAGAAGACACTTTGTGATTTGAATACTCCTAACTTCACCCTATGTGTACTGTCATTTAAAACTCTTAACTTTTATCAAGTGCGCTACCTGTTTTATCTTTGTTTAATTATTTGTTTGTTTGTTGCAGTGCTAGAAATAGAACTTGATGTCTTCCACATGCTAGGGGAGTACTGGTCCCATAAATTAAATCTCTTTAATGCTTTTCATTTTGTTTTTTACTTTCCCTTTACCTAATATTGTTATTCATATAATAAACATAAGACAAACAACAAACTTTTAAGGGTTGAGAGATGTAGCTTCAAATCTCCTGTTATTCTTGTTAGCTGTATGTCTTTGGAAGTAGTTTCATAATACTGAGCCTTGGCTTCTTCCATCACAAGTATGTTCTGAACCAGAATGTAGAGTAATTATTAGTGAGCAAGGCCAACAACATAAGCACATAATAACTGTTTATTATATACACAACCACAAATGAATTCATCCAGATTTTTACTATGTAAATATAATTATATTTTTATTTACATATATTTGTACATATACATACATGCATCATATATATGCAATAATAATAATCAAATACAAATAGGTTACCAAGTTGAGAGTGGAGAAAGATCTGGGACAGGTTAAAGGCAAAGTCACTGGAAAGAACTGGAGGGAGAAAACAGAAGTGAAGAACTTGATATAATTATATTTCAGTTAAAAACATGTTAAAATACATGAAGAAAATTATAAATACAAAATCTGAAATGTGGAAATGAAGGAGTAACACAGTATTACAACTGTACATTTTATCTTATTTATTTGCTTTTAGTTTCAAAATTAGTCTTAGTATTTCAGGAAATCAGTGAATAAAAAGCAAAAATTGGACTCCATCAATATTTAAAAAACAGAAGTTTATGACATTTCAGAAACAACCAATATTATTTTACTGTTTCCATGTTCTATGAAAATCTGAAACTTTATTTATATATCTCAGAAAGGTAGAGATGTCATTGTCTTTATATCATCTATTATAATAAGCAATATAAGGTAGGTGTTCAAAAATATTTTGTTCCCAGTATTTTGCCAATATTTTATTTTACATCCCACTCATATTGTACTAGGCACAAAGTTTCATGAGGTACATATTATATATACTTTTTGTAATTTACTTAAGACAAAATGACAGGAAGTCAGTTATAGAAGGTCACATATTTGATCAAAATTCCTCCCTTAATCTTACTTGAATCAGTTACCCTATTGATTAGCATCTATGCTTTCCATTCCATTGCTACTGAATTAAGTGAGCTAACCATGATCTATGTCTCTCATAATCATACCAAGTGAGATTCCTGATCACTGCCTTTTATTATTTAGTGTCAATGTCTACCTCTCTAAAGTATGTGAAATTGTCAGCATCTTCTCACACTGATTGGTTTCAGCATAATCAGAATCATTCTGTCAAAATTTAACACTTTTTGCCTGTCTTATCCATTGCTTCATCAAGATCCTACATATTAATGCTGAAAAGATTCCAAATGCCTATTTCATTATCCCTGTGCTTTTATTCTTCTGTGCTAATCTGAGACATTGTGCATCTCAGGGATTTTTTCCCATAATTTTTGGTGGGGCAGCCCTTACTTGTTGTCATGCTCCCATTTGTCATATATTTCATCTGAATGATGTACAGATTCATCAAACTAATATGGATATAGCAGGTACAAACTTCAACTCAGACTTCTTTTTATCCTTTGTTTCATAGTACTGAATTGCATGATTGCCTTTTATTAAAAACATTCTTTTTTTTCCATTTACATTCCCTTTTAACCAAAAAGGAAAAAAAATCCTTCTTAGCCTAGTAGTTAAGACTCAAAAATGTCACTATTAGCCATCCTTATAATCTTCCATTCTATGTAAATCATTCTGTTGTTTACTATTGTAACCCAACTGATTAAATATCTATTATTCACAAATTCATACACACTGCCTTCTGATTTTTTTTAAATTTCTAAGATTTTTCTACCATCAAGTTTTGCATCTTTCACACAATACCATGAATCTAAGCATTATGTAAAATCTAGATTCTATGTAGTCTATATTTGACTATACCTTATGATCTAGGTTAGAGGTGCTTTTGCAAAACTCTGGCCCAAAGCAACCCTTAGTGATTATAACTTCCCAGATCAGACACTAGTGAATATAAGCACTCTAAATATCAGGATGTCTTTTCTATTTGTGTAGTAAGTGTTAACTAATAAACTTCTAACCAAGTTATGCAATTCTTTGCAGATTTTATAATAAGATCATAATTTTGTGAAGGATGTGAGTAAATAGTTAACTTTTAGTATATACATATTGCTATCATTATGAGAGTTATTTTCCCGAATAGAATAGCTATTGATTTTTTTTAACTTAATAGTGGTTTATATCTCCAATGAGACTTAGTTGGAAAAATAATGTTTAATTTTTTGGGTTTTGTCAATTGGGCATAGCTTCTGGGTTAGGGATGGGGACTTGTATATACTTCTCTTAGTGCAGGGACCTTATCAGGCACAGAAATGCCCAGACATGGCCAACACAAAATAAACCCATTTCATTTTTGGAAGTTGGTGGTTCTATGTCTCATAAGCTTTTGACAGGGCTATTTTTTAAAAAAAAATCCTGAAAGATCCTTTCTATATATTTTTGTTTTTAGGAAATTTCTGTGTGTATGAACATGTATGTCTTTGAGTCTAAAATTATATCTCATGCCTTTTCTTTGGTTCTTTTTCTTCCTTCCCCCTATTTTGCATTTTATTTTATTATTATTCTTCAAGTGCTTGTTTTTTTCCTAATAAGCAATTGGATGACGGAAAATGGTGATCAGATATACTATATGAAAGAAAAACTAATGAAAAAAATTAAAAAGTTAAAAAATATACTGTAATAATTCATACTATCTTCCATAATTTTAAGTTTGCCCTTATCCATTCTCTTAGCTTTATGTACCACATTCATCAGATTTATAGCATCATACTTTAGTAAAATAAATAATGACACAAATAGATGTTTTACTGTCCTTACCTCTATTGTCTTTATGTTCCATGAAGATTGTGGGTTAGTTTGATTTATTACTTTAGTACAATATCAACTACATCACAGGTCTACATTTATTTTATGAATGACCCATTGGAGGGTCATGGAAAGGATACACAGATTATTTAAATGAATATACTGTTTCTCACCCTGACTTCATTCACTTTCTTAATGTTAAAAAGAAAATACATGCTTTCTAACATAGTTACATCTTGCTATATAATTAAGATTTGCTTCCCTTATTTGGGTCTCAGTTTTCCCATTTAAATTCACCAACAAGACTTCTAGTAATTGAAATTTCAATGAAAATGTAAATATGCCTTTTCAAAACATCTCACATGATCCTGATAATTTTTGGATGAATGATAGTGACAAGCTAGTCCATAGCATGTTCTTCTAATAACCAAAGCAACATGTACAATGAAGTACAACAGTAGTATTATAATGTTAAGATATTCATTTACAAAATAAGTTTTGAGGTTTGTAAAAAGCAGTAAAACCAATTTAAATCTGTAGCACTGAAGAATAATTTCTCATTGTTT
>NC_045030.1:68839910-68848290 GCF_008632895.1 Mastomys coucha | reverse complement strand
GGAGTCTCCAATCATGCCTCCTCATGTTTGAAATACAATATGGGTTGTTCTTATCCTCTTAATAAGAAATACTATAGTTAGCCTTAAAGTTTGGATAATTCTCTTAAAAGAATCACAACAATACACACAAATAATTAGTTTCAGGGTGATACTTAGTTTTAGATGCTATTTACTAAAGACTAGGATTGGGGATTTTCAACTCAGAAACTCACAATGTGTTTGAGGAATGCATTAGTTATACTTTTCACATATTAAAAATAGTGATAGATGAAGAGCAATATAAGCAAATTCACAAGAAGTATCTAGACTTAGAACATAGGTTGTTCTGTGTCTGAGACTAGAATTTACATTTGTTTCATTAAAGAGTGATGCTTCAAAAATATATTGTCTAATTCAAAGTCAGAATCCATACTTAATTACCACTAGCACACATTTCAGTCTATCATATCTAATATATGTCAGCATATGTGCAGTAGTTTATATTCACAAATTGGCTGTGAAATAAACATATTCTAACCAGCAATAGAAAAAAGAATCCTGTGGATCATTTAAGTGGCTGCTAACAGTTTCATCTATGAATTAAATGTCAGAGCCAGGCACAGTATCCTGGTAACATTTTGTAAGTTACCAGTCAGGGAACTCCATAGATACCCGAAACAATACAGAAAATTATTGTCTTTACCTAGATGGCAAGACCCTACTGGTGAAGCTCTCTCTCTCTCTCTCTCCTCTCTCTCTCTCTGTTGGGTAGCTTTTACACAATCATGTAAGGTGCCTTGCGTAGAAACTACATAAGTGGTCTTCCCTAGGGATGGAACATGCATATTATAACTACAATCTGCCAGGAAAGATGTGCCCACTAGTAGAATAGTAGCAAGACTATGGGGTAACCGATTACTTTCTTGATTGGAGATTTGGCCTGTCTTCATAGGAGGAAATTCATGCCTGCTACCATTAATACAAAGCCTATAGCTAGGAAAGTTATTGATATTAGGGGAGAAACTATTGACATTGTTATTATAAATATCATGTCAAATTACCTTTTAAATATCTATGTTTATATCCACAGGTTTTTGATGCAGTCAACTATGGGCAGATAAGTTTCTTATTGCAATGGGTAATGGTAAATGCAGAGATTGACACATATTCAAAGTTCTGAGAATAAATGACTGTGAGTGCTCAGCCATAGATAGGATGCATTTTATTGCATTCCTGATGAACTACTAAAGAGACTTTTTATTATCAGGATCTCAAGTAGAATATTATCAGGAAGGGAAGAAGTAGTCTCTGGAGAAAGATACCTTCCTACAAGCTTAGCCATCTTGCCTCTATTATAATTATATCAACAAAATGTTAGAGACACTTGTGTTCTAGATTCTTTTACAATTTCTTCTCCCCCTCTTCCTTTTCTTTTTAGGCAAGATTTTACTATGTAGCCAGTGCCAGCTATGTAGATAAAGATGGCCTCAAATTTGTAGCAATACTCCTGATTCCATCTTCAGACAATTAGGATTATAGATCTGTATCATCATATCTATCTGCTTTTACTAGGTTTTATAACCATACAAATATTTCAGTATTTAAGGAATACTGCTTAGTATAGAGAAGATCAAAAACACATACTTTTTCATTCTGAAGTTCACTCATGGCTTTGCCATTAATAAAGCACATTCATGTGGTAAATGAGATAGAATGGGTGAATGAAGATGTGATTGTTAGAATATACTAGGGGAATAGACTCAATCTAAGTCTACTCCTTAATTCTATTTATTGTTTATGTTCAAAAATCCTATCACAAAGCTTTAGGCATTTATGTCTTATTGTGATATTACTAATTTCCACTTCACTTCATGACATAATAATGTTCATTCAAACTCTAGTTTATCAAATGCATATTAATAATTATTATGTGGCTTCAAGTTTTAATTCTCCAGCCTATAAGCTTAATTTTTGCAGTTTATTGTTATCTTGTATTATCATAGATAGCATCCAGAAAGTAGAATGCTCACTTCCAATGCATTAGTTTTCTTTGCCTTATCTAATGGCCATCCCTCACTGTATAAAATATCCCCAATTCAGCTGTATTTGCAATAATTCAGTATTGATGTTCCACTAATTTCTATGTGAGTAAAACAAGGAAAAACAAACAAATGAACAGATGGGCAGCAGCAATAGAAAATCTGTAAGAGTCTAATTTCTGGTTATAAAGAACGTTTGTGATTATTGTAGAATATTTAAAACCATAGATAAATGTACATATGCAATATAGGTATATGCATCATAGACATGTATCATGTTGATATCTATATGACAAAATAAATATATATGAAAGGCTTGAAATTGTT
Organism: Mastomys coucha; assembly: GCF_008632895.1. Classification (NCBI taxonomy): domain Eukaryota; kingdom Metazoa; phylum Chordata; class Mammalia; order Rodentia; family Muridae; genus Mastomys; species Mastomys coucha. The sequence goes on along the minus strand of NC_045030.1, from coordinate 68,845,945 downwards.
TTGTATATTTCATTCTACATATCTCTATATTACACACACGCATATATATATCATATCACACAAATGAAAGCACATCCTATATTCTTTTGTACACATGTTCATATATGAACCAGGACCCTACCAATTTTGGCGTTGTGAACCAGATCAAATACTTTGAAACATCTCACATTTGAAAGCCTCAAGTAAATGAAATCAAAAGAGTGATATTATTTTATGACATTTTAAAAATCTATATACTATATGACCCAGAGCTAAGTGAAAAAAAATAGGGTTTAAAGCATTGCTAAACATCCCACTCCTCTATGTTTTCTAAACAGAGCATTTGTATATCTTTTTTGTAAAATCTGTTCAGATAAAAGCAGAAATAGGTGACAATAAACCTTTGGTCTTAGTAGGAGTTGTTATCCTGGGTAGAGAAGGATGATCTGCTGATACGCCAAGCAGGATCCTATAGTATCTGAGAGTAGTTTTTGCCTATTTTCCAATTAGCTGTTTCTCTATTCTATAGATTGTCCCTTAAGAACAGTACATTATAAAATCAAAACTTTCAAAATATTGAGTTCTTATAGTCTAACATAAACTTAACTATAATCACATAGATAGACATGAAAACAAACTTGTTTTAAGAAGAGTTCTTACTCCATGATTATATTTTAATGCTCATTTATATGTATATATACATGTATATATATATATATGTGTGTGTGTGTATCTTTGTGTATGTGTATGTGTGTGTATATGTGTACATATACTATATGATAAATTAGCATAGTGTTCCATGTCATTGTACTAAATAATACTATGATAAGGCCTTCTACTTTCCTGGTTTCTTTTTAATTTTATTTATTTTTTTATTTTTGGAAAGGAATAAAGACACAATTTATGAGAGGGAAGAGCAATATTTTTTAACTAGAGGTTATAAAATTACCCAATACTACCAAGTAAAGAAAAACAGATAAGGATGTGAAACATCAAAGATTATTATCATGAGCTGTAAACAATAAAAATTAAAGCAATTATAAGCCAACTTTTGTTTGATTTGGGTATGTCAACAGAGACACAAGAATGATGGTGATGGTCTCCATTAATGAGTAAATGAAAATATTTATGTGGTAGAATAGTCAACTTGTATATATCCTATTAATATGACAACTCCTGCTTGTTTTCTGGGACCATTTGCTTGGAAGACATTTTTCATCCTTTTACTCTGAGATAGTATCTCTATTTGTTATTAAAGTGTTTCTTATACTCAGCAAAATACTAGATCTTGTTTGCATATCCAGTCTGTTAGCTTATGACTTTTTATAGGTGAGTTGAGTCCATTAATATTGAGAGATATTAAATAAAGATGACTGTTCGTTCCTGATATGTTTGTTTTTGTAGGTGGTTTTATGTGTTCGTGGTCCTCTGCTTTTGGCTTTGTTGTGGGATACTTAATATCTTGTCCTTTCTTTGGTGCAGGTATCTTTCTTGCTTTGGAGTTTTCCTTCTACGATCCTCTGTAGGGCTGGACTGGTAGATAAATATTGTTTGAATTTGGTTTTGTCCTAGAATATTTTGTTTTTCCCATCTGTGTTGATTGAGTGGTTTGCTGGGTCTAGTAGACTGGGCTGGAGTTTGTGTTCTCTTAGGGTCTGTATGATATCAACCCATGATCTTCTAGCTTTCATAGTCTCTGGCAAGAAGTCTGGTGTAATTCTAATAGGCCTGCTTTTATATGTTACTTGACCTTTTTCCCTCACTGCTTTCAATATTCATTCTTTGTTTTGCGCATTTGGTGTTTTGACTATTATGTGGCGGGAGGAATTTCTTTTCTGGTCCAGTCTATTTGGAGTTCTATAGGCTTTGTGTATGTTTATGGGCATCTCTTTCTTTAGGTTAGGGAAGTTTTTTTTATATAATTTTGTTGATGATATTTACTGGCCTTTTAAATTGGGAATCTTCATTCTCCTCTATACCTATTATCCTTAGGTTTGGTCTTCTCATTGCATACTGGATTTCCTGGATGTTTTGGGTTCAAAGCTCTTTCTATTTTGGATTTTTTAACTGTTGTGTCAATGTTTTCTAAGGTGTCTTCTGCCCCTGAGATTCTCTCTTCTATTTTTTTGTATTTTCTTGGTGATGCTTGCATCTATGATTCCTGATCTCTTACTTAGGTTTTCTATCTCCAGGGTTGTCTCCCTTTGTGATTTCTTTACTGTTTCTATTTCCATTTTTAGAAACTGGATGGTTCTATTCAATTCTTTTACCTGTTTGGTTGTGTTTTCCTGTAATTCTTTAAGGGATTTTTTTGTTTCCTCTTTAATGGCTTCTACCTGTTTACCTGTGTTCTTCTGTATTTCTTTAAAGGAATTATTTATATCCTCCTTAAAGTCCTCAATCATCATCATAAGATTTAATTTTAAATTCAAATCTTGTCTTTCCAGGGTGTTGGGGTATCTAGACTTGCTGTGGTGTATGAACTGGGTTCTGATGATGCCAAATAGCCTTTGTTTCTGGTGATAAGGTTCTTATACTCGTCTTTCACCATCTGTTGATCTCTAGTGTTAGTTGGTGTTGCTGTCTTTGGCTGGAGCTTGTTCCTCCTGTGGAGAACTTCTGAGCCTGTGTCAGCACTTCTGAGAGACCAGCTCTCTCCTAGAAGAACTTATGGACAGAGGGCTGTGTAATAGACCAATCTCCCAGTACAGATGCAAAACAGAAGGAATCTGTCACAGGTGCTCCATTGTTCCTGTGTCCTGTGAGCTACTCTTTGGTTCCTGCCTTGGACAGTTATTGGAGAGAAAGTGGCTGTGAGTGAAAGCCTGTGAGTGAGAGCACTTCTGGGACAACAGCTCTCTCCTGGTGGAGATATACTACCTAAAAAATGTTATCTTTACATTTTATATCTATGTGGACTGAAACAAATGGTTAGCTCTAGTATGTGTCAATGTTGTAAAAATGGAAAGAGAATAGAAAATGGGTGATATGAATAGTAGAATTCAGATTATTGTTTTTAAAAACCAATGAATATTGTGAAAATCAATGACAGAATGACTTTTTTACATTTTATTAGAATTTCTAATTTAAATTTCTCTAATAGATCACAGCTACCACTAAACACGTTTTTCTTTTAACATTTATCTTTATAAATAACCTAAGGTAAGTATATAAAATTGTAACTTTCATTCTTGTGAAAACCATGTATTTTAAAAAAAACATCTTAAATGTTAAAATCATCCAAGTCTTTCAGATGCACAAAGTTTTGTCTTGTATTGTTTTGTTTTTTGAGACAGGGTTTCTCTGCATAGCCCTGGCTGTCCTGGAACTCACTCTGTAGACCAGGCTGGCCTGGAACTCAGAAACCCACCTGCATCTGCCTCCCAAGTGCTGGGATTAAATACATGTACCACCACTGCCTGGCTCAGATGCACAAAGTTAGGGAAAACAGAATGTTAGCTTTTCAAACATATATATGCCCCAGCTCCCAGAACTTGCAAATGTGTGTATTTTCATGGTAAAAATGACTTTACTGTTATAATTGAGAATATTGAAAAGAGTGGAACATTCTGTATTATTCTTGTAGTTGAAGTATAATCACAGGGTAATGGATTGACAATTTACCACTGCAACAAACAAAAACATAACAAAACTCAGTGACTCTCATCATTGAGAGCAGTGAAATAAAACCTTTATTTGATGAGCCAAACACTTTGGAAAAGCAGCTTCTGAATTAGAAATGTGACTGAATTAGTAATACTCTCTAAGGTATCATTTGTATTGAAGTCTGTGATTATCCATAGAACATAGCAAACATCTAAGAGGGATCTGCTCTTTCTACTACTCTTCATGATGGCAGAAACTTTTCTGCACTATCTTTTCAGTGTACCCATATGGCAGTCTTGCAGGGGAAGTAGTCTTTACATTTACATTCAATAATGAACTGATTTAATACCATTTCCTTTACAACTTTTATGCGACAAGTTTAGAATTATGAAATTCATCAAGTGCCAAGAAGTGAATGAAGAAAATATGAGGTCATTGTTGTATGGGTTGAATGGGGTTTAGAAAAAGCTACAGAGTATGTAAATTGGTCTGTCATTTGTCTCTTTTCTTACCCTCAAGTACATTCCTCATAGAACATGTCATTCACAGAAAATGTATCATTCTAAAATCATAAAAGACAGCTGGACATAGTCTTCAGTTAAAAATGCAGTATCTTCCTTCTTTCCTTTAGTGATAGAAATTCACAACACAAAATTTATTCACAAAGTACAAATCTGCATTTAAAAGATAAATTTTCAACATATTTGAACTTGTGTTCAATCATGAAATAGGCCCTGACTAAGGGTGGTTTGTCTCTCAATCAAAAATTTTGATATGACCTCCAATTTCCCCACCCTCTTTCTCTCCCTCCCTCCCTCCCTCTCCCCTCTCCTTCCCCATCTCTCTGTATTTGTGTTTATAGTGGTTTCCATGAGAAATGTCCTCCATAGGTTCATGTGTTTGAACACTTAGCCCTTGGTTAGTGGTGATGTTTGGGAAGGATATGAAACTTCTAGGACACAAAACCTTCAAGGATTTAAGGTATGGGAGGTAGGTTTTCAGAAACCTCATCCCATTTCAAGTTCATTATATACTTTTTTCTTGTAGCTAAGATGTCATTTCTCAACTTCCTACTCCTGCTGCTTGGTGTCATGCCCTCCCTTCACCTTGATCATGATTGGTTCTTATCCCCTTGAAACTATAAGCTTAAATATTTGCTTTCATCTATAAGTTGCTTTCAGCCATGGTATTTTATCACATAACAGTAAAGTAGCTGATATAATATATACATGATATGTCTACAACATGAATATAAATTAAAGAAACTGAAACTGAGTTAAAAAGGTCTCAAAACAGACTAGTAAAGAGCCTGAGAGGGAACTTCTCTTCCAGTTAGGCATTGATGTTTCAGCTGCAAAGTGAATGATTAAAATGGGGTCCCAGAGCAAGAAATATTAGGTTTGGGTCTAGGTTCAAATGAGTGAACAGGTAGACAGGAAAGTAATTGGGTAGACTATACTCATTTTGAGCAATGGAACCAAGAAGACACCCCTGGGATAGTTTGGGAGTCATTTGCTTGTTGAACATTATCACATCAGTTATTAGATAATGGTTTGTTTTGGAGCCTTACAATCATCATTTTAGGTGTCTATCACTTTATAGGATCCAGATGAGAGAGTTACACTTTTTCCTCAGTGGGGTCTGTCCAATAAGTTCTTAGGCCTGTTTTCTAAGATAAGATTTCAATGCATAGATATGACTCCATATTTTAATCCATTCTAATAAATTTATATTCTAGCTTTCTTTCTCCTTCTCATTTGTCCATTTGTGTTGGATGTGTGGCACCTGGCAGACAAAGCCATTTCTGTGTCCACTCAGTGGCTAAAATCACCCATCTCCTACAAAATGGTGTCAAACTCTCTTTGTAAAATTTAGCCAAGTAGAACAAAGCATAACCTGAACACTTGCCTTTTCATACAATATGGAACAACAGTATGGTGTTGCCTGATTTCAACAATGATTTATGTTGACAAACTAAGAGCAGAGCTATTAAAACCTTGTAATTATCTCTTTTCCAAAGTTTTTAAAGAAAAAAACAACAAAAAAACTAAAAACAAAACACAAAAAACATTTATTCCCATGAAAGATTAAATTTTCAATTTAAATTCAACAAAAACTCATTGATAACAAGGGAAAAAATAAAGCAATCAGAATATTACCTGAGGGGTGGGAATATAGTTAAGTGGAAAAGTTTTTTCTGTCATGGATGAATCCCTGGATTGAGTCCCAAGTACTGGTAAAAAAAATGAATAAAAATATTTTTTTGTTTCTTTTTGTGTCATAAAGGTAGACAGAGTCATTTAGATAACTCTTTATTTCATGAAGAAGTTGTCAACAAACAATTGATTTTATGTATGTTTTGTGTACCATACATCATATCAATTTAATGTCATACAATTATAATTATCAGGGTGTTCATGAAAGTTGTTGCTTTATATTGTTAGTGTAGT
>NC_045030.1:68834968-68838796 GCF_008632895.1 Mastomys coucha | reverse complement strand
AGCCCTAATGGGTTTCCACTTCTTTTTTGTGTCTTTAAAATTATTTTACTTAATAGTTTTAATATAGAATTTGTTTCATAAATTTAAATGAAATCTCACAGAGAAGTAGGAATTGCTTGAAAAATTATTCTATTAGTCATATCCTTAGCATATATATATATATATATATATATATATATATATATATATATAACATATATATCAGTGCTGGAAGCTACCATGTTTGGAAAAATTCCAGTGAAGAAATCTATGTATCTAGAAAATAAATATTTCTCCCTGTATCCCCTCTCTTTCATCTTTAAAAGAGATGAGTGTTGGCCTACATGTTTGCTGATCCTGTTTTATTCCTAAAGCTTGCAGAGGCCAGAAGAGGGAATCAGATCCCCTAGAAATGGAATTACAGGAAGATGTGAGCCAGCATGTGAGTATTGAAAATGGATTCTCTGAACTCTAGAGGAGGAACGAGTGCTCTGAACTGATAAGCCATCTAACAGGCTCATTCCTACCATGTAAAAATTTAGATTGGTATAGAAAATTAACTCATAATTGCTCCCTTTAATAGCATCATCAGGACACCTAAATTTTCATAATATAAAACCTTATACTATATTTAAAACTGCATAGCTTCTAGAGCTAATTGGAGATTATGATTTCTTTACTAATTGCCATACAGCAAAAATTACTGTGTATAGATTATGAGTTTTATCAAATACATACATCCATGTAAACATAACCAGAACAAATGTAGAGAAGTTTTTCCTAGTCTCCAACGTTAACTTGTGGTGCTTCTTTTATAAATATATGTTTATCTAAATATATATTGGCAAGAAAAAGCAAAGGAAGAAGGGTTACTCCCTAGTTCTCAGATGAGCTTCTTTCTCTTAGTCTGTACGCCATAATAAATCATTATCTTAAGAATTATTTGCTCTCTGTGGATTTTGGTGACTTTAATGAAAGCTAAGAATAACACACAACAAAGGAGAAGAGCAAACCAGAAAGCACTGAATTACTTGTCCTTCATGTTTTGACTTCCTTCTCCAGGTTTATTCATTCATTCGTTTTCAAAGTTCTCTAGTGTTTTCCTTTTTTATTTAGTTCCCACTTTCTTGTGTTACTCATTTCAGAGGAAGAGACTATAATAGGTCTTGTCTAACTTAACTGCCACAGGAAGTTCATTTTGAATTTAAAAAGGGCATATGGATGTCCTTATGGTATAAAAGGGCAAAATAGGTTTTTAATATCATTTAGTCTAAGGTAATACCAATGTTCCACTAAGAAGCCAAACACTAATTAAGCTGGTAGAAATAGCATAACTATAAATGTGAGCAAATTAAACTTTGCATTTCAGCTTAGTTTCAATGAAGTTATGTTAGATTCGTTTGGAGATCTCTTAGAATTGTTATTTGATTCAAGGTAGAAATCTGAGTGGATAAGAAAACAGTTTTCTACCTATGAAGCTTAGGATACCGAGTAATCTTGTTGGTTTATAGTAAACATAGAACTTTTGGTTGGTTCAATTGTTTTGAAGGTTAATTTTTACTTGTGTCATCAAGCTAAGACTATTTTACTAAAATAACAACAAACAACCAAACAAGCAAACCCTAGAAATCCAACAAAAAATATGGTTCCATGAAAATATACCCTCTAGTGGAAGACACTCAGATTCTATTTTTCAACTGCCATTTTCTACAGAAATCCTGAGGAAGAACTTTACAAAATTAACTATATAAAGTAGCCACCAAAGATGCAGATACTATTTGCCCTAATGTCATAAAATATGGTAAGTTTCTTAATTTTTTAACATTTAAATTAAGTAACAAAATACTTTGAGAATATTGTCATTTCAATGATGAATTTATAGAATTTATATTTTATGTGAAATAAATATTTATGTTGTAAAACTTAGATTTTGATTAGCCATATAGCACAAGATTAGTAATGATACATAATTTATTGATATCAAATTAAAAAATTCAGTTATAGATATTTACATATTTATCATAGAAATCTTTTGTTTGTGAAAATCTTTGCTAGTTCTTTAGTTTTATAAATTATTAATACATAGCCATATTTAGAAGAATTTTTACTTCCTTACTTTAGATATTTGAAGGTGTACTATGTTCTAATTGGTTGTATTGGAAATGAACAATGCAAAATATTATTTAATACCATTTTGATTTTTATTGTTGTAAGACTACTTAACCTGGAGCATATCCTCTTAGCCTGTTTTAAGTGTGTAATATAATATTAATAACCATAAATGCTATTACACACTATATTTCCAAAACTTATTCATCTAGAAATTTTTTTTTCAATTGAACATCAAATCCCTAATTTCAACCCCACCTTGTTTCCTGATAATCAATATTTTATTGTCTACTTGTATGACTTAACAAAATTTAGACAGATGGATTAACTAGATTATGTATGGTATCTGTCCTGCCAAAACAAATTGACTTTATTAAAATAATTTCTCCCATTTGTATATATGGGAATATGTCCTTTTCAGAGTAATAGTTGTACAAAGCATTTTTTTTAACTTACTCATTTCATTGGTTAGTTTTCTGTTGCTGTGAAAAAACACCATAACCAGAACAATTCATCTAACAAAGAATATGATGAGGTTCACCACAGTAACAGCCAACTTTCTGCTATCATCTTACATATTAGCTACTTTTCAGAACATGTGATAAAACATCACAACCAAAGTTAATTTAAGAAAAATATGTTTTATTTTGGTGTATACTTCCAGAGGGATAAAAGTCTATGATGGCATAAAATGCATGGTGATAAGTGGCAGGCATGATGAGAGCTCACACATTAAATTACAAGCACATAGAAGATTAAACAAAGATTTAATGTCAAAGCCTGCCTCCAGTGATATACTCTTTACAAAAATACTGCCCTGCTAAACCTTCTCAAACATTTTACCTATTGAACACCAAGATATATTTAATATAAAACCACTGTACTCATTTATCAGTCAACACCTAGATTACTTAGAAACATGGGGATTTCTTGACAAATTTCATTATAGTATAGGTTAATCTGACCTGAAACTCTTTAAGCCCAGCACTGGCCTCAAATTTATTTCAATCCCCTGCCTCAGCCTCTGAGTGTTGAGATTACAGGCATGAGCCATCATGCCCAGCTCAGAGTTTACACTTATGTTATTGCAAATAATGTTACTGTGAACATGGGAGCTTAGTAATTTCATCTTAATATCAGTTCTTCTGTATAAATAACACCATGTAGGGTACTTAGAGTATGTAGAAGTTTTAGAAATAGTTATCAATCATAACTAATAGAGATCACATATGTAGATCATATAATGCCATACTAAAATGCCAAAAATATTATAACTTTAGTAAAAATGTGTTGATAAATAATTAAGAAAGAAAAATATACAACTGGACAATAACAACACAAAGTATATATGTATTACTATTTGTAAATAAATGAAAATTATATTCTGAGAGTAAGATTTATATGCCAATTTTAACAATAGTTATATTTTATTGTAGTCAAAACCAGAAAGAACTCAAATGTCTATCAATGGGAGAATGGAAATGGATAAAAAGTTTAACACAATTCCTATCAAATTCTTTGGTAGTCTCAGAGAGCCCTCTTCAATGTATTATTAATTTTGCTTTTGGTTATTAACTTTGCTAATTATTATTAACTTTGCTAATGCTTATTAACTTTGTTTTTGGTTAACCACTATGAAAAGAGAGTAAGACCCTGTTGTTATAGACATCACACACTTCAATCAAGAATATGAATAAATCAAGCTGTTATTTATCTGGTGGTTTCCTCCTATGCCTAGCT
>NC_045030.1:68830509-68834849 GCF_008632895.1 Mastomys coucha | reverse complement strand
CAATGCAATGAATGTTATAGGGATAACCAAAAAACCTATTATTGAATTTAAGACCTACTCCACAGGAGGAAACTTATGACTGGTAATGTGAGGCTTGCCATAACCACCTGCCTATGGAAGTCATGTGGAAACAACCTACTAATATTATTTTACTGAATGTGAATACTATAAAACTATCCTCTAAATATTTTTTTAAATATATATAGGTACAGCTCTCAATCTTAGTTCGAGCAGCTTATTTGGTCAGTGGTATATGGTTAATACAGAGATTTTGAAGTGGTCAAAGTTCATAGAATAAGTGTCTGTAGAGTTCTCAGTCATGCATGGGACACAATTTCATACTCTGTCTTACATTTCTATTTCTTTTATAGAACAGTATGTATGACCAAGACAACTTATAAAAGAAGAATCAATTGAGCTTAGCTACAATCAATAAAACATTTAACATTTAAAGGAATATATAATAGGGGACCAATAATTTGAACACCAAAGTAACAAATAATTTTAATGAATTTGAAGTCTTGAAGAAAATAAGATTCAAGCATTCCTGCAAACTTGTGTGGGATTTATAAATAAATAAATCATAAAGCAAGGCCATCTTTACAATAAATTGGTAACTATTACATGCATATGAAATGGAGTCCATGGATATTAAACTTATTGATAAAAAAGAAATATGAACAATAGGAATATTTATCATGCTTCATAGTTACACTTAAAAGTATGTATACCTTACAAATATTAATGAGACCATTATCATGGAGATCATTTGCTAGTGAGTAAACAACTAAGCATGTACCTCCCAATTGGATGCACCGTGAAGAACAGCATTCTACTTTCACAGTGTTCTTGCTAAGAACAGAATATCAAATTTTAGTTAGGAAATTAAAATAGAGGAATATTTCACAAAGTACTAGTTTAACTGGTTAAAAGAAAACCATTGAAAAAGTTTGAGAAAATTGTTCAGATTAAGGAGATATGACAACTAAATACAATATATTATTTGTTAATTCATTTGTTTTCTATGCAGTTTTTTACTTATGTATCTAGGCTATCCACATCCTCCAAATCCTTCCTCTTTAGTGCTTCAAATGCTGAGATTGCAATTGTGTGTTACCATGGTTGGCTCTTGCTTGGTTTGTGTGGTATGAGGAAAACAACAGCTACAAGTGACCTTAAGACATTTTACAAAATACAGTACTTTACTGCTCAGCCTGCTGTCCCCTTGCTATGTTCTATTCTGGTCTAAAAGAAACAAAGATAGCTTATAACACTTTAATGTATACTATAAATTATGCACTAATTGTATATCTGTGATAAACAGTTGGACTTTAATAGCATTGTTGTGATTATAGTGATTATGTAAGTGATATCTTAGAGAAGTTATACTTAAATATTTAGGGACAAGTTAACATGTACAATTTATTCTCACATAATGAGGATATGCAGAGAAAAAGGAAGCAAAGAAGGGAAGAGAAATGAAAGTATGTTTGCATAAAATTGGGCAAGTAGAGAACTGAGGTAAAGTATACTCAGAATTTTGGTGTACTATTTGAGCAACTATTTTTTATGAAATTGAAATGATATCAAAATAAAATGTTATCAAAATATATCTTGCTATGATTGCATATAATAGGGAGATACTTAATAATTTAAATTAAGTAATTATCATAATCTTGTCCTTTGGGGACTGCATGTGCATGATTCTCATTTTACACTTCTGAAATATTTCAGAATTACTGTCACATTTAGTATGTTGCCAAAGTTTGTGGTATCAATATGGGATGGTTATTTATAAGAGGGAGAAGTGCAAGTTACTAATGATTCTAAATTGAGACTTTTTCAATGGAAGTAAAACTTATTCTGAGAACACTACATAACTACATTATAAGCAATAAAAAAGTAGTATGATGGACTTAAATATTACTATATTCCTTCCTCTGATTTACCTTCTACATCTGATGAATTTTCTCACCCACAGTATGGCTTTTGGCCAAGCCTCAGCAAGAGTTGTAAAGATGACAAGACTCCAGTTGAGGTAAGTGGAAGAATCTACCAAGTTACCCTATCTAATGACATACTAAGTATGTTTTCATGTTGGAATTCACTTATTTAATCTTTCTTGCTGTATCTCAAATACGGAACTATTTATTGAAAGAGATAAAGGAAACTATCAAACATATTTGATGAACCAATATGTAACAAAACAAGCATACAATAAGTAGGAAGGCCAATTAGAGCAATGTGTGTACAGATACAAGTATGTATTTATATGTGTCTCAGTGTGTGCTTCTGTGTATGTCTGTTTATCTCTCTGTGTATGTGTGCTCATTTGAAATTCAAAGCAATCCAAAAGGAGACAAATTAGTATTACTATTATAGGTCAAAGTGTGCATAGAAGTCAACTCTGCCCATTTGTTCCACTGAGGCAATGATGACTTGTCTATGGTCCTGACAATAGGCACAATTTAATGGAATGTAGGAACAATTCAGAAGTGTGCCATTAAAGAATTTTGTTCTACTTATCAAAAATACTTACCATCATAAACTATGTCAAATTTTCAGTCTGAGATAATTTGAAAAAGGAAGCACATTTGGATAGTGGGAGGAATTTTGTCAGAATTTGAGAAGAAACTAAAAATTACTTCCAGGCTAGCTCAAACAATATTTTAATGTTGTAAAAGCTTAAATATGAATTGTTTCTCATGTCTTTCTTACAAATGATAAAAAAGGAATTAGAACAAACATTTCTAGAATAAATTCTTCCAAAATATATATAAAACCATGACTGAAGAACATGATATGTTCTAAGAAAAATGTTCTAACCAGATATGTTAAACATTGAGGTGCTCAAATATTTTATTATATTTCAAAATTAAAAATGAAATCAAGAAATAACTGATTCATGTTTTTTAATATTCAGGTTTAAGTTAAACTAAATATTTTTTGCCAGAGGCTTTAATAAATTATCAGGCCTATTCATTATAGCAGTTCTACAAGAATATATAAGTATCTGTATTATACAAATAGCCTGATATACAAATTGATAAATAAGTTTTGGATATAATTATTTATCTATCTATCTATCTATCTATCTATCTATCTATCTATCTATCATCTATCTATTCATCTACCTACCTATATTCTTATTTATCCATGCATTTATATTTGTACATTTTGTTGCGTTAGAATCGTGGCTTGCATCTAGACAGACCACACCTTCCAATGCAGTTCCATGTGGGGCTTATTGTGGGGGAAGGGGGCAAAGGTGGTGATGAAGACAAGCGGAAAGAGAGAGAGAGAGAGTCAGAGGGGTCTGCATTTTATTTGGGTTGTGACATAGCTGCTTTCAGGTAAAGGTGGGGGGTTAGCCAAGAGGATTCTGGGACTATATGGCCATAACCATGGCAACAGATGTGCAGGTCTATATTGTCTATGTGTGATATCTGGTTCAGGGACAATCTGCTGTGCCAGTTCCTGATACAACACACGTAGTCTATGTTTTCAGAAAATAGCCTTACATTTAAAAAAAAAAATACAGGGTTCTTTGAGGATTTTTATCAGATGTCATTAGTTTCACTTCTAGCTTAAATATTTCTTATAATAAAGTAGAATACTAAGACATATAATATCTATTTCTACAGAATTAATTTTTGATTATGTTATTTTATTTCCTCAATGCATTTCAGAAATGCATTCCTTTGAAGTTTAACATTTTCAATTTTCTGAAAAAAGTTGAAATCTGTCTTATTGACAAGGCTGCCCACTCTCTCCCTATCTCTTCAACATAGTACTTGAAGTTTTATCTAGGACAATTAAACAACAAAAGAAGGTCAAAGGGATACAAATTAGAAAGGAAGAAGTAAAAAATAACACTATTTGCAGACAATATGATTGTATACTTAAGTGACCTCAAAAATTCCACCAGAGAACTCCTAAATCTGATAAACAACTTCAGCAAAGTGGCTGGATATAAAATTAACTCAAACAAATCAGTAGCCTTCCTCTACTCAAAGGATAAACAGACAGAGAAAAAAAATTAGGGAAACAACGCCCTTCATAATAGTTACAAATAATATAAAATACCTTGGTGTGACTCTGACTAAGAGTAAAAGATCTGTTTGACAAAACTTCAAGTCTCTGAAGAAAGAAATCAAAGATCTCAGAAGATGGAAAGATCTCCCATGATCATGGATTGTCAGGATTAATATAGTAAAAATGGCTATCTTGTCAAAAGCAATCTACAGATTCAATGGACTCACCATCAAAATTCCAACTCAATTGTTCATAAGGTTAGAATGAGCAACTTATAAATTCATTTGTAATAAAAGAAACAAACA
>NC_045030.1:68811054-68830499 GCF_008632895.1 Mastomys coucha | reverse complement strand
ATTTGCAAATTCATCTGGAATAACAAAAAAACCCAGGATAGCCAAATTATTCTCAACAATAAAGGAACCTCTGGTAGAATCACCATCCCAGACCTTAAGCTGTACTATAAAGCAATTGTGATAAAAACTGCATGTTATTGGTATAGTGACAGGCAGGTAGATCAATGCATTAGAATTGAAGACCCAGAAATGAATCCACAAACCTATGGCCACTTGATCTGTGACAAAGGATCTAAATCCATAAAGTGGAAAAAAGACAGCATTTTCAACAAATAGTGCTGGCTCAACTTGTGGTTAGCATGTAGAAGGCTAATTGATCCATTCTTATCTCCTTGTACAAAGCTCAAGTCCAAGTGGATCAAGGACCTCCACATAAAACCAGATACATTCAAACTAATATAAAAGTAATTGGGGAAGAGCCTTGATCAGAACAGAACACCAATAGCTTGTGCTCTAAGATCAAACATTGACAAATGGGACTTCATAAAATTGCAAAGCTTCTGTAAGGCAAAAGACACTGTCAATAGGACAAAACAGCAACCAACTGAAGAATACTGAATGGCTTAGTCATCAGGGAAATGCAAATCAATACAACCCTGAGATTCCACCTCACACCAGTCAGAATGGCTAGGATAAAAAAATTTAGGTGACAGCAGATGCTGGAGAGGTTGTGGAGAAAGAGGAATACTCCTTCATTGCTGGTTTAATTGCTGTAAGAAACAAAAATTACAACAGCTATTCACATACCAAACTATGTTCACAAGAGCCAAGGAAGCCAAGTGAGAGACCATAGTGCCTTCTTTTAGTGTAATTAGAGAATTATATATTATATAAAAGCACAAGATTTGCTAGTGTTACTTATTGCACAACTTTAAGGATTCAGCATGTACAGAGACACATGGAATGTAGCAAAAGGAGTTGGCATTGAGTGTTAAGTTTTAGATTTGAAAGTTGGTTCTAAGCTGTGCTTGGAAACTTAGTGCTTGAAGAACTCCACAACACCTTTCTGTAGGCAATGCCTACAGAGTGAGCTTCTACAACTGAAATAGCCAGATGAGCCTATTTTCATCATCATTCCCCCAACCTCAGAAGGGAGGGACTGAGGACTTGAAATCAACCTCCCAAACTACAAGATTAAAAAAGAGAATTAGCTCTTGCAAGTTGTCTTCTAATCTTCACACGTGTGACATGGCATGCATGTCAGCACACACACACACAAACACACAAATACACATTGCCACAAAATAAATCAAAATATAAAATTAGAATTATAAGATGATAAAGAAATAACAATTGTTTTGAAACATTAACACAATGAAACACACAAAATGTATAAAATGTCATTGATTTATTTCAATATAAATTATTGAATTTTAATATCTGGTAGTAAGATGCAGGCTACTAATATATCCATTATTAATACCACCAGAAAAGAAATATTAAGCTACACATGATTTTAAAACCTGGACACCAATTCTACATATTTTCTAAACCTCAGCTTTCCTTATTTCTTATCATCTCTGTCCTTCAGAGAATAGACATGTTTATAATCTTTATTGAAATATTGTATGATTTTGTGAATCTATTTTCCCACAAAGCTGGAACATTTCAGCATACGTTATCAGTGACCCAGCTAAAACATGTCCTAGAATTTCATTTAACCTAATAACTTTTGTATCACTTCGGCAACCCACTTAACCTCAAATCAAGGCCGGGAAGTTTAAATATCATGTTCCATAACTTCAAATTCACTACCTATTTCCTCTGCCCCTGTTATACAACAAAGACATCTTCAGCCTTTTTCTGAGCCTTGCATTTTCACATGTGCTAAGCTTCTCTCTATGCTTCTTTTTGTTTCCAGTATCTTCTGTGCATGGTCTGCCTTCTTTAATCCAAATCCAAAGAATTTTCATACCATTTCTTAGCTTTTTTTGTTGTTGTTGTTGTTGTTGTTGCATTTGATACTGATACATTTCTTGTTTTTCTAGAAAATTTCTATTGTATTACTTTGCTGAAGGAAGGTAACACCTGGGAGTAGGATTTGAGAATTCATAGCCTCATCCCAGTTTCAGGTTATTCCTTTGGCTCTTTTATGTATATGATCTTAATACCTATTGAACTCCTCCAAGATGACTAATGAATACACTTGAAAATTAACTAAATTGCAGAGATCAAATGAGTATATAACATCTTATAGCTATTATGTGCTATTACAAATTTGAACACATCTGTCAATTATTTCTATCTGCTAAGTATAAGAGTTTGAATGGCTCTTTTATGGCTTAGGGAGAGAAATATTTGGGAAATAAAACTGCTTATCATTTCTAAGTCTATAGCTGAGAGCTTTTCCATATCAACATTTTACAATGTAATTAAAATATTAATTCAAATTTCTAATATTAAGTGATCTATTTTTTTGTATCAAAATAAATGTTCTGGTGTTCTTTCTGTAACCTTTTTGTTTTTACCCTCAAAATTACAGAATGTTAAATTTTAAGGTAACCTAATTATTCTACTTCTTCATTTTTTTCTTTTTATTTACTCTTCTGTTATATATTATACCCTGATGGCAGTTTTCCCTTCTTCCCCTCCTCCCAATTTCATTCCTTCCCTCCACCTTCCAATTTTCCCAGACCCCGCCTCTTCTGCTTCAAATCCCTTCAAAAAAGAGAAGGACTTCTAGGTACAGCCACCCAATATGGCATAAAAGCTACAATAAACCAGGCACATTTTCTCATAACAAAAATGGGTAAAGCAGCCCAGTAGGAGGAAAAGGGTCCTAAAGGCAGTCTAAAGAGTCAAAGGCAGACACCATACTACTATTAGGAATCCCACAAGAACACCAAGATACCGTAATATATAACCTAGGTTAGACCTATACAGGCTACTTGAATTTTTCGTGAGCCTACTTGAGTCTTGGTCAGTTGATTCTGTGAGTCAAGTTCTTGTGGTGTCCTTGATCCCTCTGACTACTCTAATCCTTCCTTCCTCTCCTCCATGGACTCCTGAGCTCTGCCTAATGTTTGGCTGTGGTAATCTCCATCTGCTCCCATCAGGCATTGAATGAAGTCTCTTTGGTCTCTCTTGATGATGATTATGCTAGACTCCAGTCCCAGCCCTTCATGAAAGAATAACAAAGTATAGGTCAGAGGTTTTTGTGGCTGGATTGGTGTCCTAAACCCTCCAATTAAGGCCTTGCTGGTTCAGGCCACTTCTATTTACATATAGCTAACATTTCTGTCTTTTTAAAATTTAAATTAATTTGCATTATAAAAATAGTATCTATACTACCATATTCTTTAACCTGCTTGATTATTTGAAGTAATTTATGAAACCATTTCAGAATTGTTATTTTATAGTTTATTTTCAATAAAATAAAATATCAATAAAATACTCACTTGTTTAATCCAGAAGCATTTCCTATTGACTACTAGAAAAAGGAAAAAATAGTTTTCTCTCTCTTTTATTAATTACTTTATTTGTTTACATTTCAAATGTTTTTCCCCTTCCCATTAATTAAGTCCCACTGGGTTTACAAACACTTATTAAGGCCAGGCCCCATGCCCAGCAGTAGAAAGCTAATAAAAAAATAAACTCTGTTGTGTATTTGGAGGGATGTTTTTGGTCTCATAAGGCTTTGTCTGGACATTTTCTTTCTTTTTCTTACCCTACAAGCCTTTTGCTTGTATATTATGGTATCTGATTTTGAGGGGTTAGGTAACTTTGGTGTATGTCAGTGTCTGTATCTCTAGATGGAGATGACTTTCTTATACTTTCTCTTTGGCTCTTTGCTTTTCATTTGTTCATTTTGTCCTATTCAGGTTTGTTTGCTTTTGTTTTATATTAGTTTATTTTTTCTCTTTTTATATACCTGTTTGTTTTGTAATGAGAGAGTAAGGATGGATGTAGATTTGGGTAAGTGGAGAGGATCTGAGAAGAGGTTACTGAGGGAAAACTGTAATCAGAATATATTATATTAAAATATCTACTTTCAATTAAAAATGACATTTTTTGCATTCTTTAAGCAAACAGAAATTACTCAATATTCTGCTCTCCTTGACTAGAATAGACACAGAAATAGTTAATTTTTTCTAGTTTGTTATTATAGGGTTAAAGCTAGAGGACTTGTAAAGTCTTTGTTATACCATTTAAATAAAGAAATGCTAGTCTCAAGAAATAAATCAATAAACATGATCCATAGGAAGCACACATGTGATCTAAGCCAACATCACTGAAATGAAATACAGCACATATTCCAATAGTAATTATGGAAGAAAATCACTTTTCAAACAATTAGAAAATATCAAATTCACTCTCTTATCAAAAGTAAATGCAGTCTCTCTAGATATCTACTTACTCTTTGTTTATCATTATTTTACTATTTCTGGTATCTATTATCTTTAAATACCACATATGAATGAACTTATGTGGTATTTGTGTTCCAGTATGTGATTTATTTCACTTACCATGAAACTCTCCTTCTAAGGGTGCTTTTTTGTCTTTGTTTTTTATTCCAGTTTGAAACAGATAGCTTTTGCTGTGAGTAAACTCAGCCTCAGTCATTCTCCTCTACTCAGTGTTTAAGAAGAGTATTTGTCATTTCTTAAGTCAGCCAGATTTCTTTCTATACAAATAGGCTTCATCGATCAGCAGTGAGAGTATTTATAACCTAATTAACTTTAAGGGGGCTATTAATACTCCTGCTGTTTCAACAAACTTTATTAATAGGTCTAGTGCTGACATATTGACAAATGATTTGGTATGTAGAAAAGAAAAAAATAAAGTCAAAGTCAGCCAGATTATATCCTTCAGATGCTCATAGGAGAAAATGGTTCTAACACAATTGAAACTTTCAAAGAGGATTAACAACCATACTGGTAAAAACATAGCCAACAAAACCAATCTAGCAAAAGTGAATGCTAGATACTAACATTAAAACAAGATGTGACAATTAAGGAGATTATTATATTTAGATAAAGCATCAATCTTAAATTTGTAGAATTATAAGCCTACTATGAATACTTCCTTATCACACTGCTTTGGTTTGCAAGGTTATATATACAACCTAACAGAGAAATACTTTACAAAGGTTTTAAAAGCTAGTGTATCTTAAACAAATGATTGAATCATGCAATAGTCCTATAATATGGCTTATATTATCACAGAATAGATGATCAACATGAATATTACTGGATTTAATAAAGCATGGACAGAACATAATCATACAATGTCATATAATTTAATACTCATATGTAGACCTGCCAGAATTTATATCTTTCAATAAAATTAGGCATTTTAATTGTGATGTATACTGCTAGGCAGTTACTTTGCTACTTAGTTGTATATATAGCCTTATAATGTGTACTGTTACATAGTTAATGAAACCATTGACTCAAAATAAAACCCTGATATCACTGCAAGTTTTCTGAAGAAGTCTGAAATTTGCTGTTTGGATTTTTACTAGAAATATGTGGAAAGCCGCTTGAAAAACTCACTCTCTCAAGTTATTAAACCTTATTATAAATCAAAATGCTTGCAAATTTCACTTTTATTATAGTAATCTCAATGAAGTTTTAAGTTATAATTATGACCACGACCTATTTCTTAATCATACAAGAAAATCTTTACTGGAATGTAGAAGATGTTGAGTTACTGTTTTTTAAAGAAATGAATGATTCAGAAGCTTTATAGAGATTCCAGAAGTAAAGTTTCTCTGGTTACTTGAGCAGTAGCTTCCTCACAGAAGTCATTTATATTCTCCAATGAGGACTACTTAACAGAGAGTGCTACTTTGTGGATGGATGTGTTCATCTGCACATAGTAAAATCAATAATATTTTTAAGTCATATATCACATATCCATAGAGAATTTGAAGTTATTCAAACTTATTTTAAACTCAATAAGGCAATTCAGAATCTATTCACTGCATCATAAATAATTCATAGGTAGTACAAATAGATTATTGTAGTATGAAGTTGAGCCATTATGATTTTTTAAAAAAATGTATTTGTATATGATGAATGTGTGTATGTGTGTGTGTGTTTCTTGGATCTTTTAGTAGTAGGAAGTTTTTACTAGATAGCCATCTTGCTGATTCTGTAACCAGGTTTTGGCATTGGTTCTAGATATCTGAATCCATATCTTCATTCTTGAAGAGCAAACATTTTATCTGCTGAACCATATCCAAAGCCTGGTACAATATTACCAGTTGTGTTTCTATAAAAATTAAAAATATGAGTACTCCTCCATATTTTTTACTCTGTTCATTATAGCTATATTGTTACATGACTGTCGCTGTATCTTTATTAATAACATATGGTTTTATGCAAATTTTTCTTGACTTATAATTAAAGGACAACCAGAAAAATCAACCAACCAATACATCAATTTTTATACAGTATTAGGTAATATGATGGCCTAAAATTCACAAAATTAGTTCAAGGGAAAATTCCAAATGTAATGCAATTATTTGTGCACAGTGTATATTGAAACATGGAAAAGCAAGGCACTAAGTGATGAGACTAGTAATGTCTGGAGTTCCACCAATCTAAGATACAATAAAATAAAATGATGGTCTGTACAAGTTTCAATGCAGAGAAAACACTGATTTCCCATTGATGCTAAGCAAGTAAGTTATTCTCTTTTTGTCTTTCTTTAACTTTTTAACCTTGGAGACTGTAGTAAAATCACCTTTCCTCTGTTTGCAGCAATAATGACCTGTTGATTTACAAGATTTGGGGTGAAGAAAATCTCTGACAACCTTAACAGAGTCTGTTGTCCAACTGGGAATCGTATTAAGTAGCTAATACAACTTTTGATAATGATTGATTGCTTTGTATTTCTTACTACATTTCACTATTTATATTTGCTCTTAGAGTATAAAAACATGTTTTGTTCTATTAAGGAAATGGTAGTGGGGGACAGAATTCAGTGAAGCAGGTAGGTTATTTGCAGATCTTCATGTCTCCCACTTCTCTAAATCCAATCCCTAATCTCACTCCAGTTCTTTCTTAGATCAGCTACTGTGACCCCCTTCCCCATCTCAAGTGGATCATACAGATCTTTTCTTCCAAATTTATTTTACCTCATTCATCCCTTTATTTCAGTTTCTAAATCTAAAAGGAATTTCCTGGAAACCTACCAGAAAAATAAGCAAGGGAAGCATGTGGGCTAACTGCAGATCTTCACATCACAAGGGATTGCAAATTAGAAAGGAATAAGGCAAAGTATTTATTTGTAGATGATATAATAGTATACATTAGTGATCATAAAATTCTACCAGGAAACTCCTTCAGTGATACACTTTAGCACAGTGACAGGATACAAAATTAACTCAGAAAATCAGTATGTTTCCTATATATAAGTGAAAGAAGGACTAAGAAAGAAAATGAGGAAACAACAGCTTTCACAATAAACTCAAAAATATATCTTGGAGTAACTCTAACCAAGCAAATGAAAGACTTGTATGATAAAAAATCTTTAAGACATTGAAGGAATAAATGGAAGACAATATCAGAAGATGGAACAATTTCCCACACTCATATATTAGAATTAATACAGTAATAATGACATTCTTTCTAAAAAATTCATAAATTCAGGGTAATCCTCATAAAATTCTAAAACAAATTTTCACAGAACTTGAAAATACAATTTTCAATTTCATATGGAAACACAGAAATCTGGGAAAGTTATAATCCTGAGTAATAAAAGTATTGCTGGAGGCACCACCATCAAAAATGTTAAATTCCATGTTGGTCAATGAAAGAAAATCAAAGACCCAAACATAAATCCATGCATCAGTGAACCCCAGATTTTTGATGAAGGAGCTAGAAGTATACAAAAGAGAAAATAAAACATATTCAACAATGGTGCTGGTCTAACTGAATGTATGCATGTAAAAGAATCCAAAATAGGCCCATGTTTATCACCCTGAAAAAAACTCATCTCCAAAGTGGATCAATGGCTGCAATATAAAACCAGGTACAGTGAACCTGATAGAAGAGAAGGTGGGAATTTCCTCCTGGTCTTTGATGACCTTAGTTGGTCTGCTCCCATGAAGACTCCATATCCTGATCCATCCTAGAGGACCTGCTGCACTCAGAGCAGTTTTTAAGAATCCCTCCCCCTACCCTACCTCAGCCAACCCCAAGTCCTGGAGCTGCTCCTGGGAGCCTGGTAGACTCTGGACCCATCACTCACCAAACTCCGGCCTTCATGAATACCACTACCTTTCCATCAATTTCACCCCTTCTGCCCAGTCCTTGCTGATGGAACAGACCCCTAGTTGGTCTGCCCCTGTGAAGACTCCATATCCTCATCCGTCCTAGAGGATCCACTGCACTCAGAGCAGATGAATACCTGCTACACTCAGAGCAATTATCTGGAGGTCTCCCAGGAAATCTAATACAGCCAGGCAACAGATCAGCAGCTTCTCTGCCCCTGTGAAGACCTCCCAGTTGGAAGGCACCATAGGTAGTCAGATACAGCCAGGGTTGCAGGCCTACCAGGAGACCTGAAGCAACTCAGGAACAAAAGAGGCAGACTTCATATTGTCACCCAGACAAACAAACACTAGGGATATCCAAATGGTGAAAGGCAAGTGCAAGACTATAATCAACAGAAGCCAAAATATTTGGACATCATCAGAAAAACCCAGTTCTTCCACCACAGCAAGTCCTGAATACACCAACACACATAAAAGTCAGGAATCTGTCTTAAAATCCTATCTCATGAAGATAATAGAGTCCTTTAAGGAAGATATCAAAAACTCACTGAAAGAAATACAGGAAAACACAGGTAAACAGGTGAAGGAATTGAATAAAGCAATCCAAGACCTAAAAGTGTATGTAGAAACAATAATGAAAACACAAATGGAGGCAAATCTGGAAATGGAAAACTTAGGAAACAGGTCAGAAATTACAGATGTAAGTATACCAATAGAATACAAGAGATAGAAGAGAGAATCTCAGGTATAGAAGATATAGAAGAAGAAACACAAGAAACACTTCAATAACAAAGACAGTATCTCAGAGTAAAAGGATGGAAAAAGGTCTTCCAAGCAAATGGTCCCAGGAAACAAGCAGGAATTGCCATACTAATATTCAATAAAATATGTTTTCATTCAAAATGATCAAGGGTGATGAATAAGAACACTTCATATTCATCAAGGGAAAAATCCACCAAGAGAAAGTCTCAATTCTGAACATCTATGCCCCAAATGTAAGAGCACCCAAATTCATAAAAGAAGCTTTACTAAAACTCAAAACACACATTGAACCCTGTACAATAATAGAGGGAGATTTCAACATCCCATACTCACCAGTGTTTTCTCTGCATTGAAACTTGTACAGACCATCATTTTATTTTATTGTATCTTAGATTGGTGGAACTCCAGACATTACTAGTCTCATCACTTAGTGCCTTGCTTTTCCATGTTTCAATATACACTGTGCACAAATAATTGCATTACATTTGGAATTTTCCCTTGAACTCATTTTGTGAATTTTAGGCCATCATATTACCTAATACTGTATAAAAATTGATGTGTTGGTTGTCCTTTAATTATAAGTCAAGTGTGTTTAGACATGTTCCCTTCTTTTAGTTTGTAGATGTGTTTGTTTTTATCTTATTTTATTATTATATCTTTGGTACCTGTTTACTTTCTAATGATAAACAGAAAGGAGGTAGATCTAGATGTGGAGAGAGGGCAGGAGGAACTTTGAGAAGTAGAGGACATAGCAATCAGGATATATTATATGAAAAACCAAGTTTTTATTAGATATTTTCTTTATCTAAAGTCATATATCTCATTTCCCAGTTTCCCCTCCAAAAAAAATAAAAATAAATAAAAATAAAAATAAATTAAAAAATAAACATGTTCCCTCCCCCTGCTTCTGCTGAACAACACACCCCCTCCCTCTTCCTGGTCCTGGCATTCCCCTACACTGGGGCATAGAACCTTCACAGGGCCAGAGGCCTCTCCTCCCACTGATGACTGACTAGGCCATCCTCTGCTATACATATGCTGCTGGAGTCATTAGTACTACCATGTGTACTCTTTGGTTGGTGGTTTAGTCCCAGGGAGCTCTGAGAGTACTAGTTAGTTCATATTGTTGTTCCTCCTAAGGGGCTGCAAGCCCTTCAGCTCCTTGGGTCTTTTCTCTATTTCCTTCACTGAGGACCCTGTACTCAGTCGAATGGATGGCTGTGAGCCTCTACTTCTGTATTAGTAGGGTACTGTCAGAGCCTCTCTGGAGACAACTATATCAAGTTCCTGTCAGCCAGCACTTCCTGGCATCCACAATAGTGTCTAGATTTGATGATTGAATAAGGGAAGGATTCCCAGGTGGAACAGTCTCTGGATTGTCCTTCCTTCAGTCTCTGCTCCATAGTTAGTCTCTGCAACTCCTTCCATGGGTATTTTGTTCCCCCTTTTAAGAAGGAATGAAGTATCCACACTTTGGTCTTCCTTCTTCTTATGTTTCTTATGGTTTATGGATTGCACTTTATGTATTTTGATCTTCTGGGATAACATCCACTTATCAGAAAATGCATGCCATGTATGTTCTTTTGTTTTGGGTTACCTCACTCAGGATGATATTCTCCAGATCAATCCACTTCCCTAGTACCGAGCAATTGTGATAAAAACTGCATGGTATTGGTACAGTGACAGTCAGGTAGATCAATAGAATAGAGTTGAAGACCCAGAAATGAACCCACACACCTATGGTCCCTTGATCTTTGACAAAGGACCTAAAACTATCCAGTGGAAAAAATACAGCATTTTCAACAAATGGTGCTAGCTCATCTGGCAGTTAGCATGTAGAAGAATGCAAATCGATCCAATCCATTCCTATCTCCTTCTACAAAGCTCAAGTTCAAGTGGATCAAGGACCTTCACATAAAACCAGATACACTGAAACTAATAGAAAAGAAAGTGGGCAAGAGCATTTGGAAATTGGACACAGTACTACCAGAAAGTAGAACTGGAAAGTTGGCAGTTCCTCTGGAAATTGGACATAGTACTACCGGAGGACCCAGCTATACCACTCCTGGGCATATACTCAAAAGATGCTGCAACATATAACAGGGACACATGCTCCACCATGTTCATAGCAGCCTTATTTATAATAGCCAGAAACTAGAAAGAACCCAGATGTGCCTCAACAGAGGAATGGATACAGAAAATGTGGTATATCTACACAATGGAGTACTACTCAACTATTGAAAATGATTATTTTTAATAAAAGGAAAAATAAATTCAAGGTAAGGAGAGAGAGAAACTAGTGTTTCTGCTAATATGAATAAATATAATAGGTATCTTTACTCATGGGAGTTTTTAAGATGGCTGTAATTTTTGTGTTTTATTTTAAGGGTAAAATACAACTGTTACTTCTATAGTAGAATAATACACAGATAGAAAAGCACGAAATATCAAGTTGCTGCAAGTTCAATAAAAAAATTAAATGGTGATGGAACATGCCTAACAAAATATTCATCTAAAATCTGAGTAGATTGAATTGAAAGTAGGGGGCTTGAAAACTTGAGTGCTATCTATTTTTTTCCTGCAAGGCAAAAGAAGTACATCAGAGAGGAGAGAGAAAAAAATCACTAAGATAGTAAATTATTAAAGATCTCTTAGATGAAATATCACCCAAACTCTTGCTTTGAATTTGATAGTAGATTTTAAAAACTGTTAGGAAGACTTGCTCACACATCCTCTTACATTCATCATTATATTCTTCTCTTGCTGTCTTTTAATTCACCTAAGGTTTCATCATTCTTGGTTGAACATTCGAAGATTAGATGAATTAATACATGTAAAGTGCTTAGTATAGCGTCTGACACATCATAACTCAACTGACTGAAGATTCACCATGTTCATTACAGGAATATAAGAGATAAATAAAAGAAAATGTCCCAATCTTTCAATTACCCAGAAGCTAGGGAACAGACAGAATCATAAATATATGTATTGTGTGGCAGATTCCAGCAAGTGCAGTAATAAAGGTACAAATGGGGATGAGAAGAAAAGGAAAAGTTTCCCTCCTCAGAGCTGACTAATTCATTCATTCATTCCTTCACTTCCAGAAATTTTTAAAATCTTGTCATGTAAGCTAAATAAATTTTCCTTTAGCAATTACATTGTGATGTGTAGTTTAGAACACTGTAGTTATCATAACCATTGCAGCAACTTAATTATAGAGAAGGTTGCACTATTTATTTACATTTAATTTTATTTTTACTTTTTTGTTTCAGCTGCTACATAAGCATACATAGTTTGCATTCTAATGGGAAATTTGAGAATTTAATCACATGTATACTTTATATAAGGTTTTTCTCATTGTAAAATATTTCCTTCTTGGTAAGTGTGTGTATGTGAGTGTGTATGTGTATGTGTGTGTGTTTGTGAGTATATGTGATCTTTTGACAAAAATAAAATCATTTCACTTTGAATTTTCAAATGCATATTACATTACAGTTTTCTATAATTAATTTTTTCCTGCAACAACATATCATAACAACTTATTACTAATTCACTACAATGTGGTATTCATTGTTCTCTTATAACCATATATTCCTGATTTATATTTCTCCTGAATTCTGGAACTCCAGATGGACCTTTAGATTTGTGCAGTCCAGGAACTGGGAGAATGGAAGATGGGGAAGTGCCATGAATGGAGGGAGAAGGATGGGACATAAGAATTGCAGTAGAGAAAGCCATGTAACAATTCAGTTAAGTGGCCACTAGCCAGCTCCCCAATTGGGTCTGGAGTAGCTAGGGAAGTTTTAGGAGTCTCAAGTGTACAAAAAGGAAGCATTTGCTAGCAACAGAAGGTTTAGAAGTGCCCAGTCTTTGAGTTAGTTACAGAGTGTCAAAATTTAACTAGCAGGTGTGTGTGTGTGTGTGTGTGTGTGTGTTTCATTTGCAAATCCAGATTGCTCCTGGGTGGGTGTGTACGTGAACTGCCCTCTGGAAGCCAAAATGGTTTTAGCTAACTACCATTATACATGGACTGCAACATGGTGATCGAGAACTCAGTTTTAAAATTATTTAGAGATTCTGGGATGGAACACATGCACATGCACTTAGGAGGAGCAGAGATGTGGTTTCTCAGCCAGTAGAGCTGAGGTGCAAAACTAGAACAAAGGAACACAGCCAGAGAGAGACTCAACTCAGAGATGCTGGGAGTCCCTGTTGTATAAGGAGGCTGGCCAGATACTTGACCAGGTGCTAGGAGGAAGGCAATGAGAAGCAGAAAATAAAAGCTGCCTGTGTCCAGCCACCAGATAAATAAAGGATAGAGTTTTATAAATTTTGATTTAAATTCTTTTAAGGATATAAGCAAGTATAATGGTAATTGTTTAAATGTTCTTAAGTATAGAGAGATATTAAGAGATATTAAGATATAGAAATATTAAGCTCCATAGAAGAGAGAAGTTAGGGAGATTAAATGAAAAAAATGCTTTAAAGAAATTTAAAGGTCTTGCCAGGGCAAAATCTTTGGGCACGATCATTGGACTTCTGAAATTTTTTAGCCCTGTATGACAAAAATAGAGTCTGGAAATAGACTTACACAATAAGTAGACATAGACAATAAATACTGAGGCTTTTGATCCTTAAAAATTGGATCTAAAAGCAGGGTATAGGGAGCTCAACTTATCTCAGACAGTAGAAACTTAGGCCTTGAGAGTCATATAAAGAGAAAGGGTCATACAACCATATGTATCCACAGAGATATTGATCTCCATAGTGGGGAGGATTTAAGCGTATATAGATATACAAAAGATTGAGTCTTTTAATCTTAAAGTATAGGTCAAAAAGCAGGAGATGGTGAAGAAGCACCATCTGAATGGTTAAAATATTGCTTTAATTGCTTTGAATTGCTTTAATTATCAAAATGCATATGGTTATGAACATGGTGGATATATTAAAACTCTACTGGGAGAAAGGCCAAGCTATAGCTTTAATAATTTCTGGTTACTGGACTGAGGATATGCTGTTTTGGGAGAAAGGCTCTATATTTGTGTTGACAGGAAAGGAGAAAGGCTTTGGACCCCTTCCAGAGTGACATGGGCCAGCTATAACAGGTGAAGACCCCCTGAAGATCTTGGCTACAGTAAAGAAAAATTCGAGAAAATTAAACATGACAGGTAACTTGATCTGCTGATTCCTTGACATGGGAACAGCACAGTCACTGGCTTAGACTTAAAAATATCTCTAGTCAAAACTTCAGCTAAAGTTAGCCAATAAATCTTGTTGGTTATGGAACCCTTAAGATTCTTCATGCCCTCCTTTATATAGCATAAATGAAGGTTTATTACAATTTGCTATTGATAAAATTAACCCATAAAAGACAGTTGTCTTACTGGCTCAAACAAGGGACAAAATTCATCCATAACTGATCTGTGAACCTTGCACACTCCATACGAATATCTTAAGGGTACTAAACGTTTGCTTGTGAGATTCGTATATTACAGAATGTACAGATTTGACAAGTTTGATCCTTAGAGATGCTGAACTTACCTACTGTTCTAGCCCTCTGCTTCCTGAAGTTGTCCAGAGACTTGCTTCCAGAACAGCTTCAGGAAATTACTATTGATTCCAGATGACCTTAACTTATCCAACTTTTCAGAAAGATCCAATCAGAACTTCAGTCAAGCCCTGAGCCTTCTAAGCATATAGAAACTGCATAACAGATGCTAAAACAGCCTTTAAGTCTAACCACTGTTTCTAATTTTCCTACCCTCCCCACACTTTTAAAGAATTTCTAATCACCCATATATTCAGCAGGAAGGAGCCATGTCAGCCCAATTCCTTGGTTTTAGGTATCTGGTTATGGTTATATTACAAATTATAGATAGGTGGTCATTCTAAGGGATTATTTGGAAATACTTATAATTTTGAACATGGGGAAATAGGTAGGATGAGATAGGGTGGATTATTTATTTTGTTCTTGAACAAAACAATTTGTATAACCATAATCATACATTGATAGAAATCCTTGTAATTGATGCAAAATTCAAGTTATAATTTCTTACATTAGTACAGACTTTATATATTGATATAGAATTAAAATTTTTATTGGTATAAATCTGTATATTCATGCAAAATTTGAAATTAATATCGCTACTCAAAGATAGATATTTTGCGTATACAATTCATTTAAGAGTAGAAGTGGCCACTGGCCACTTCCTCATTGGGCCAGGCTACTAGCAGGGGAAGATTTAGGAGTGCCTAGGCTTTTCTTAATTTTTTTTGTTGTTGTTGTATTTTCAAGACAGGGTTTCTCTGTGTAGCCCTGGCTGTTCTGGAACTCACTCTGTAGACCAGGCTGGCCTTGAACTCAGAAATTCACCTGCCTCTGCCTCCCAAGTACTGGGATTAAAGGAGAGTTCCACCACTGCCTGGCTTAATATTTTATTAGATATTTTCTTTATTTACATTTCAAAGCTTTTGCTGGTTTCACTTCTGAAACCACCTATCCCATACCCCCTCCCCCTGCTCACCAACCCACCCACTCCTACCTCCCTGTCCTGGGTTTCCTCTACACTGGGGCATCAATCCTTCATAGGACCAAGGGCCTCTCCTCCCATTGATGACTGACTAAGCCATCCTCGGTTACATATGTAGCTGGAGCCATGAGTCCCTCCATGTGTACTCTTTGTTTGGTGGTCTAGTCCCTGGGAACTCTGGGGATTTTGTTTGGTTCATATTGTTGTTCCTCCTATGGGGCTGCAAACCCTTCAGCTCCTTGTGCCCTTTCTCTAACTCCTTAACTGAGGAACCTGTGCTCAGTCCAATGGTTGGCTGCAATCATCCACCTCTGTATTTGTCAGGCACTGACTGCTATATCAGGCTCCTGTCAACAAGCACTTGTTGGCATCCACAATTTTTTCTTGGTTTGGTGACTGTATATGGGATGGATCCACAGATGGGGCAGTCTCTCGATGGCCTTTCTTTCAGTCTTTGCTCCACACTTTGTCTCTATATATCCTTCCATGGGTATTTTGTTCCCCCTTCTAACAAGGAACAAAGTATCCACACTTCCTTCTTGAGCTTCATGTGGAATACCTACACTTTTACCTGTTCATGGCATGACAAAAATTAACTGGCTTGTGTTTGAGTGTGTGTGTGTCTGTCTATCTGTCTGTAAGTGTGACTTTCATTTGCAAATCCAGATTGTTCTTGGGTAGATGTGTACATACAATCTGTCTGGAGCCAAAGCAGTTTAACCAACTACTGTTATACACACACACACACACACACACACACACACACACACACACACATGTTGCCACTGTATTATATTTTTCATTTAACATAAATGAATAAATGAAAATGAAGTTTAGTCAAGTGTTAAAAATTCTGATGCCAAGGCTAGAATGAAGAAATCTTATTCCATTGTCACTGGTGTACTCAGCTGCTTAAAAGGAGAACGTACAATTGTGGTTTATCAATTTGTACTCTGTACAGTATGCCCACTCAACACAGTGTAAATGATCAATGTAATATGTGGCAGTTATTATTATAACATCAATTCTATATGGCTTTTTAGAAGAAGATGGACTTTTATTGGGCTTTAAGTGCCTCTAGAGTCTATCTTCATATCATATGAATCTTTTATGACATCATATATAGATGTTAGAATAGCAAAATGGATGACAATTGATTTCTTCAGAGGTGCTTTCAAAAACAGATTGGAAAATGCATCATTAATTTACTCACAGAGCTTACCCGTTATCATTTGGTATTTATATAAAGTATATGTTTTTATAGTAGATTGTTTTACATTAGTGAAGAGATATTTTATATGGATTTATTATTAATAAAGTACCTAAAGCATATGAAACTGTTATACTGTTATTCTGAATGAACGTGTCTGAAATTTATCTTTAAGTTTCACAGTACATGTGGTAGAATGATGCTATATAAATAAGTTTGTAGGTTTTCAAATAGTCAAATATATTAAAATTAGAAGGACAAGACATAAAATTGTCTCCAATTTATGATATTCCAAAACTCATTTAAATTGGTATATAAGTAAACTTGGGGACAACAATAATGTTTTTAATATATAAATCGCCTTAGATTTTTGAATTGAGGTGAATGCATATGAATTTGAGGTAGAGTTATGGGACTTATACCATACTTCAAAATGCATCTTGAGGGCCAGGAAAAAAATGGATCAGCAGTTAATTATACATACTGATCATACAGAGGGCCTCAATTCAGTTCCCACATGCTTTTTACAACCATCTGTAATTACAGCTATAGGGGATCTAATGATCCATTTGAGGTCTAGGAGCACAAGGCACACGCATAATGCACACACATATATATATATATATATATATATATATGCACAAAATACTAATACACATAAAATAAAACTAAATATATTTTTCAAAACTGTGATTCAAATATAAATAGAATGAATCTTATAAGTAAACATTATAAAAACATTTTCTAAATTTACAATTTTGTGTGTATGTGTTTTGATTGAATGTATATCCATGCAACACATAGGTGTTTGGTGCTCATAGAGGTCATAAAGCATTGGATCCTCTCGAATCAGAATTACAGACAGTTATGGGCCACCATGTATTTGGAGGGAATAGAAGAGAAGCCTGTGCTCGTAAACCCTGGACTATCTCTCCAGCCACCCACAAAATAGTTATATTTCAGGAATCCCTTAATAGAACTATGTCTTTACTTATAATTATTCCTTCCAAGCATACAAGAGCATCATTTTAATTAGAATATGTTCCTCTACTCTATTAGTTTTGGCCTTAAACTTGAGATTTTTGAAATCTGTGGAAATAATGTAGTGATTTTAATATAAGATCTCAAAATAAAGGCTGTGAGATTCACTTCTTTCTGCTCACCATTCTAAATATAACAATATTTGAAAGATGAATAAAAACATCATTAGATTTATATAGCTAAGGAGACTTAAAATCAGAGGAATGGATTATAACACTTTTATATGCAATTGTCATGGTGTCTTATGATTTTAGTGTATGAATACAATCTGCTGAAGATGCATAAATTGGTCAAATTAAATAATGTTTTCATACATATTAGTATATAAACACTATTTTTGTCATAAAATTTCCTTAGGAAACCCACAAGTTAAATAAGTTTAGAAAGTAGGCTCAACTTTGGCCCTTTGATCAATGTGTTTTCCTGGTCATTTGTCAAATATATGCCCTTTTTTATCTATACTTTGGTCTCTTTCTTTTTTATACTTCTAGAATAATAGGCTCAGTTTTTACCTCTGCTCATGGCTTACATGTTAGCTGCCAATTATCCTCAAGGTAACTGAAGGTAATTTCTTAGAATATTTGGTTTTGGATACAATATACAGAATATATCATTCTCTTTTGAAGAAAAGTCAATTTGATGGTTTTCATTTATAAACTAGTTTGCCTTTGAATGTAGACTTCCTTTATGTTATGTCAAGTTTTTTTTTTTATCACCTAAACTTTATTTGCAGGGAATTACAATTTTTCAATAGTTTCTCCAGAAATTACTCATTACTGAGAAATACAAATAGAGAATGAAAACTTGCACAGCTTTTGAAATTGTTATGTCTAAAACACTTGACTGGAGCACATACATAAAAACTGTTTCATAAAAAATATTCTTGAAGAGCTAAATGTGACAAGAATAAGACATGATTTTGTCATTGTAACAGTCTCTTTCTCATCTGATCAAACAATGATTCTATGAAGAAAAGGCAGCAAGTAAAGTGGGATTTACATAATTTACACCTTTGCATATTTGGTAAATTTAGCCTATTTTACACATCATGATTGAAAGATAGAAAATGACAATTAAAAGTTTTGTTTAAAAGAGCATGGCAGCACACACCTATAATTCTAGCCCTCTGTATGTTGATGCAGGAAGTTTATGAGTTTGAGTCCAGCCAGAACTATACTAGGAAGAGCCTCATACAAAACAGGACAGAAGAAGAAAACAAAGAAATTAAATATGACACAAAGCATCACAAGCGTGTTCTGAATTATTTTGTGTAAATTGCCTCAAAAGATTTTATTTTACTTATCTTTGTGACATGGTCAAATGATATCATTAAACATTTTATCATTATTACCAGCACAAGTCTTTAAACTGGACACATTTAAGTTTTGATGCTATTTGCAACTATGCAATCTTGGACAAGCAACTTAATCCTCTGCTATACAATGAGTGATTTTTATCCCCTCTTCTGAATTTGTATGAATAAGTATAATGAGCAATACTATTTGGAGGTAAGTCTGAAAGGTAGTTAGATGATAAGGACTCAATTTTATGAATAGGGATTAACTCCTTTATAAAAAAAATGTCAGATTTCTTTCTCACCTCTTTATATGCATGTACTGGCTAGTTTTGTGTGTCAACTTGACACAGGCTGGAGTTATCACAGAAGGGAGCTTCAGTT
>NC_045030.1:68805454-68810986 GCF_008632895.1 Mastomys coucha | reverse complement strand
TCCTCCCCAACTTGCTTCTTGGTCATGATGTTTGTGCAGGAATAGAAACCCTGACTAAGACAATGCATAAGAACATAGTCAAATGAGAGCCATCTTTAAACCAGGAAGCATGTTGTTTGCCAGATACTGAATTGTTTGTCTTTTATTATGTACTCATGTTCATATTTTAGATCTGTAAACAACAAATTTCTGGTTTTGCTATAGTAGTTCAAATAGACTAAAATGCTTTTTAATCATTACTTTTCATATATGTAAATCATGAATATCTTGTATTTTTTGAGCCTGAGTGTATTTATAGTGCTATCAATATTTCTATTTATTTACAACACTTATTATCTTATACAATATCATATATAATACATGCTCTTCATTTCCAAATATTTATCAACAAACCATCATATCACTAGCTTACAATATGCTCATTGATCTTGAAAAATGTGCATCTTAGTTGATGAAACAAAAAATAAAAATGCCTGCAAGAAAACAGAATCTAGATTTAGATAATTTTGATTTTTTGGCTAAGGACAGAGAAAATTTGATATATTAAAGCAACATGGCCTCATTATCTTGGCACAAGACTAACCCTAAAACTGAGAGATTTAAACAATTATGAATGTACTGGCTTAAGTATAACAACTACATTTAACATGGGAAATTATCAACAAGGGCAAATAAATAGAAATGATGCCACTTAAAGAACAAATAATAAAGATAAATTTCCATCCATCATACATTATCTATTTCATATCCCACCTATCTTAAAATCCACAGTTAGTAAAAACAAGAAAATAAATACATGTACCCATTGCAATTACTATAATTACATTTGCTGAATATGGACAATGTTGAAAAGAGAAATATGTCTGACCCCACTACCCATGATGAATGTTTTTGATTAGTTCCTGTATATCTACATGACTTTGTCAGTCTTCACTATCTCTCCAAATGTGGTTGAAGGATAATATGCTCTACATCATTAAGGGTGGATTGGTAATTTTATCTATTCAAATCCTAACACCTCCCTTAAAGTGACACACATAGACTATTTCTCTCTCACTTTTATATTAACAAAGCTATTGCTATAATCTGAACTGTGCTTCTTTAGGGCATAAAATGGTAAATAAGACAAAGTAACTTTTCTTTAGGATAATCCAACTTTTGTAAGGAAGAAAACCATAATTAGAACTCTCTCCCTCTGTCCTTCTCCCACCTGATCCTTTCTGTTACTATCCCTGCATTATCCCCAACCAGTCCCCTTCTGCATACACCTGATATGTGTATTGTCTTTCACCTTCTCACAGAGATTCAAGCATCCCTCCTTGTTACTTAGTTTATTTGGGTCTGTGGATTGTAATATGGCTACTGTGTACTATAAAGTTAATATCTACTTATCAGTAAGTATATACCATGTGTGTCCTTCTGGGTCAGGGTTACCTCATTCAGGATGATCTCTTCTAGTTTCCTTCATTTGGCTGCAAATTTCATGATTTCATTGTTTTTAATAGCTGAGGAATACTTCATTGTATGAGTGTACCACATTTTCTTGTGTAGCTTGGTGTACATGAGGGACCGACCCCTAACAGCAGGACCAGGGGCTTTCTCTGACTCTGTTGCCTGCTTTTCCCCTACTGCGCTGCTTCGTCTATCAGTAGCAGAAGATACACCTAGTCTTACTTGATAAGCCAAAGCTAGGGAAAGAGAGGAAGAGTGCATTGGGGGAAAAGGGAGATGTGTGGGGGGTGCAGACTGGGAGGAGTGGAAGGAGGGTAAAATGAAGTCAGGATGTAAGTTAAATTAATTAGTTAACAAAAATAAGGTAAAATTCCTTATTAGGCTAACCATAGTCATGAGCCCACCACTGGTATAAGAAAGTCCTCCAGGATTACCAACATCCCCCAAATTTCCTCTTCAGCCTCCTCAGCTATGTCTTTCCTCTCTTCCTCCTTTGTACTCTGCCTCCCCATCTGAACCTCCACAGGCATAGTAGTCTCTGTTACCTGCTGTGCTTCTACCTGTCTAGTCACCCCTACCTCCCTCACCTACTGCCTACAACATCTCCACCTCCCTAAGTGCCATCACCTCCCTCATTCCTACTAGAAAATCCCACCAAGTCTCACAATGATGGAATCTAGCCCCTCAGCAGTGGCAAGATTTCAAGAACATCTCTATGTACATGTTCCTTCTCTTTGATCATTCTTTTATAAATAAATTAATTAATTTTACAGTCCAGATTTTATTCTCCTGCTGGTCTGCCCTCTGACTGTAGCACATCCCATACCTCCTCCCTGCCCCCTGTCTCCATGAGGATGTCACCAAACCCCACCCCCACCCCAACTGACCTCTAAACTCCCTGGGGTCTCTAGTCTCTTGAAGGTTAGGTGCATCTTCTCTGAATGAACACAAACCTGGAAGTCCTCTGCTGTATGTGTGTTGGGGGCCTCATATCAGCTGGTGCATGCTGCCTGGTTGGTATTCCAGTATCTGAGAGATCTTTGGGGTCCAAGTTAATTGAAACTGCTGGTCCTCCTACAGAGTTGCTCTCCTCAGCTTCTTTCAGCTTTCCCCTAATTCAACCACAGGGATCAGATGCTTCTGTACTTTGGTTAGGTGCAAATATTTGCATCAGACTCTTGGGGCTGTTTGTTGGATCTTTTGAAGGGTAGTCATGATAGGTCCCTTTTTGTAAGCACTCCATAGCCTCAATAATAGTATCGTCCTTGGGTTGTCCCTTTGAGCTGGATCCTACTTTGGGCCTGTTGCTGAACCTTCTTTCCCACAGTCAGGGTTTTGACTGAGGGATGGCAGCCCCACACTTCACTTGATGCCCATCTTTTTGCTGGAGGTGGACTCTACAAGTTCCCTCTCCCCAATGTTGGGCATTTCATCTAAGGTCCCTCCCTTTGAGTCCTGAGAATCTCTCACCTCCCAAGTCTCTGGTACATTCTGGAGGGACCCCTAACCTCCTACTGTATGCATGTTGGGGGCCTCATATCAGCTGGTGTATGCTACCTCCAGAGGTTGCATGTTTCTATTCTTTCTGCTGGCCCTCAGTCCTTTTCCCTCACCCAATACCCAATCATGTTCCCCTTTTCCCCGCCATCCCTTTTCCCTCCAAGCCCCCCCCTTGTGGTTGCATTCTTCTCCCTCTTAAGTGGGACTGAGACATCCTCACTTGGCCCCTTCTGCTTGTTGATATTTTTTTTTTTTGAGTTCTGTGGGCCATATCTTGGATATTTTGTACTTTTTTTTTTTGGTTACTATCCACTTATTAGTGAGTACACATCATGCATGTACTTTGGTCGATGCCTCACTCAGAATGATATTTTCTAGTTCTATCCATTTGCCTACAAAATTCAGGATGTCTTCAGTGCAGTTTCTCAAAAATCTCCAATAATTTCATTAATGAATTTAGATACTTTACCTACTCATGTAAACTTACCTGGTAGTATACTATCTATCTATCTATCTATCTATCTATCTATCTATCTATCTATCTATCTATCTATCTACCTGTCTATCTATACATGCATGTGCCACTTAGCTTTACAATCCTACAATACAAAATAGTTTCCAAGTCTTTCCTTATTATTCAGTACAATGGCAGTTTTGTTTTATTACTTATTTTTGTTAAGATATGTATTTATTTATTATTGTGTTTGAGTGTGTGTTTTGTGCATCTTTGTCTTTCTATGTGTCTGTATATGTGTGAGTGTGTATGTGTACATGGAGATCAAAAGACAATTATTGGAAGTTGGTTCTCTCTTTCCATCATGTGGAATGCAGAGATTGTTGAACTCTGGTCATGAGACTGCAGCATGTGTTTTACCTGCTCAGTTATCTTATCAGCATGATGATGGTAAGTCTTATTACTATGAGTTATGTATTTTATAGATTATTCTTTAATTTCATTTTACTTGATATATTCTCTCCTCTAATAAAAGAATAAATACTTTTACTAAGTCTCAACCTAAATAATATCAACTTGGGATCGAATATTCAAATGCCCAAGATATGGGAGACATCTCATTCAAAGCACTACTCAATGTGTCAGGAGCTAGAACTACTTATCTTTACTTTCTACTATAGCTTTGTATTTGTAGGATATGACTACCATGTCTAAATCATTTAAA
Source organism: Mastomys coucha (assembly GCF_008632895.1). Taxonomy (NCBI): domain Eukaryota; kingdom Metazoa; phylum Chordata; class Mammalia; order Rodentia; family Muridae; genus Mastomys; species Mastomys coucha. The sequence continues at coordinate 68,806,856 of NC_045030.1, read as the reverse complement.
AATTACTATGATAATTTTGGTGTTTTAATAGCATGCTCATTACAAAGTTTCAAGTCATGCAGATTTTGTTATAATTTTTTCTGGAAGTTTTAGTTTTGTTTTGTATATTCTAATATTATAAGGGATCAATTTTATATTTGGGTGTATATTTTGATAACAAAGCTGAATTTTTCTAATAATATTTCATTGAACTTGCTTTGGCTTTTTTCACAGATCAGTTGATTATGTTTACATAGTTGTTCCTGTGCTGTTTGTTACTTTTTAAAGATTTTCCACATTGTAGGTTTTACTTTAGGCTCATTATAAATTTTAAATTAAGTTCAATCTAGGTCATAAGTTATGAATTGATTTTTCTGATTCAGTTGTCCTGGTTTTATTTATTTAAAGTTTATCTTTTCTTGGTGCATTCTGGAGAGTCCCTCACATCTCCTAATTCCTGAGGTTGCCTGTTTGCATTCTTTGTGCTGGCCCTCAGGGATTCAATCCTTTTCCCTCACTCAATACCAGATCAGGTTCCACTCTTCCCTGACTCCCCCTTACTCTGTCCACTTTCCCTCCCAAACCCCTCCCTCTTTCTCTCCCTCCCCACTTTTCATTGCTTTCTTCTCTCTCCCAAGTGGGACTAAGGCATCCTCACTTGGAAACTTCAGCTTGTTGACCTTTTTGAGTTCTGTGGACTGTATCTTAGTACCTTGGGTATTCTGTACTTTTTTTGGCAAATATCCACTTATTAGTGAGTATATACCATGCACATTCTTTTGAGTCTGAATTACCTCACTCAGGATAATATCTTCTAGTTCCATCCATTTGCCTGCAAAACTCAGGATGTCCTTGTCTTTAATAGCTGAATAGTATTCCATTGTGCAAATGAACCACATTTTCTGTATCCATTCTTCTGTCATGGGACATCTAGTTTGTTTCCAGTTTCTGGCTATCACAAATAAGGCCACTATGAACATAGTGGAACACATGCCCCTGTGGCATGGTGAGGCATCTTTTGAGTATATTCCCAAGAGTAGTATAGCTGGGTCTTCAGGTAGATCTATTTCCAATTTTCTGAGGAATCTCCAGATTGATTTCCAGAGTAGTTGTACCAGTTTGTAATCCCACAAACAATGGAGGAGTGTTCCTCTTTTACCACATACTCTCCAACATGTGCTGTCACCTGAGTTTTTTATCTTAACCATTTTGATTGGTGTAAGGTGGAATCTCAGGGTCATTTTGATTTGCATTTCTCTGATCAATAAGGACTTTGAACTTTTCTTTAGGTGCTTTGCAGCTATTGAAGATTCTTGTGAATTATTGGTTTAGTTCTACACCACATTTTTTGATTGTGTTGTTTTGTTTTTTGGTGATTAAGTCCTTGAGTTCTTTATATATTTTGGATATTAACCCTCTATCA
>NC_045030.1:68800346-68805122 GCF_008632895.1 Mastomys coucha | reverse complement strand
CTCAAGCAGGTCAGGAAGCAGGAGCTGATGCAGAGGCCATGGAAGGATGTTCCTTACTGGCTTGCTTTTGGAGATTCCAAGAAATATGTGGCCCTCCAGTTAAAGTAGGGGCTTATGGAGGACAGGTGATTAATGGAGTTTTTACTGATGTCTGACTCACAGTAGGTACAGTAGGTCCCCGAACACATCCTGTGGTCATTTCTCCAATTCCAAAATGTATAATTGGGATAGATATACTCAGAAATTGGCAGAATTCTCACATTGGTTCCCTGATCTGTGGAATGAGGGCTATTATGGTTGGAAAGGCTAAATGGAAGCCTTTAGAATTGTCTCTGCCAAAAATAAAAAAATAGTGAATCAAAAACAGTATTGTATTCCTGGAGGAGTTACAGAAATTACTGCCACTATCAAGGACTTGAAAGATGCAAGGGTAGTGGTTCCCACCACATCTCCCTTTAACTCTCCTATCTGGCCAGTGCCGAAGACAGATGGATCATGGAGAATGACAGTTGATTATTGAAAACTTAGTCAAGTAGTAACTCCAATTGCAGCTGCTGTACCAGATGTAGTTTCTTTACTTGAACTAATTAACACATCTCCTGGTACCTGTGTGCAGCCATTGATCTGGCAAATGCCTTCTTCTCAGTACCTGTCCATAAGGACCATCAGAAGCAATTTGCTTTCAGTTGGCAAGGCCAGCAGTATACCTTTACAGTTTTGCCTCAAGGGTATATTAAATCTCCTTCCCTGGGTCATAACTTAGTTAGAAGGGATCTTGATCATTTGTCTCTTCCACAAAATATCACACTGGTGCACTATATTGATGACATTATGCTGACTGGACCAAGTGAGAAGGAAGTAGTAACCACCTTTGACTCATTGGTAACACGTATGCATACCAGAGGATGGGAAACAAATCCAACCAAAATTCAAGGACCACCTACCTCAGTGAAATTTCTAGGAGTCCAGTGGTGTGGGGCATGCAGAGATATTCCTTCTAAGGTGAAAGATAAGCTATTGCACCTGGCCCCTTCCACCACCAAAAGAGAAGCACAATATTTAGTGGGTCTATTTGGATTCTGGAGACAGCACATTTCTCACTTGGGTATGCTACTCAGGCCCATTTACCAAGTGACTCAAAAAGCTGCTAGCTTTGTGTGGGACCTGGAACAAGAGAAGGCTCTTCAACAGGTCCAGGCTGCTGTGCAGGCTGCTCTACCACTTGGACCATATGATCCAACAGACCTGATGGTACTTAAGGTGTCTGTGGCAGATAAAGATTCTGTTTTGAGCCTATGGCAGGCCCCTGTAGGTGAATCACAGACCCTTAGGATTTTGGAGCAAAGCTCTACCATCATCTGCAGACAACTATTCTCCCTTTGAAAAACAGCTCTTGGTCTGCTATTGGGCCTTAGTGAAAACTGAACGTTTGGCAATAGGACACCAAGTTACTATGTGACCTGAACTACCCATCATGAGCTGGGTGCTATCAGACCCTTCAAGTCATAAAGTAGGACATGCAAGCAACAGTCAATTATCAAATGGAAGTGGTATATACATGATCGGGCCAGAGTAGGTCCTGAGAGTACAAGCAAGTTACATGAAGAAGTTGCTCAAATTCCTATGGTTTCCACTCCTGTTACAATGCCATCTGCTGCCAAGCATGGGCCTATAGCCTCATGGGGTGTTCCCTATGATCGTCTGACTGAAGAAGAGAAGACTAGGACCTGGTTTACTGATGGCTCTGCATGTTATGCAGGCACCACCCAGAAGTGGACAGCTGCTGCATTACAACTCCTTTCCAGGAAAACCCTGAAAGATACGGGTGAAGGAAAATCTTCACAGTGGGCAGAACTTCAGGCAGTACATATGGTTTTATAGTTTGTTTGGAAGAAGAAATGGCCAGATGTATGATTGTTCAGTGACTCATGGGCTGTAGCCAAGGTATTGGCTGGATGGTCAGGGACCTGGAAAGATCATGATTGGAAAATTGGTGAGAAAGACATCTGGGAAAGAAGTATGTGGATAGATTTCTCCAAATAGGCAGAGGATGTGAAGATATTTGTGTCCCATGTAAATGCTCACCAAAAGGTGACTTCATCTGAGGAGGAGTTCAGTAATAAAGTGGATAAGATGACCCATTCTGTGAACAGTCAGCCTCTTTCCCCAACCATCCCTGTCATTGCTCAATGGGCACATGAACAAAGTGGTCCTGGTGGCCGAGATGGAGGTTATGCTTGGGCTCAACAACATGGACTTCCACTCACCAAGGCTGACCTGGCTACAGCTGCTGCTGAATTCCAGATCTGCCAACAACAGAAACCAACACTGAGCCCCAGATATGGCACCATTCCTCGAGGTGACCAGCCAGCAACCTGGTGGTAAGTTGACTACATTGGACCACTTCCTCCGTGGAAAGGACAACGTTTTGTTCTTACTGGAGTAGATACTATTTCTGATTATGGATTTGCCTTTCCTGCATGAAATGCTTCTGCCAAAACCACCATCCATGGACTCACTGAATGCCTTATCTATCATCATGGTATTCCACACAGTATTGCTTCTGAACAAAGAACTCACTTCACAGCCAGAGAAGTGCGACAGTGGGCCCATGATCATGGAATCCACTGGTCTTACCATGTTCCCCATCATCCTGAAGCTGCTGGTTTGATAAAAAAGATGGAATGACCTTTTAAAGACACAGCTACAGTGCCAATTAGGTGGCAACAGTATGGAGGGCTGGGGCAGAGTTCTTCAGAAGGCAATATATGCTTTGAATCAGCATCCAATATACGGTACAGTTTCCCCCATAGCCAGGATCCATGGGTCCAGGAATCAAGGGGTGGAACAGGGAATAGTTCTACGCAGTATCACTCCTAGTGACCCTCTAGGAAAATTTTTGCTTCCTGTCCCCACAACTCTAGATTCTGCTGGCCTAGAAGTTTTGATTCCAGAGGGGGGAGTTCTCCTACCAGGAGCCACAACAAACATTCGATTAAACTGGAAGCTCAGACTTTCCCTTGGTCATTTTGGGCTTCTAATGCCCTTAAACTAACAGGCTAAGAAAGTAATAACAGTGTTAGGAAGAGTGATAGATCCAGATTACCATGGAGAAATCGGATTGCCTCTTCACAATGGACGTAAGCAGGATTATGTCTGGAGTGCAGGAGACCCCTTAGGGTATCTCTTAGTACTTCCATGTCCTGTGATTAAAGTCAATGGGAAATTAAAAGAGCTTAATCCAAGTAGGATGACAAAGGATGCAAACCCATCAGGAATGAAGGTATGGGTCAATCCTCCAGGAAAAAAGCCAAGACATGCTGAGGTGCTTGCTGAGGGGAAGGAAATACAGAGTGGGTGGTAGAGGAAGGTAGTTATGAATACCAGATAAGGCCACAGAATCAATTGCAGAAATGAGGATTATAAAGTAATATGAATGCTTCTGTCTTATTTTGTTAAGAATACATTTTTCTTTCTTCCAATTTTTTTTAACATCAATTGATATTTAAGTTGAGACACTAAAAGAATGTTCCCAAGGGACATTGCCCCATTGTAAATTTACAAATGTGTTTGCGATTGTACGAGGAATAGGTATATCATGTTAGGCATATTCATGATTTGTTAATGTTTCATGTGGACATGAGATATTATTTGTGTTAAGTTGACAAGGGGTGGAATGTAGTGGCTATCCCTGGTTGTCAACTTGACTATATCTGAAATGAACTACAATCCAGAATTAGAAGGCACACCTGGCCCTAATCTGGAGGCTGAGAGATACAAGTTTCCGACCTGAATCTTGGCATGGAGATCTTGAGGTATAGTGGCTATAAATCCCAGAAGATTAAGATAGAAAGATCTATGAGTTCAAGGTCACCTTTAATCTGGGCCACACCTTTTGCTGGAGATGTATATAGGGACATTGGAAGAAAGAAGGCTCACTCTGCTTCGCCTGCTTGCCTTGTGGGACTGAGCAACTGCTAGATCCTTAGACTTCCATTCACAGCTGCTGCTGACCTTTGTTGGGAGTTGGACTACAGACTGTAAGTCATCAATAAATTCCTTTACTACATAGAGACTACCATAAGTTCTGTGACTCTAGAGAACCATGACTAATACAGGGAGAGGGAACTTATAGAGCCCATCTCCAGCAGGAAGACAGGGCATCAAGTGAGTGATGGGGTTGCCATCCCACAGTCACATCTCTGACCCATGATTGTTCCTGTCTGAAATTATTACAGGGATGAAAATGGAGAGGAACCTGAGGAAAAGAAGGTCCCAAGGTCTGACACTATTACTGAGGCTATGGAACGCTCACAAAAAGGGACCTACCATGACTGCCCTCCGAAAGACCCAACAAGCAGCTGAAAGAGTCAGACGCAGATATTTGTACCCAACCAATGGATAGAAGCAGCTGATCCCTGTTGTTGAATTAGGGAAGGCTGCAAGAAGCTGAGGAGAAGGGTGATCCTGTAGGAAGACCAGAAGTCTCAATTAATTTGGACCCTAGAGATCTCTCAAACACTGGACCACTAAACAGATACCATACACCAGCTGATATGAGGCACCCAACACACACACAGCAGAGGACTTCTGGGACTGTGTTAATTCAGAGATGATGCACCTAACCCTCAAAAAACAGGAGACCCTGGGGAGTTTATAGGTCAGGTGTGTATGGGGGGCGTGGGGACATCCACGTAGAGACAGGGGTGGTGGGGAAAAGGTGTGGGATGTGGAGAAGTTGGAGGGTAGATTGGGGGTGTGGTTGGGGAATGGAAT
>NC_045030.1:68793860-68799491 GCF_008632895.1 Mastomys coucha | reverse complement strand
AAAAAAAACAGAAACATTTACAAAATCAAGAAAATAAAGATTATCTGTTTTTGGTTGAATAGATTATACTTCTATATAAAAAAATCAAATTACTATATATATATTTCTGAGCTTTCATTTATGTTTCTCTTATCCTGAATGTTTGTCCTTTTCATAATACTAGATGTATTAGATCTTTGTTCTCCATATTGTATTGGAATCAAATACTGTGACTATTCCAGCTTCTTTCCTTTCCTCTCAGTTATTGTTATGATAGTCCAATTTCTTGGCGCATGCCTTTAATCCCAGCACTTGGGAGGCAGAGGCAGGCGGATTTCTGAGTTCGAGGCCAGCCTGGCCTACAGAGTGAGTTCCAGGACAGCTAGTGCTATACAGAGAAACCCTGTCTCAAAAATTCAAAATAAAATATAAAATAAAATAAAATTTTAGACTCAACTTACTAATTTAAAAATAAACATCTATTGGAATTTTGAAATTTTGGCTTAATTGAACTATCAGATTGGTGACAATCCATGAAGTCAATATAATCAATTTTTAGTTTTTCTTTTGTATGATTTAATTATTTCAACTTTTAAAATTATACTCATGTTTCGGAAACTTAAATTTCATTGGTGCTACATAAAGAAATGATTTAAAAACACTGATTGCCAAATATTCATTAGTGGTATCTAGAGAATAACTGACATTTAAATTACGAACCTTGGCCATTCCTTTAGTGACTCTTATTTTCCTATGCACCGGCTTTTACATTTTCTTATTTTCCAACTTGTGCAATTCATGCTTTTTTTCCTGCTTTTTTTTTTTGCAGAATTTTTCATCTTAACTAAAAAATGGTTAGGAAGGAATTACTAATATGATCTATCACAATCTAACTGAAACCTTTAAAGCCGTTTTCTGCATCTATAAGTTTGCACTTGACAGACAGACAGACAGATAGATAGATTGATTGATTGATTGATAGATATACAGATAGATAGAAATGGGGAAGGATATCACTCCAATAAAATCTTTCTACCATTCTATTTTTCTCAGGAAACAAATCACGCAATTATACAAGTACATTTAAAGGGCTAAGGAACCAAAATTATATTACTGCCATTGTACAGAAATAACAAAAGACATATTGAAAATTGTAGGATGACCTGTTTATGTTATTTGTTCTACCCCTTTCCAAAACTCAAGCAACACAGCATACAGAAAAATCAGGTCAGGAGAGGCCTTTGGCCCTGTGAAGATTCTATGCCCCATTGTAGGGTAATACCAGGGCCAGGAAGCAGGAGAGGGTGGGTTGGTGAGCAGGGGGATGGGGAGGGAACAGGTTTATTTTATTATATTTTATTTTATTTTATTTTATTTCTTTTTTATAAGAAGGGAAACTGGGAAGGAGATATTATGTGACATGTAAATACAGAAAATACCTAATAAAAAATAAATTAATTAAAAAATTGAATGTTTTATTTTACCTTGACTAAAGACAATTCCTGAAGTTTAATGTAATAATAAAATACAATGAATCTAGTATTTATAAAAACTTAGATTAGAATTTTAGGTTATATGACTAGGCATTTTAACTTGTTAACCTCAGTTCACTCACATGATTCCTGGAAAAATATCTAAATGTGATTGAGATATTAACTTTTTTATAAGTTTCAATCTGTTGTAAGTCTAGTTATTTCTTAACTATTACACAGTGTATTCATTTTAAGACATATCCAGTACCCTTACCTATTCTTGTATTGATAGTCATTTAACTGAATTTGACAGATAATATGATCTTGTCTAAAAGTTTCATTTCATAAAATATTTAAAAAATTTGCAAAACATGTTATAGTAATTTTCATATTCATTTTGTTTGTATGTTTTAGCAATTTCCCATTAGCACTTTTTGTATTCTTTTGTACTCTCATTCTTACCAACATTTGCCATATAATATTATTTGCTGATAATTTTTGACCATCTTTTGTATATGTATATGGAACAGTTTTTGCCCCATATGCATATATAAAAGTTCATGTTTCCTGTCTGCTTAACAATACTGCTTTCATGACTACAAGTTTGTCATATGTACAAGTACTAGATGTCTAAATGTATATGTATGCCTGTGGACACATACTTACTATACATATTTACCAGATATAGTGTGACATTTTGTTACATGTACATGATGTATAATGATCAGATCAGGGTAAAAGGCATATTTGTCATATGAAAAACCTACTTGTTTTTGTTATGAACATTCAAAACTTACACCATTTGGAAATATTCACTTAATTATTGTTAGTTATATAGTCCTACTGTGCACCCAAATATTGTATCAGCACCAACTTTTGTTACGCTCAATGACCTTCTCCTCGATTACTTTCCTAGCTATTGTAATTACTATTTTACCATATATTCTCTTTTTTAGCATCTCACAAGTCTAAGAGAACACGTGACACCTTACATTCACTAAAAGTTTAGCCTTGGCGTATTATTTTCTTTTTCAACAGAATTTTTAATATAGTCAGATTTACATATTGTAAACTATATGGCATGTGGCTTGCAACATCTGCTTCTATTGTATCTTTTATCACAATAAATGGCAAATGTGTCTGTGCAGTTTATACTTCATTTTGTAACCATCTCTTTTTCCAATACCTTTACTCTAATAAGTGAGAATATTCTTTGGGTTTTAGTTTAAATATAATTCACAAATTATCTAACTATGACTTTTATCATTCTGGCCCATATCACTGCCATCTCAAAGATGGATCACTGGGAGAATTTCATATCTAGACTCACTTTTTATAATTATAAATTTTATTCTGTTAAACAAATAATAAGTACATTTCCATTATTTAACTGAAATATTTCATATTTATATTCCATCAAGTTTTAGAATCACTAGTAAATTACTTAACTATAGATTATTTTAGTCATCCCATATAAATAATCAATAGTCACAAAATTTCTAGTATTCTAAAACAATTTAATTCCAATACAACATATAAATGAAAATTGCATATAGAGGAAGAAATTTCATCCTTTATTGTGAAGGTAGAAAACCACAGAAGATCAATGATGTATCTCTTATAAACATAGTAAAATTCATGCTCGTGGCTTATATGAGTTAGCAAAGATCACTTTTCTGCTCTTTATCAAGGTAAACCAAGATACTGAATGGTAATGCCATAGAAGAACTTTTTTTTTCTTTTTACAAATTAATATCTAATAATGTGGCATGGTTAACTTTTCTTGTATAAATCTATATTGTTGTATGTAACAATATGTGCCATGGACCAGGGAGCCTTGGTGATCTTTCAACCAGCGGGAGAAATCAGGGTCCAGGTAATCAGGCAGGCAAGGAGTCGGTGATTGAAAAAAATGGCAGACACAACACAAGTAAGTGCAGGATCTGAATGTATATGTATTTCTCAAAATTGGGCATCAGACCTTTATGGTCATTACAAATGAAAAAGAAAAGTCGGGGGGGTGGGGAGGGGGAAAGAGGGTATGGACCACATGAGAATAGAAGCTCTAATGCCTCACAATGCAGCTCTCTGGCAGCATAACTCTCTCACACATACACTCACTCCCACTGGGCTCAAGTTCCAGCCCATCCTTAGTAAAAGCCCAACTATGTTAGTATTCTGGGCAGAGATATGCCCCAGGGCTCCCATTCTTGCTAATTCCTGGGAATGGCTCAGCTACTGTATGTGACTGAAAATGAGGATTCTAGTTTACCTTGCCCTGAGATTATCAACACCTTATTCAGTAAACTCCAATGCCCAACCTCCCTTACTAACTTCCTAACAATGCTGGAGGCAATTAGTCTGAATGTGTAATGTTCCCTACGAAATTCCAAGCCAGGATTTGGCTAAGATGTTGGAACATTGATGAAGGTCAGAGGGCAATGTCTAATTATGTTTAGCTATTAATAAATCATACCTTGGAGGGCACCTAGCACCAGAGACCTTCCATTGACTAATGCAATGACAAATCTGGGCCACTTCCAAGTTAGGGAATGCCAAAAGGTGTGGCAAATATGTTTTTTCCTCTAATGTTGTATTCTATTTTATAAAATTATATTGTATTTTTTCATGGTACTCATATTACATTAGTCACTTACAAATTTCAATGCTTCTACATTCTTGTTTTCTTTTCTTTTATTGGATATTTTCTTTATTTACATGTCAAATGTTATCTCCTTTCCTGGTTTGCCATTTGAAAACACCCTATACTATCCCTCCTCCCCCTGCTTCTATGAGAATGCTCCTCTACCCACTCCCACCTCCCCCACCCTGGCTTTCCCCTACAATGGGGTATCGAGCCTTCACAGAACCAAGGTCATCTCCTCGCAATAATGTCCAACAAGACCATCTTCTACTACATATGTAGCTGAAGCCATGGGTCACTCCATGTGTACTCTTTGGTTGGTAGTTTAGTCCCTGGGAGCTCTGAGGGAGTCTGTTTGATTGACATTACTGTTCTTCCTATAGGGTTGCAAACCCCTTCAGCTCTTTCACTCCTTTCTCTAACACCTCCATCTGGGACCCTGTGCTCAGTCCAATGGTGACTGCTATCATATGCTTCTGCATTTGTCAAACTCTGGCACAGCCTCTCAGGAGACAGCTATATCAGGCTTCTGTCATCAAGCACTTCTTGGCATTGGCAATAGTATCTGGGTTTGGTGACTGTTGGAGCATCTTTTGGATTTATGCTCAAGAGTGGTATAGCTGGGTCCTCAGGTTCAATTTTTCTGGAGAAACACCAGAATGATTTCCAGAGTGGTTGTCCCAGCTTGCAATCCTACCAAAAATGGAGGAGTGTTCATCTTTCTCCACATCTTTGCCAGCATCTGCTGTCACCTGTGTTTTTGATCTTAGCCATTCTGACTGTTATAAGGTGGAATCTCAGGGTTTGATTTGCATTTCCCTGATGACTAAGGATATTGAACATTTCTTTAGGTCCTTCTAGGCCATTCAATGTTCTTCAGTTGAGAATTCTTTCTTTAGTTCTGTACCCCATTTTTAATAGGTTTATTTGATTCTATTGAGTCTAACTTCTTGTGTTCTTTGTATATATTGGATATTAGCCCTTTATTGGATGTAGGATTGATAAAGATCTTTTCCCAATCTGTTGGTTGCTGTTTTGTCCTACTGATGGTGTCCTTTGCCTTACAGAAGCTTTGCAGTTTTATGAGGTCCCATTTGTCTATTCTTGATCTTAGAGCATGAGCTATTGGTGTTCTGTTCAAGAAATTTTTCCCTATTGCCATGTGTTCAAGGCTCTTTCCCATTGTATGTGGTTTTATGTGGAGGTCCTTGATCCACTTGGACTTGAGCTTTGTTCAGGAGATAATAGATCATTTTGCATTCTTCTACATGCTGACCACCAGTTGAACCAGCATCATTACTTGAAAATGTTTTTTTTTCCCCACTGGGTAGTTTTAGCTCCTTTGTCAAAGATCAAGTGACCATAGGTGTGTGGGTTCATTTCTGGGCCTTCAATTCTATACCATTGATGTACCTGTTTGTCACTGTACCAATACCATACAATTTTTATCACTATTGCTCTGTTATACAAATTGCATTCCTAGATATTATTTTATTGTTACGAATAGTTGTTTTTACTCTCCTGGGTTTTTTGTCA
>NC_045030.1:68792588-68793850 GCF_008632895.1 Mastomys coucha | reverse complement strand
TTTGGCCTCACCACCACCCAGCCATCATTCCATTCTTGAATACATGTTTTATTTACATATCTTTTGTGTTACTGTATATCCATATACTGGTTCATGGGTATTGTATATGTCAGGTATCTATAGATACTTTAAGGCAATTTTAGAAGTTCATTTCAGCCATACTTAGTAAGATTACAGATAGCAGTATTTCTTGTTCTAGATATTCCCTAACATGTGATATGTTTATTTCATATTAACTTATTTTGTATCTTTATAGTCATGCTAAAGTGAATGTTTAATTATATTTCTTTTATAATTCATGCAAGTACTATATAACACAATTAATGAAAGTCTCTATAATTTCTTTTTTCTTGAAGTCAGTACACAAGAAGAATAGTATTGTCTTAGGTTTTTATAAATGTTTTGTATATATTCTATGTTGTTGGGAACAGCCTAGACTGTTCTCAAATTTTTGATTTGCTGCTTCATGCTTTTCAGTACTAAAACTCTAGGCATGAGTATATATCTTATAAAAAATAATTTTTTATATCCTGGAAAAAAGGCTCCATTGAGGGGTATATCCTTTTTGTTGCTGGCTCATCTCATTCTTAATGCCACTTGATAAACTGTTGTTCATTATGTAGTTTATTACTACAAGAACTTGTGATTATTTCTTTGTAACTTCTCTATAAAACATTTACCTTTTTAAATGTTAAAACTGGCTCTGCTGCTTGCTGAGATCACATATTTTCGAGCTGTGTTACCTTGTACTTGAAACCTTGTGATCTGATCTGCTTGGTGCTGCATTTGCAAATTCTGATTAAAGTTTTGTACGTACTAGTTATAGACAGGATAATGGAATTATTTTTCTTTTAAAAACATTTTAATCTGTGCTTCATTGCTTCTCTGACTCTTTGTCTCTGTCTCTCTGTCTCTGTCTGTCTTTTGTCTATCCATCTCTCTCTGTCTCTCTGTTTCTCTGTCTCCGCACATCAAGGTCAGTGAAGTTCTGGTAGCCAGGTGTGAAGCAGGAGGAAGAGGAGTGGAGCCCTCCCTGCTGGGACTAATTTGGTATTCCTATACTGATTCTATGGTTTTGCTGGAGGCAATGACTAGGGTTCTGACCTAACACTTCTAGCTAATGTCCTTGAGTAGAAGCCCTTCATTACTCTCTAGTATGCAAAACATTTCTAACTATTATGGACTATCTATTGCCCTAAGGAATGTGCTAGATCTCCATTGCTAGCTCTGGCAAGGCAGGTTCCTAGAGAGAAATTCCAAGC
>NC_045030.1:68782679-68791534 GCF_008632895.1 Mastomys coucha | reverse complement strand
ATAACCCTACCCCTCAAGTACCTGTATTTTTAAAGTTTAGATCTCACCTTAATACCTATTTCAACTTTTTGCTAAGCCCACAACTTACCATGATGACAAGCTTAGATTATTTTTTAAATCAGTGGCCAATTCAATGTTCCAAGTATCCAAATGACTTTTGCTAATATCTGAAATTTTTGCCTTCAATTGTTCCATATCATGGGAAATATTTGTATCATTCTACACTCCCTGAAAATGGGACTTAGTTTACTGAAATGATGCATGACACTTAGTGGCTAACCTAACTTATAAACAACATAGCATATAAATAAGAGACACAAGAAAAATTCATATTAGCTACAATAAGTCCAAATTTTGCTGAACAGCAGCAGCGTTAGCAGTTCTGATTGTTGCAGTCTGTGGTGGATGTCTGTTTTTCTTGTTCTTCTCTCTCCTCTTCTCAGCGAGTCTTTGTGAGCAGGAGAGGCAGGGCTGGCTGGACCAGTCTTTCTGGTATCTAGATTGGAGATTCTGCAGTCTATGGAAAGAACATAAAACACCCTCTTCTCGAGGTGATAAAAACCTCTGGGCCTTTTTTAGGCCCAGTGAAAAGGTTATTTAATTTCACCTAAGCATAATTATGCCTGGCTATAGGATGTCATGGATTTTTCAGAGAGCTCTTTGACATTTATATTTTAAAATTTCTTTAAAATTAAAAGGCATGATTTAAATGATATGCACAGGGATACAATTCCACCTTTTTCTGTTTAAAAGCCAAATGTTTCAGAGTGCAATGTACACGTTAAACAATTATTAGTTAAGAAATTTCAGTAATATGGGCAACATTAATTTGTTAACAAAACATCTCAAATGCCTGACTGTAATAGTCAGTTCCAATAATCTGTTCCAATCAATTTAGGAACACCAAACAGAAAATTAATGTAGGCAATGGTTACATTTTTTGTTGCCTTTCCTCTTAAGGAAATTGTAACTAGAAAGCTTGAAAAGGTATCAATAGTTACATGTGCATATTTTATTTTTATTTTTTAAAATCAGAAATATTTTTTAAAAATACCAAATTATCATCACAAGCCATTACCATTATGATGATGTAAAGAATAAAATTATGCATTTCTTCCTTACTCTGTTAGCCTTAAAAGTTTTCTTATTCATGGCAGAAGGCTTTGCCTCTATCTCATCTGGATATTCTGAAGGTGCTTCCTTCACTAAAAACTTCAGATCTGATTTTTCTGTTAGAAAAATCTCTCATTAGTTGTCACAGAACAAGGGCATGACTAGGAATTTATCTAGATGAATTCTTTTTATGAAACCTCTTCATATCTTTACCTACTCGCTTCCAATCATGTAATGTCAGGCTTCCCTCCTCTGGAAACCAAGGGCTGATTTTTTGTACGAAATCATAAAATTCCTGTAAGGATTTATCTGAAATTTTTAAACCTCAACTTGATAACATAAGCTTGAAGACCGAAAGAAAGAATCGTTTCCCTTTTGATTCTGATTGCCTCATGATATTAAGATTACTCGCCAATAACTGATACCCTTATAAGCAGATCCGTGACACCCTAGCGAGAGCCTATTAATTGCCTGAAAAAGGAAAAGAGAGAGAAAAAGAGAACAAAATAAAAAACAAAAAGAAAGAAAAAGAAAGAAAGGAAAATAAGAGATAGCTTACCTGGCCAGAGAAACCACGTTGAGCGCCACTGCCGCAGACCGGGTTCGTGGCGGGGACCCCAATAATAATAACAATAATATAAAGAAAAAAGAAAGAGAATTTCAGAAGAATTTCTCTGGTGAACATTGATGCAAAAATACTTAATAAATTACTTACAAACTGAAGCCAAGAACACATCATAAACATCATTCACCATGATCAATTTGGCTTCATCCTAGGAATACAGGGATGGTTCAACATTTGAAAATCTATCAATGTAGTTCACAATATTAACAAACAGTAGAAAAAACCACATGATAATGCCATTAGATGCTGACAAAATGATGTTAACCCTTTGACCAAATTCAACACCTGTTCATGATAAAAGTCTTGAAAAGACCAGGAATAAAAATTACATACCTAAACACAATGAAGATAATATGCAGCAAGCCAGTAGTCAGCATCAAATTAAATGGAGGAAAACAGAAAGCAATCCCACTAAAACCAGGGACAAGTCAAGGCTGCCTACTCTCTCCATATCTATTCAATATTGTATTTGAAGTTTTAGCTAGAGCAATGAGACAACTAAAGATATCAATGGGATACAAATTGGAAATGAAGAAGTCAAAGTATTACTATTTGCAGATGATGTGTCAGTATAAATGACCACAGAAATTTTACCAAAGAACTGCTACAAATAATAATAAACACCTTCACCAAAGTGTCTGGATACAAAACTAACTCAAAAATATCAGTAGTCATAATTTATACAAATAATAAAGGGGATAAGAAAGAAATTAGGGAAACAACACTCTTCACAATAGCCACAAATAATATAAAAAAAAATCTTAGTATAACTCTATCAAGTAAGTGAAAGACCTGCATGACAAGAATTTTAAGTCTTTGAAGAAGGAAATTGAAGAAATATCAGAAGATTGAGAGAACTCACAAGCTCATAAATAGATAGGATTGATATATAATTAAAATGACCATCTTACCAAAAGCAATCTACAGATTCAATGAAATTCCTCTTAATATTCCAACTCATTTCTTTACAGAATTTGAATGAACAATACTCAACCTCATGTGGTAAAACAAAACACTCAGTATAGTTAAAACAATCCTGTACAATAAAAGAACATCTAGAGGTTTCACTATTCCAGATTTCAAGCTGTACTTCAGTGTAAGAGTAATAAAAAACACATGGTATTGGCATAAAAACAGGCAAGTTGATCAATGGAATTGAATCAAAGGTCTAAGAAATAAACCTGCACACCTGCAGACATTTGGTTTTTAATGAAGATACAAAAACTATACAATATCAAAATAAACATATTCATCAAATTGTGTTAAATGACTAACAGGATGTCTGCATGTAGAAGAATGCAAATAGATCCATAGCTATAACCCTGCACAAAACTTAAGTCCAAGTAGATCAAAGACCTCAACATAAAACCATGTACACTAAATCTGATAAAATAGTATGTAAGAAATAGCCTTGAACACATTTGCACACAACTTCCTGAACAGAGCAACAACAGCTAGGGGCACTAAATCAATAATTAATAAATGAGACCTCATGTAATTGAAAAGCTTCTGTAAGACAAAGAAAACCATCAACAAGACAAAATGATAGCCTATAGAATGGGAAAATATCTTTACCAACTCTGCATCTGATAGAGAGCTAATAGCTAATATATGTATCTAAACATCTAAACAGTAAATTCTTTTATTTTTTTATTTTTATTTTTTTTTGGTTTTTTGAGACAGGGTTTCTCTCTGTAGCCCCGGCTGTCCTGGTACTCACTCTGTAGACCAGGCTGGCCTCAAACTCGGAAATCTGCCTGCCTCTGCCTCCCAAGTGCTAGGATTAAAGGCGTGTGCCACCACCGCTGGGGTTAAACAGTAAATTCTTGACAGGAAACTCTAATAGCTGGAAATCACTTAAAGAAACATTAACAACACACACACACACACACACACACACACACACACACACACAAGAAACATTAAATATCCTTAGTCATCAGGGAAGTGCAGATCAAAATGACCCTGAAATTCCATCTTATACTAATCAGAATGGATACGATAAAAAACCCAAAGGGACAGCTCATGCTGGCCAGAATGTGGAGTAAGGGAACACTCATCCAATTCCTTGTGGGAGTGGAAATTGTACACCACTCTGGGAAGAAATTGTTTAGTGTTTCAGAAAATTTGGAAGAGTTTTCTCTACCTCAAGATCCAGCTTGTGGGCATATATCCAAAAGATACACCCCCATACCATGGGGTCACTTACTCAACTATGTTCATAGCAGCTTTATTCATACTAGGCATAAAATGGAAACAACCTAGATGTCCCTCAAAAGAATAGATAAAGAAAATGTGGTATATTTATACAATGGAATATTACTTAGCTATTAAAAACAAGGACATTGTGAAATTTGTAGGCAAATGGATGGAAATAAATAATATCATCCTCAATGAGGTAACCAATACCTTTTGGAAGACTCTGCTATTAAGGTGCAGTCCACCCTGTCAGGATAGCTCTCTGAGATCAGTGCAAAATGGAGGACTCCCTTTCTCAGCAGGGCTTCACCTTCTCCACTGACCTCATTTGGAAAGTGTGTCTAAGCACAGGTACTTGACCTTACCTGGAGTATAACCCTGCACAGAGCTTCCTGCAAGTGAAACATGATTTAGCATATGCCTTGCTCAGCACTTCTTGCCATATGATAGCTAAATACTGTGTTATGACCAGTCAACATTTTTTGCCCTAAACCCTTATATACCCTACCACTGGAGCAATAATATAGAACTGCCTCACTAAAGCTGTCTTCCCAGAAGTCCTTCCTTCATACTGAAGACTGTCTGAATCCTGTTCATGACTTTTGCTCCTTCTGTTCTTTATCCCTCAGAAAAGGAAGACCCATACAAACTCAGAAAGACAAACACTATATGTAGTCACTTATAAGTGGATATTAGCCATCCAGTAAGGATAACTATGCTACAATCCATAGACACAAATAAGCTAAGTCAAGGAGGGCCCAAGGAAGGAGACATGAATCTTACTGAGAAGGGGAAATAAAAGACAACATAGATATCAGGGTGATCAATGGAGGGAGGGATCAGCGTGGGAGACGGTAGTGGAGAAGGGAAGGAGGGTTCAAATCTAGAAAGGACAGAGGGAGAGAAAATTGGGAGATAGAATTGAAATCAGTGCACAGGGTTGCATCTCTGGGATGAGCTAGAAATCTAGGACAATAGAAACTATTAGGAACCTCTGAGGGTGATCCTAGCTAAAACTACTAGCAGTGGGGAATATGGAACTTGAAACAGCCATCTTCTGTAACCAGGCAAGGCTTCCAATGAAGGGATGAGGACACCAACCTATCCATAAAATCTTTGGACTACAATTAGTCCTGCCTACAAGATATTCAAGGATAAGGATGGAGCATGAATTGAGGAAATGTTTAATAAGTAACTGGCCCAGCTTGAGACCCATGCTATGAGAGAGACTCCTGACACTATTAATGATATTCTTCTGTACTTGCAGACAGAAACCCAGCATAATTATCATCTGAAAGGCTTTTCCTAGCAGCTGGTGTAAATAGATGCAGAGAACCACAACCAAATATGAGGCTGAACTTGGGGAATCTTGTGGAAGAGGGGAAGGAAAGATTGAAGGATCCAGAGAAATCCAGGACACCACAAAAAGAACCTACATAATCAACTAACCTAGATCCATAGGGGCTCACAGAGACTGAAACAGAGAGCATCCATGGAACATAACTAGGCCCCTACATATATGCAACAGATATGTAGCTTTGTGTTCTTGTGGGATCTCTAGCATCAGAAGCAGCAGCTGCCTCTCTCTGAATCCCTTTCCCCTAACTAGGCTGCAATAGGAGAAGATGCACTTACTCCTACTACAACTTGATATGCCAAGGCAGGAAGATATACATGGGAGCCCTCCCCATCTCTGAGGAGAAAAGTAGGAAGAATGAGGCAAGCAGAAGTGAGAGCATGGGACTGGGAGAATAGAAAGGAGGAAAGTTGTGATCAGGATGTAAAATTAATTAATAAATTAATGTAGACAAATTCAAAAACTCTAATTCAAATAAATGCAAACAGAATTCACAAACCATTTAAGATCATATATCATAATTTATTTTCATTCAATAAATGCAACTTTGATTCAATATATGCAAATCAGTAAGTGTATATAACATGTAGATATAAGGACAGATATCATAAGAACATCACTAGGATTAAATAAATAAATTAATAAATAAAAATATGGCATTTGGCTAGCCATCATTCTTTCATGATTAAAAGCCAGGAATATAGGAAATATATACATATAATAAAATAAAATACCTACACATGATCACATTAAGAAAGAAATAAAGGATAAGAGTAAATGTATAAATTTAATAGTCTTTCCACAAACCAATAGTAAATTTACTAAGGAAAAAATATCTCATACATAGTAGATTCCACAAATAAGTAAGGAAGTGGAAGGTCTTTTATAATGTGAAATTAATGATATTGATGTTGGAAATTTTAAAAAAATACTGAAAGGTGGAAAGCCTCCTGGATCACTTACTGCTTGTTGTGAAAAAATGCTATTACCAAAAGCATTGTATAAAAGGAAGAGCTTATTTTGGCAAATATTTCTACAGTGAGATTCCATAATGTTGGAAGAAGCATGAGAACAGCCTTCTAGAGCAGGAAGATAAGAGAACATAGACTTACACACATACAGAACACAGAGAACAAGAACTGAAAGTAAGTAAGCTATGAATTCTCTAAGCCTATCTCATCAGAATATATTTCTTCCAGGAAGACTACTATCATAAAAGTCCCATAACCTCCTCTAACAGCACTACAAACTGCAGACCAACTATTTAATTGCATGAGCCTGTGGGGGACAATCCACATTCCAACAACTATGTTCTGCTCCCTGGCCCCCATAGATTCATGTCCATCTCATGATATAAAATGGATTTAATCTAGCTTTAAAAGTTCTCATAGTCTTTAACAGTTTTAAGACTGCTTGAAAGTTTGAATTATCTAATGAGACTCATAGCAATAACAGCGATGATCCTGCAAATTAAAAATGATATTACATTTTGTTATTAAATAAAAACAATAATACACTTTTTATAATATACAATGGCAATGGATATATATGATGTTCTACTTTGCTTTGTGTTTCTGTGTTTGACCAAAAAGTAGGAAAGCTAGAGAAGGAGATCAAGGCAGAAACTTGGAGGCAGGAACTGAAGTAGAAATGATGGAAGAATGCTGCTTACTGACTAGTTCCCAGGTTTAAATCCTGGGTTTTAAATCCTGGCTTTCCTATACAACTGAAGCACACCAAGGGTGACACTATCTATAGTGTGCTTGACCATCCTATACCAATTAACAATCCATCAGTGGAAATTTCCTCACAGGCATGCCAATAAGCCACTGGATAGAAGAACTTCCTCAACTTTGGTTACCTCTTTCTGGATATTTTTAGATCATGTTAACAAAAACTAACCAGTAAACACTCTGATTTCAAATGAAGAAATGGCTGCATGAGGAAGAAAGAATGCATGAAAGCAAGACAAAAGTGTATCAGTGCAAACAATAAATCCTGTATCACTAGTTATGTTATCTGGAGCTTTAGTTTCAAAAGAAGTATAAGTCTCAGCCCCTCCAGATTCACTACCTGTATCATACATCTCTCTTAAGCTGGTTCCAGTCCTGTATGCAGCTTTCCTTGGTCTGTCTCTTACATGTCTGTTATATATAACACTTTGGGATCTTTCACTGCAACTCATACTTCACTTTCACAGTTTCATGCAATATCCTGTCATGGACTTTTAACAGTAACTGCTTTGACACACATTTCCTGGTCTTTGCAACCACAGAGAAAGAATCCAGTAACTCCTCAGAGGTTCTAGGGCAGCCTAGGCCCAATCCATTTGTGCTTTTTGGTTGGTAGTTCAGTCTCTGTGAACCCCCATGGCCTCAGTTTAGTTGATTCTGTAGGTCTTCTTATGGTGGCCTTGATCCCTCTGGTTTGTTCAATACTATCCCGTGAGTCATCCACAAGATTCCCTGAGCATTGTCTAATGTTTTGGCTATGGGTCTCTCCATCTGTTTCTATCACTGCTAGATAAAGCCTCACATGACAGTTGTGCTGGACTCCTGTCTGCTAGTATATCAGAGTATCATTAATAGTGTCAGGGATTTTCCCTCTCCTAATCTCAAGTTGGGACAGTCATTGGTTAGCCATTTACTCAATCTCAGCACTATCTTTATCATTGTACATCTTGTAGGAAGGGAAATTGAAGATTTTGTGAGTAGGCTGGTGCCCCCTCCCTCTACTAAACATCCTACCTGGGTACAGGAGGTGGCAACTTAAAGCTTTATATCCCCTATTTTTAGGAGTCTCAGATAGGGTCACCCACATATCCTCCCACGAGCCTCCCCTAACCAATCCTCTCCCTTCCATGTCTGCTTGGAACATAGCAGAGGTGAGTTGCAAGCTGTCCCCTTATCAGCTTCATCACTTTCCCTCTGGGGGATATCTGTAAGGCCCAAGAAAATTCAGGCTTCCAGGTTAGGAATATCCAGGTTAGACCCTGTCTGCCTATCCCCTGCATGCTGGGTCTACCTGGGTCACAGCTACAGAAGTGAGCTTTACTCTGTCCCCTAAGCTCCATCAGGAAGCTCACAGCTCTGTCTCCTTTCCCATGGAGGCCTGCAGGACCCCAGGAGCATTTAGTTTCACCTAAGGAACATCCAGCAATGATGATCAGCTTGCTGTTTCCTGAGCTCTGCCTGCCTCCCCTAGGAGTCCTATTGGTCTCAGGAATATCCAGACCACATAAGGGACAAACAAAGTCTGGAAAGCCTGTCTTTGGTTTCATTAGGCTGAACAGGATGTGGTGAAGATGGGGATTGCTTATATTTGTTTAAGGAATTCACTACTTATTGACAAGCTTGTCTAATACTAGACCTCCAAGAAATATGTCATAAATGCTTGATGAATTATATTAAAAGTATCATATTTAATCCCTCAAGCTTTTAATACTGGCAGTGAAATTTGGAAGCAGAAAGCAAGTAGTTGACATGGGATAGATTCCTTGGTACATATTTAGGCAAACACATATACCCCCTAAGGCACATATAAAGAATAAAACTCAAAAAT
>NC_045030.1:68772622-68782469 GCF_008632895.1 Mastomys coucha | reverse complement strand
TTCTCTGTGTAGCCCTGGCTATCCTGGTACTCACTTTGTAGACCAGGCTGGCCTCGAACTCAGAAATCGGCCTGCCTCTGCCTCTTAAGTGCTGGGATTAAAGGTGTGCACCACCACTGCCTGCTGACACTCTAGTCTTTAAAGTCAAATCTCTGGGTAAATTTTGAAGGAACAACACATGCATCATACAGTCAAAAGGAAATTTGTAGTTATGGATTAAATAAATAAAATTTTATTCTAGTCTATTAAAGCCATGAATGTTTTCAGTTTAAGTCTACAATAATTGCATTTTAATTGCAAGGAATCCTAAGTCTTCAGAGTAATTATAGAAACACAAAAGACTCAATAAGGATAATACCAAGAATCATTTGCTATACTTAGGTCAGGAAAATGTGGCCTATCCTCAAAGAAAAACCCACATGGTAGAATTATCAAAGACTTAAAATAGTTGTTGTAGTTATGTTCAATGAGCTCAAGGAGAAGTTAATATAGAATGAAATGTCCCCATTAGCAGTACAAAAAAATAATAAAATAGTTTTTAATATTTAATTATAAAAATTATATGTATATGAGGTTTTTTGCCCACATTTTTGTATGTACACTGCATGTATGCCTGCTGTCCACAGAGGATAGAAGATGATACATGGATGACACAGAACTAGGCATACAGGTAGTTATGAGTCACTATGTGGGTACTAGAAACTAAACTCAGGTAGATGCAAGATTATTAAGCACTGAGGCATCCCTCCAGACCTCCAAAATATTGGAATAATTTTTATAATTGAAAAATAGGTTATTTTGTAAAATCTTCTATGGTTGGGTTAATGATTTGAAAACTCCTGATTGTGGTTAAAATCTAGTGAACTTAAAACATAAATAAATAAGGAAGACAGGAGTACAATTTTCAGTAAAAGTAAACAAGTCCTCATGAAACTGTAAGGGCATTTCAAACAGTAAAATGTTATCCCAGATAAAGAAAAGTGATGAGAGCAGAAAAAAATGAAAATTATAAGAAATAGTCATTAATGACTGTGGTGGTTTGAACAAAAATATCCCACATAGATCCTTACAGAGTGACAATATTTAGAGGTATGGACTTGTTGGAGTGGGTATGGCTTTGTTGGAGGAAGTTTGTTACTGGGGGGAGCAGGTTTTAAGATTTATGATGATCTATCTAACACCAATAAAAATGGCTAAGATCATAATATTGTTCATCCTAAGGGGGCTGCAAAGCCTTGGGTTGGTGAGCAGGGGGAGGGGGAAGGGAACCAGGGTTTCGTTTTTGTTTTTGCTTTTGTTTTTCTTTTTTTTTTTTTGGAGGGGAAACTTGGAAAGGAAATATATGATATGTAAATAAAGAAAATATCTAATAAAAAATAAGAAAAAGGTTAAGATGAAAAATTCAAGAGATACCACATACAAGCAAGTATGTAGAGCAAGAAACACTTCTTGATTGCTGGTGCGAGTGCAAACTTGTACAACACTTTGCAAACCAATATGGCAATTTCTTATAAAACTGTATATAAGTCTACCTCAAGACCCAGCTCCTGGGCATATACCCAAAAGATGCTCCAGCATCCCAGAAATATACTTGTTTCACTATGTTCATAACAGCTTTACTCTTGGTATCCAGAAACTGGAAACAACCTAGATGTCCCTCAAGTTAAGAATGGATAAAAAATATGGTACATCTTTACAATGGAGTACTATTCAGTTTTTGAAAACAAAGACATCATGAATTTAGAGGGAAAATGAATGGAACTTGGAAATATCACCCTTAGTGAGGTATCCCAGTCCCCAAAGACATGCATGGTATGTATTTATTGATAAGTAGATATTAGCCAGAAAATTCTGGTTCCTTGTTACACTCCATAGACCCAAAGAAACTAAACAAGAAGGAAGGCCTACGTGAGGAAGCTTTAATCTCACTTAGAAGGGGGAATAAATTTGTCCTAAGAGGCAGATGGAGTCAAGAAACTGGGAGGGAGGAGGGATGGGGGTGGGAAATGTGGAAGAGAATGGGGCTGTTTAGGATGTGGGGAAAGGCAGGAGAGATAGCTAGATGACAATGAAAATTAATGTAAATCTGCAACTGTAAGGGTTGTGGATATGTGAGGCATCTCCACAGAGACCTGGGATACAGAGGCACCCAGGAATGAATGGGGGTGACCTTAGCCGTGACTCACTACATTGGTGATATGGAACCTGAAGAGGCTACCTCCTGTAGCCAGGACCCCCTGATGCAATAGACACCAAACCACTAACAAAACTTTCAACCCAAAATTTATCCTGTCTACAAGAAATGTAAGGATGAGTCTCTATTTCAAGTAGAGACTGAGGGAATGGCCAACCAATTACCAGCTCAACTAGATATCCATTCCATGGGCAAGCACTAATCCCTGACACTGTTTATGATACACTATGTTGTGGATAGCCCTGGTGCTGTTTGCATTTTGATGCTAACTCTGCTTCCCCAGTATGGGATGCCTGGAATCAGGAGTGAATCAAATACTCAGGTGACATCATGTGAACCTTCCTCTAATGAATAAAGATTTCAAGGAACCAATCACTGGGTGAGTAGGTGGGACTTCTGGTAGGGGAAAGGGATGGTGCCAGAAAAGGATAGGAGATTTGGTTGGTGGACAGGAGATGATGTAGACAAAAATGTAGTTAAAGGAGACCCTTGGTTTAGATGGTGGATCTGCCAGGATCTGCTTCAAGAGAATTTGTAACTTAAAATAGCTTACAACATATAGGGTGCTAGTTGCTGTTCCCAATGATTATATTGCCTTTTGATTCTTAACTAAGATTATGTGGTGTTTTCTTCATGTGGCAGTGACTCAACTGAGTGCCAGATAAAAAGGTATGGTGACGGGGCACCCCAGCCAGCCGTGGGAATTCGAAAGAGTGGAACTGGTATGGCAACTGCCTGCCATAGGAACTAGCAGGGTGGAGAGATTTTGGAGCTCTGATACAGGCTGTGCTGGTCTGAGAACAGGCTGAAGAGTCTGCAGGTGCTTTGGTGGCAGTAGTATGAGTCTTTTTATTTTTCATGCTACAACTCTGTTATACTTGCAGACAGAAGCAAGTTGTCTTTTGAAAGCCTCCACCCAGAAGCTGACTCAGACACCCACAGCCAAACAGTGGATGGAGCTTGGGGACTCTTATGGAAAGATAAGAGGAAGGATTGAGGGTCTCAAAGGGGATAGCAACTCCACAGGAAGACCAAAAGAGTCAACTAATCTGTATTCTTGGAGCTCTCAAAGTCTGAACCAAAGAACATAAACAGGCAGGACCTAGGCCTCCTTGCACATGTGTAGCAGGTGTGCAGCTTGGTCTTCATGGGATTTGTTTTAGCTAGGCTGCCTTTTCTGGCCTCAGTGGAAGAGGAAATGCCAAGTTGGGGTGTCCCGACGTGCAGGGGTTCTCAAGAAGAGGGAACTGCAACAACAAATTTGAGAACAGGAGACTCGAAGGAAAGAGACAAGACAAAAATTCCGATCCAGCCTTAATTTTACTCTAGGGAAAGGGACTATTTAAAACTACAGACCACAACGGTATTTGCCCAGGTGCACAGGCCAAACCTGCTTTATTGTTTGGTTACACATCAGCATAACTGGAACGTCCACATTGTGAAATGTCCAGAAAGGAGTGTCCTCATTGTGAAAAGTCCAGAAAGGAATGGTCTCATTGTAAGGTGCCCGGAAAGCCGCCTATCATAAAATGACCTGAGTCAATTGCAGGGACAGAAGCAAGATAGTGGAAGAGACAAAAGAGTGTTAGTTAATAGATGATGGACCAGGCATACTTAGGGTGGCAATGTCTAAATCAGCTTGGCCCTAGAGACTCCAAGAGGACTGTGCCTGTCTTAGGTCAGAGAGGTTGCAAGGAAAGTCTTGCCCAGAATGGTCTGACCTGTCATGGGGGGACCCCACCACCTTAGTGGTGTTGCCTGTCTTAGGTTGCCATTCTTGCTAAGGGTGGCTTCCTCCTTTCAGTTGACCTTCACTGCCTAGCCAGTTCACCACACTGGAAAGGTGAAGGGCCAAACATGAGCTGGGTTATTTTAAGGGCCTGTTTGTAAGGATGTCATCAAAGCCATCTCCCAGATCTGACATTGCCAGCTGGTGGCAATGAATCTGCAAGGGTTGGGCCTTAATTGTATCTATTAGTAAGCCAAGCTTGGGTGAAGGAAGGGGAGAAGCTATAGCAGAATTCCATTCCAGGCAAAGAGTTCCTGACATCTCTTCTCTAATTCTTGTTGGTGTTTTCAGATTTGGTCACACACAATCCCGAACTTGTTTGTATAAAAACAGCACTTTCCCTGTCACCATTGTCAGGGCACTCAGCAAGTTACACCAATCACTCTGGCAGCTAGCAAGCTCCTGTAGCATTCTGTGGAAAAAAACACAAACATGCCCTCTTCCCCAAATGAAATATCTAATCAGGATTATTGCCATATGCCAATAAGTGGATCCTTCCATTTCACCTAGACATGAGTATGCCTAGTTGTAGGATGCTATCGACACTCATCAAAGGCATACAAATTTTAAAAATTTAAAAATAAAAATCTTGATTTAAATAATGTGCACAGGGATATACTTCTCCTTTTTTTGTTTTTTTAAAAGCCAAATTTTTCAGAGTGCAATGTGCACATTCAACAATTTCTAGTCCCTGAGAATTATAAATACCAGTAATATGGGTAACATTAAATTGTTGGCAAAACATCTCAAATGTTTGACTGTAATAGTCAGTTCCATTATCTGTTTTAACCTGATTTGGAACAGCAAGCATAGAAAAATATTGTAGGTAATGATTACATTTTTAGTTGTTTTTCCTGTTAAGGCAATTGCAACTAAAAAGCCTGACCTTGATACCTATCAATGGTCATATGTGCATATTTTATTTTTTTAAAATCAGAAATATGAGTATCCATTTGCAATAACTGATTAAGTATAAGTCCTTGAGAATTAACACCATTATGTGGTACAGGTAGAAATGAGGACATTGAGAACAAATCTTTACAATTTGACATGCACATTCTCTAAAAATACCAAATTATTATCTCAAGCCATTATTATTTTGATGATCTAAAGAATGAGATTATATGGCCAATTATTCTTTTGTAAAGCCTATAATCTGCCTGGGATACAAATCTGCTGTGGCAGTGTCTTAAGGGGTCTTGTCCAGGCAGTCCAGGATGAGTTCTTAAATGTCCAAAGACAGTCCTTTAAAGGAACAGTACTTTCTCTTAACTTGACTTGTATATGTATAAACAATTGCAAAATTTGAGAATTAGCAGTATCTAAAAAGGAACAATTTTAAACAAGTGTAAACTCTGAGCTACATATATTGGTTATCAGTATATAAATTAAAAGTTTGATTTTAGTACTTTAAAAACAGTGACTACAGCAATTATTTGTGCTG
This sequence comes from Mastomys coucha, assembly GCF_008632895.1. NCBI lineage: Eukaryota > Metazoa > Chordata > Mammalia > Rodentia > Muridae > Mastomys > Mastomys coucha. Next base: position 68,777,042 of record NC_045030.1, on the reverse strand, counting down.
AAGTAGAAGGAAACACATGAGGATAAACACATGAGGATAAAGATGTAATCCAATCACATATACTTTTCTCCCATAGAAGTGCTGTAGATGTAATCTTTATGGTATGCATACATAAATTTACAGGAAATATAAAAGCATGCATAGAAGCAAATTTTAACAATTTGTCTTTTGGATAATGGTTATCAATTTTGCCTAAAAAGTTTACTGTGCAATAGGCCAAATATCAATCAATATTCTGCAATAATCAATTTCATTGCTGTTTGAAACAAGGAATAGATGTCTCCTCCAACTTTTAAGACATTCTTTTCAAAATACTTTCACCACAACAACTTCATAATAAGATGTTAAAATCTTACTTGGAGATAAAGATAAATCCACATTAATGTTCTCTATTGCCAAAGAATTGTTGTGGGCACATTAAGTAACAATAACTAACATTTGATTACAATTGATAATAACTGATTGAAGAAGCTTCCTCTACTTTCTGCAAAGCTGTTCTTCTCTCACCAGTTAATTTGCATCCCCCTTGAAAACATCCAACAATGGCTTAAGTCCTGTGGTGAGCTTAAGGTGTTATATTCGGTGTGGGTACCCCACTCTCGAAGAATCAGGAAGGAGGCCGTTGTAATAATACGAGGTTTTTAATTGAAACTAGTATACTAGGGTCACTCTATAATCGAGACCAGAGCGACCCCGAGGAAACAAAGCTCTAAGTTTTTATACCATTTCAGAACAGAGTTTTACAGCTTACAACGTGGGCTAGTTACAGTTTACAACATGGGCTGGTTATACTTTATCTTCTTTATTGTTCTTTAGTTCATATTGACCTTTCTCCTCCAGGAGAGGATAAGATACCTGTTATGTGGTGGAAATCTTCCTTCCAGGGGATGTCTCCTGGAAACATGCATTCCTTGGGGATGGGTTGTTTGCTCTGTGAACTCCTCTAAAAGCCCTTTGTCTTAAGGATAAGTAGACTTCCTTGCTTTCTGGTATTTTTATGGGGTATCACCATTTTGCTCAATTTCTACATTGGTAAGGTCTTAGCCAATTAACATTTCCTAGAAGCTTCTGAAAATAATTTGAAATAAGCAAATCATCTTTTCTTTCTTGAATTTTCTGTACCACCATCCTTTCTAGGATTTAACTGAGTCCCCAAATATTGAAAAGGATATTGTTTTTCAACTCTTCTGGATCCAAAACTTACTCCAAAATTTTTAAAACTCATTGTTGTGTAACAGCAAAGGTAGTAAAATTCCTTTTTAGAGGGATTAGATAATAAACAACATACACTGAAAGATTCAAGGTCCTAGGTTCTTGTATTGAAAAAGAGACATTTTTTTTTAACATAATGTAAGTCTATTAGACATTCTAAAAGGCAAAACTTTCCAATGATTACAAACCCACCAGAAGCAAACACTTTAAAATTACCAGGATGCAGAGGAAAAAAACAACCTTCTAAATACACAATAACTCTATATGGAGTAGACAGGCCAAATTGTAATGCCTCTACAAGTTCCATGGCCTCATTGATCTTTTGTAAATCGTTTTAAACTTACTTAGAATAACATCTGGATAGATCTGTGATAATGCTGTTTTGTCTTAAAAAAACAATTTCCCAGATGCAAGCAGAGGAGAGGCCACAAAGACTTTCCTAGCCAGGGTTTGCAAAACAAAAGAAATGCCTCACAAACCTTGCTAAGCTTTGCATTACCTCAAATGGATTTCTCAATCTGGGCATACCGGCCTGAGTCACTGGCCTAAAGATTACACCTCCTGCAGTGAGGACAGATTCCAAGGGAGAAATTCTACTGTCTGTCTGTGCCTCTAAGTTTTGGGCAGTCTTTCCTAAGATGATTTATACTTAAAATATTCTTGGTGCTGTGAAAGCATTGCTTATATGTACTGTAGTTCCCTGCAAGGCAGCAAACATACCTAAACTCTGATTATATGAGGGTCTAATTTTTCACAAAGGTGAATATATCCAGGTAAGTCTGTCTTTGTTTTGTATGGCCAGATGGTGGCAGAGAGCTGCGTTAGCATTCTCATAAGACAATTGTGTAACAAAAGGAACCCCTGCTTGAAAGTCTCTGAACTGGTTTTAGGGTCTACTAGCTGTTTTTAGCAGTCTATCCACAAATTTCTGAAATAGTTCATCAGGAGCTTATTTGATACCAGATAAATTTTCACTTAGATCTCCTTTCCAACCTTGGGGGGTGGTTAAATTTTGCTTCTACTACTGTATCTAATAAGTGTAAAAGGGGCAGCAGGCCCATACTAGCAACAGCTGTTTTGAACTTTTACTACTCTTGCAATCATCCTAATTACAAAATATGGGTGAGGTAAGAACCCTGGCTCTCAATCAAACTGCAAACTGCAGCCAATGGAACACTGGCAATTTTAACCATACTTTTTAAGTTTCTTTTGTAATATTAAGGCATAACCATAACTTTTGGCAAGCAAAATCCAATTTTAAGCAATCCATTCTTTTTAAAATCTATACCAAAAACATTACATTCATATTACAAAGTTTTTAAGTGTCTCCCTACTTTTGAACTGCAGTTAGCAAGCCTGACTCATCCAGAGAAAGCTGCTCAGATCACACCAGAACTTTGGAAAGCAAAACTCAGCAAAACTCAAACCTCCAACAATCCAGTCTTTCCAAAAGCACCAAGTGAGTCACACAGATGCTACAAATTTTGGCTGCCAATTCCTGTGCACGATGGTGTAGTTTTTAACACCTCATTGTAAAGAACATATAGCCTCAGAGGATGTTTTTGAAAGGGTTAAAGTTCTTCCATCGTTTTTGTAATATTCATGGCTAGCCTTTTGCCCTTTAGACTGTCTTTATCTATATCGACTATAGTCTTCATTAGAATACTATATTCTAATATTTCCTTTTGTGATGCTCTCTGTACAATAGGTTTCCACATGCTGAGGTGCTGTTAATGAGATGTCAATTTTAACTTCCTGGTATTTAGTCTTATTCTTAACTATCCGATTAGTATCCTGCAGAGCTCTTTCCACATAGTCAGAGATCTCCTCATCCTCCAATTTTATCTTTATCATACCCTTGATGCGGTCTTTTTTTTTTTTTTAATCTGCTCATGGTGTTAACTGATAGGCTATGAGTGGTACAGTGTCTTTATTGATTTCTTTTTAAAATACCAGGTGATATTACTTTTTGGTCGGTTTTTAAATAATCCATTAAATAAGTTATCAGCTCGTTTCACTAGTCTTTTTGCCAGCCACTCTCTCATTAGGCCTGGAGACCTCTACCCTTACTCTTGGCTCTTTGGCCTTTTAGCGTGTAAGTTTTGGCTGCCCTGGCTCCTATACTGTGCTCTGTTCTCTCTTCCTCATTCCCTATTGGGTCAGAGTTGACTTCGAGGCGTCACAAGGAAAGCCAGTGCCTGCTGAATAAGTTTAGAGCTTCTCTTGGCCTTTCACTGTACTCTGCACTTCTGACCATTCTTTCTCATTTCCTTTCAGATCAGAGGTGACTTCGAGGCATCAGATTCAACTTCTAGGCCAGAGGTTCTTAGACTAGGAACATATGCAAATATTTATTGCCTGGTAAATAGCCCATAATTTAAGGTATAGCTGCTATATGATGTTAAGCAGCTACTAAAGTACTTCTCTCAATTCTATCACCTGGTAAATGGCCTGCAAATTAAACTGTGGCTGTTAGGTGGTACTAAGCAGCTGCTAAACTCCAGCTGGAGTCTGTCTGCCTAGATTAGGGCCATAAAGCATGGCAGAAACAAATTCCTCAAAATTCAGTGGAAAGTATCTAGTACTTTTATTTATTCATAAATAGCAAAAAGCAAATAAATTATAAAATGGGCCTGCATTCATTCATTCACACAAACACTCTCCCAGTCTGGCAGGTATATCCCTAGCTCCCCAGTAGAGGCACACAGGCAAAGCTTGACTTGATGCTACCTTCTCCAGATCTCCTATCCTCATGAAGTATCTCTGCTAAACTTGCAGAAGATGAGCAATCCTGCCATGCCAGACCTGAGTTTCCAAACTAAACTTAGCAAATTACAACTATGGCACTCCACACATCATTTCATGCAGTTCTTCATCACTTGCACACACACACTCACTCTTTGTGGCCTGATTATCTAATAATTATCTAGGGCTATAGGCAGATCCATGGTGTTGCCTGGCCATAGGCTCAGGGCAATGGGTGTGTGTTCTTTATTGTACTTGTCCATTCTCTAAGGCTTGGTTTTCATTACTATTTGTAGGCACTGGTAGCTCAGCTGTGGTGGACCCTGGGCTGGCTATTTCCACAACTTCAGGAAAAATGCCCTTCTTACACTCATTAAATAGACATTGTTTTAAATCTGTGGGGAGCGGTGAAGCTGGAGAGGCATTCGCCATGGCAAGATGGCGCCTACTTCTGCTGTCGACT
>NC_045030.1:68771573-68772103 GCF_008632895.1 Mastomys coucha | reverse complement strand
TTCCCCTACACTGGGGCATAGAACCTTCACAGGACCAAGGGCCTCTCCTCCCATTGATGACCAACTTGTCCATCCTCTGCTATATATATGCTGCTGGAGCCATTAGTCTGACCATGTGTAGTCTTTGGTTGGTGGTTTAATTCCTGGGGGCTCTGAGGGTACTAGTTAGTTCATATTCTTGTTCGTCCTAAGGGGCTGCAAGCCCTTCAGCTCCTTAGGTCCTTTCTCTAGTTCCTTCATTGGGGACCCTGTACTCAGTCCAATGGATGGTTATGAGCCTCTACTTCTGTGTTAGTCGGGTCCTATCAGAGCCTCTCAGGAGACAGCTACATCAGGCTCCTGTCAGCCAGAACTTGCTGGCATCCACAATAGTGTCTGGATTTGATGACTGAATATGGGAAGTATTCCCAGGTGGAACAGTCTCTGGATTGTCCTTCCTTCAGTCTCTGCTCCATAGTTTGACTCTACAACTCCTTCCATGGGTATCTTGTTCCCCCTTTTAAGAAGGAATGAAGTATCCACACTTTGGT
>NC_045030.1:68763168-68771466 GCF_008632895.1 Mastomys coucha | reverse complement strand
GCTATGAACATAGTGGAGCATATGTCCTTATTACATGTTGGAGCATCTTCTGGGTATATGCCCAGGAGGCCATATGTTGTTGTTTAACATGACTCCAAGCCTGAGTTGCCAGTTTAAAGCTAACTTTCTGTTACCATGTTATACCTTTTAATCATATACAATAACTTATAAGCCAATACTTTATAACCAAGACATGCAAAACATATTTATACCTTTAAGACCAGTCAGAAACCAAATGAAGTGGCTATATGAATCTTATAAAGTTAGACTAATCAAAGAACTTTTACCTTTTCTAGCTATAATTTCAAGAGAAAAACACTTTGTCATTTGCTGAACTTAATAACAATTGCAGAGATTTTTTTAGGAAAAAATAACTATTAGCTTATTTGCCTTAGAATTAAGAAGCTGATGACCACTATTAAAAACAGCTCTTCAGCAGGGACTCTTCTGCTGTGTTTGATTCCTGACTAAGGGTGCAGGCAACTTAAATCAGCCTTCACTGTGCAAACTGAGACTGAATCAAGAGAAGGAGAGCCAGCAGATAAAGTTTTAACCATTTTTTTCTTTTCAACATGAAACATAGAACAACAGTCATTCAGACAACAAGACAAAAACAGACACAAATTGACAAGTGGACAGATTGGTGCACCAAGAACAGACAACACAGAGAGTGTAGAGAACTTGATCTAACCATAACTAACAATGTCTCCTGTAGGGGCCAGAGTGGAAATAGGATGTCTCCCAATTTCCTTCTGTCCTAAGGGAGCTCCAAAATCCATTTTCCTTCTCTCTTAATTTCTCTCTCTCATGTCATTTGTATATCTAGCATCTCCCTTTTCTTTCTTTCTTTCTTTCTTTCTTCCTTCTTTCTTTCTTTCTTTCTTTCTTTCTTTCTTTCTTTCTTTCTTTTAATTTATTTATTTATTTTAGGCCTTATTCCTCGCACCTGATACAGTTCTTGACTATATACAAATCTCTTTAACAAAATAAAAAAATACAAGTATGTCATTCATTTTAACCTTTATCCCTTGTGCCTTTAAATCCTTTTTCAAACCTCCCACAAATAATTCATGGCTATTCAATTCCTGTCCCATGATCACTGCAAACTCACCAAGATCCCTAGTCAAGGCAGCAGGTTCCCGACCAAGACATCTTCCATACATAATTCTTTGGCTCACCTAAAACACTGCAGTGATCTGGTGATCTTCACTGGTCCTCTCATACTCAAGCTCCACTGCTGGGCATCAGCTGCCCCGACCTGCAGAACTTAAACAATGAGGTTCTTGAGAAGAGGGAACTGCAAAGACAAATTTGGGAACCGGAGACTCAAAGGAAGGAAACAAGACAAAAAATTCTGATCAAACCTCAATTTACTCTAGGGAAAGGGACTATTTAAAACTCCAGACCACAAGGTATTTGCCCAGGTGCACGGGCCAAACGCACATTATTGTTTCATTACACATCAGCATAAATGGAATGTTCACATTGTAAAATGTCTGTAAAAGGAGTATCCTAATTGTGAAAAGTCCAGAAAGGAATGTCCTCCTTTAAAATGTCCCAAGTCAATTGCAGGGATAGAAGCAAGATAGTGGAAGAGACAAAATAGTGTTAGTTAATACATGATGGTCCAGGGACAAGATAGAGACCAAAATGCCAGGGCCTTTTAGGCCCCAACAGTGGGGGAATACCTGGGGGGAGGAGCACCTGCTCAAAGGAGAAGTTGAGTGGGATGGGGGAAGGATTGTGGGAGGGAGTGTCTGGGAGAGGGTCAGAAAGTAGGATGTAAAGGGAATAAGTAAAAAACATAAATAAATAAGTTAAAAAAGCTTTAGGTTGAAATGATCATTTCAATCTATATAAAAACAGGCTTAAAATTCTATAGTATGTATCAGAGTAAACACTGCATATTGGAGTGCAGTAGTTTTATGAATAAGGAGGAATATATGTAAGACTATGTGCAAATATATAATCACTAGAGATAAAAAATATATATCCTACTATCAATCAGGGTTATGAAAAATGGAAACAGGAGCCTGATATAGCTGTTTACTGAGAGGCTCTGCTAGACTCTGACAAATACAAAGGCAGGTGCTTGCAGGCAACCATTGGACTGAGCACAGGGCCCCAATGGAGTCCTCAAGGGAGGACTTAGAGAAAAGACTAAAGGAGCTGAAAGGGTTTGCAATGCCATAAAAAGAAAAATAATATCAAACAACCAGATACCCTCAAGCTCCCAGGGACTAAACCACCAACCAAGAAGTACACATGGAGGGACCCATAGCTGTACCCGCATATGTAGTAGAGGATGAACTTGTTAGACATCAGTGGGAGAAGAAGCCCCTGCTTCTATGAAGGCTCAATGCCCCAGTCTAGGAGAATTCAATGGCAGGGAAGCAGGAGTGGGTGGGTGAGTGGGGGAACACCCTAGAAGCAGGGGAAGGGGGAGGGAATAAGGGGTGTCTAGTGGGGGGAACCCGGAAAGGGGATAACATTTGAAATGTAAGTAAAGAAAATATCCAATAAAAAAAGCAAAAGAAAATTAAAAAGAAAAGAAAAATGGAAACAGTACAGCTAGATAAACTCAGAGGAATAGCATACTCCAAATTCATGTTGCTCAGCTATTTCTACATAGAAAATAAAGCTTTTATAAAAAACATTTCTGAGATCTGAGTCCAGCTGATGAAGAATTGCCTTGGGAAAACATGCTTCTCTGAATCAATCCATATATTTCTTTCACTTACCTGTTCTCTCTCTCTTTCTCTCTCTCTCTCTCTCTCTCTCTCTCTCCCTCTCCTCCACTCCCTTCTCCTCTCCTCTCCTTTCTGTCTTCCTTCCTTTATTTTTTCTTATTCTTATTTCTTCCTTTAAAAGGTTCTTGCTGTGTATTGTGTGTACTGATGTAACCCAATCTGTTCTTCTGTCTCACTCTTCAGAGTAGCTGGTCTGAATTTACTCTACTTGTATCTTCTTTAACAACTAGTCCAAGAACTCAAACCTGTTTCTCTTTTGCAATTTTGTATATGTTCTGAGTCAGCAGAAAGGAGGTGATTTATCTGGGAGCTTTTGAAGAAGGAGTCAAGAGATGAAGTGAAGATCTAACCATTCCAAACCATTGTGGATACCAGTGAATCCAAACCCACCTCTTATTTCAGTGTAGGGAAATCATTGGAGGGGTGTCAGGATCTCCATTACACATAATAATATTTCCTGAAACTTAGTAGATCCTTGATTGGAGTTGACTCAGTTCTTCAGTGGAAGAATTTGGTCAGTTTCAGGAGGCAAAATGAAGATTCTGAAGGAGACTGATTTACCAATAAAAAAGAGAAGGAAGAACCTTTGCTTAGTTTAAACCTGTCATCCCTGGGAAACCTTTAGTCAGGCACTTTGGATGTACTGATTTAAAATATTTCCTTTGTAATGTGCAGTTAGTAAAAGACTGAAACCTCCACACCATCAGAACTAACAGCATAACATGTTATTGAAATTGAAGCATGTAAACTTTTTAGCCTACTATGATTAACTCTGAGAGGGCCTCTCTCCTTCTTAATAATCTATTATAGTCCATGTGTTCCTGTTCTGCTTATTTTTTTTGGAGCAAAGGCACCAGAAATATCAATGGGTGTCATATGGATACAGATGACTATAACACTAGAGTAGGATGCTTGGAGATGCAGATTGTAGAAGTTATCAACATTCTTGTAAGAAGCATCCTATCTACACCCATGCAAGTAAGCCCAGTAAACTCATTTATGTCATAAAGATAGAATAAGATGGAATCATTATTTTATATTTAAGCCATTGGTACTCTATTTGGGAGGAGTAGAAAAAATTCATGTTTCTCCAACAAAATTTAGCACAACAGATATATTTGCGAATGTAAAGGAAAAGGACCTACATAGGGCCTACCAGTAATAAACATGATTCCATGAAGAAGCACAGAAGATATACTCAAAACCCAAATAATTGCAGAATGCCCCATATCTGAACTCTAACTGAATTCACTCTTCTGTCAGCACTGGAAACCTGCTACAATACTTTAACGCTGATGCAATTCTGTATCTGTGGTCTCTGGAAAGTAAGAACGTCTTAGTTTCAGACCAACAGAAATAAAGGTCTCAGACTCTGTCATAAATTTCAGTGAAGATTCTGAGGGAGAAAAGAACAAAGTGAATTCCCTAGACAAATATAAGCAACCCTCAACCTGACCCCACATTGTTCAGTCTTATAAACCAAAGGCAAGTTTTCTAGACTTCATGTAATCTCAACCTCAGTAGTTTAAAGGAGTTAACCTTCCTCAGAGGTGTGTGGAACCAGATTAGAATGAAGAAGCTTAGGTATTGCTAGCTTTACACACATACATACACACATACACACACACACACACACACACACACACACACAAACACCACAACCACCACCACTACCACTAGAATCAACCAAACAACAAAAACTCAACACTGAAATATGTAGCCTGTTGTCAGCTGTGTAAGAGCCGTAAGCTATGCAGAAGAAGGAATGTCCCTCTATACTCTGTATTTTGTTAATAGACTAATCATCTTGGAATGACTCTTACAAGAGGCAAACGGGTAAGAATCTTAGTTGGAAGAACTCTTCTCTGGTTTCAGAGCAAAGAGACTATCCAAATAATGCCAGAGATCAATAGAACATCCAGTTTTCCAGTGTGTGCCAAGAGCTTTACCCGTTCTAGAATAGAACAAAGCCCCATGTTTACTTCAGTCATCTAGTTTTCTATCCTAAAATCCCTCTGCTGTGCTGGCTGTGCTCTGAAATGTTAATGCTTTCTTTGGGTTAGAAGGAGGCAGGGATACCAAAAGAAGTGGGTCTTTCTACTGAGGCCCTAGAGAATAACCTGAGAGAAGACATGTTAAGACAACTTTTGTGAAATCCAAATCCAGAACAGTTATTTAGTCTGTCTGACATGACATAGAAGTTTCAAATGGAGAAGGAAATGGGGGAAAACTGCACATTTCTCTATACTTCATGCCTTAGATATGTGTGCCAATATATGAGACATGTTTCAGTCAGTTTGGAAGTGTGGCTGACTCTCTTATGCCTCCCAATCTTGTGTGTTAACAACCAACACACAAATGAACTCAACGGTATCTCTGGAGGGTTTTGTTGTTACTGTTGTTTTGGTTTATTTGTCTTATAATGTTAAGGTTAAGTCAGTGTGATTTATTTGTTTGCTTGCTTTCTTGTTTTCTACATTACAAGTCCTACATATCTGTACATGTATATACATATATATTTCTAAATATAACCCACTGTACATATAAAAAAAAAAGACAACTTTTGTCACTGCTGACAGGTTCTGTTTCTCCGTTTTCATCTCTTCCTCATGATAGTGTGTTTCATTGTCCTTTCCATGCCTATACTATCTCTAACCTAACCTGAGACAAATTATGATGCCTCAGAGCACAGTCAGAAGCATTAGAGGTAAATTAGGTACTTATTTAAGCATAAATTCTAAACCAAGGAGACACCCAAATTCTAAAGTGTATATAGGTTCCTGCAGTAAAAGAAATGAGCTGCCCCATCCTATCCACTGACCTCAGATACTCAAGTAGTTCTAGCTTTTTAAACGTTAAATCCTCCCTGTAGTATTTTTGGAGGCTCTGCATGACTAGGTTGTTTGGGCACCCTAGGTATGATATTCATGTAGAGCATACATGCACAGGCTGAGACTGGACTCTGGGATGAGAACTGGTAACAGCATTTGGACAAGTCATGATAAAAATTGTAGCCTAGGGTCTCTCCTTTTCATCTCTTGAAATTCTCTTATACAAATGTGTAAATGTGGTAGGGCTAGTTCTAATATCCTTGGAGAAAAACTGCAGGACTTTCATCTTGCTAGTTCCAGAATGGGCAATTTGGTCATCCAGGGAACTTGGTATGCAGAATCTGAAACCCTTGCATTCCCTTTGTAGTTTGGGCTGATTCACTATTTTTTTCACCCTTTTAAATTCTTTCTTGACAGTTCCATGTATTTATATAACAAATTATAGTCATTTTATACCCCCTTCCCCACCCTCATACCCCTTCCTCTCTTGCTGGCACCTTTTTTCTCAACGGACTACTTTCAGTCTTCATGTCTTCCAGCCATTGGCTATTGTCGGTGAAGAGATGTAACTTTGTTGTGGTTAATAAGTTGCCTGTATTCTACTGAGTAGCTTCCGATTTATAGTTGGGCTACTGTAATTAAAGTCAATGGACTACACACCAAAGATTTACTATATGTTTAATGAGGGCATTGAAAATTCGAAATAGTGCAGAGCCAGGGTAGAGTTGGAGTAAAGACACACATAGAGGGTGACCATGCTGTTCATTGATGAATGAAATCTATTTTTTAAAACACTCTTTCAATTGTTTTTTTATAATAGAAATTTTAACTTCAAGATCTAAGTTTCTAATGAGAAAGTGTAATAAATACCCTTCATACTAGATCTAAGAATAGGGATGTTGGAGTTCTCTCTAACAGCTACTGCAGGCCCTGACTCATCTAGGAGTTGCAACTGTGTTCTCTCAGAACCATTACCCCATGACATCATGCTTTTCCACTCTGGCCCACTAGGGCCAGATGCATGTGTGAGCTGTATTTTCATAATCTATTGGCCAATATGACTTAAGACCCTCAGCTAATCCATACTGACAGTCCATGACATCCCTCTAGAATCAGGTGGAGAGGTGCTGCAATGAGCCTCTGGGTGAGTATGACTTAGTTGCCTCCTCTTATACCTTGTAAAACCTAGGCAGGTACTACATGTGCCCAGTTTCTTGCCAGTTTTTACTCAGGATACCCATATGTCTTTCCATTCCACTCCTTCAGGTCAAGACAGGGAGCCACTTGTTTGCACTCTCTTGGCCCAAGCCCATGTAGAATCTGTTACCATGTGCACTCACTTGCTTTGTGTGATGCAGGCACTTCAACCTGTGCTGACATCCAGGCTGGGGCCTAAACTTTAACCATGTTTATATAATTTTTCAGATAATGTGATTATTGTATTGCCCCTCTCTGACTTTCCATACCCAAACTCATGTGGGAGATGCACCAGGGAACTTTTTGTTATTTCACCCAAACAACTTCACATAGTCCTTAAGATCCCTACAACATACTAGTTACCCATGAATTGGAACTGCCCTGGTCTTGCTACACCAATAAGCCGTGGTGAGTATCTAAAGGACTGATCTGCTCACTCCTCATATCTGGCCTAAAATCAGCAAAGTTGGAAGAACAGCAAAAATAGAGCCAATTATTCACTGGACACAGATGATGATAGATTTCAAATCATTCACAAAACAATGATGAAATGAATTTACATGTGCAGGTTCCTCTGCAAAAGCACAAACAATATTGAAGGCCAAGATAATATACCCCCTACTCCAAAAGAGCACTAGCCGGATAGAAATATTCTCTAGTAATGATTACCTACACAACCACAGGACCCAGATTTGTTTTTGTTTTGTTTTGCTTCTGTTGGGTATTTTGTTTTTATTTTTTCAAAAAAACTCCACAGTTAAAAGATACAGATAATTTAAATAGATTAACTAATAATAATACTTTGTTGTCTACAAGAGACACAATTTTACTCCAAGAATAGTTATCACCATTGACTGAAAGGTTAAAAGATAAGATTATTATAAGCAAATGGAAAAAAGATAAAACTGATATTGAGGTGCTAATATGTGATAAATAACCTGAAAATCAAAATTCATCAAAGATAAAGAAGTATATATCATTCTGACCAAAGAACAAATTACCCAGGAAGATATTAAAATCATAAACATATACATCAAATTCTTGCTCATCTAAATCTACTCAAAGAAGTATAGCCACATTTTAGAAAATATATTACTTTTGTATAACAATTTAATGCAATGCATTTACAAAGCAACAATTTCTGCCCTGATTTGGTATCCTAGTACCACATATTTTCCAAGAGGTTCTAGGTTACAACTCAATTATATGCAGAAAGTCATATGTTATATGATCTAAATAATACTCATAACAACTTCCATTATTACAAGCTGCACTCATCGGGAGCAAGAAAAGAGCTGCAGTAAGCCAAAAATTATATCCAAACCTTTCAAAAATGATAGTCAAGTCTTTCAGTACTGAAGTAGTAGAAAACCCCCAAATCCACGGATACTATAAATATTAATTTCACTCTCATTCCAACTCACTGAAGAAAACAGTATACAGGCTAAGAGTCAGAAACATTAGCACAGAAGGCACATCCTTCCTTACTAATGAAGACCAAAGGAAAAGTTGAACAAAAG
>NC_045030.1:68761797-68762232 GCF_008632895.1 Mastomys coucha | reverse complement strand
GAAATTTGTTGACTATCATCCAATGGTCTCTCTAATTTGGTAATTGGAGAAATATGTCCAATATTGTAGAATCTATGTATACTTTCAGCTTGTTTGTGACAGTGTCTTGCTGTGTACAACCTAAGGGTCTTTAAATCTTGCTTCTCCTATCTCAGCCTCTCTATTAGTAGTATTGTTTATTTCATGTTTTTTTACTATACTATGGTTTCAGAACAGCTTATATATTTCAAGAGTATTTATGTACCCAAGGGAGCCATAGACAATTAACTTGGGAGGTGGCTTGTAGGAAAGAGAACAACAAAGTGAGACTGAATGCTTTGCTTGACATTCGTAGCTCTTGTATAAAGTTTGAAGAAGATGACTTTGCAAGTTACTCTTTCTCTGAGATGAATGCTTTTCCAAATTATCACAGTCAATGAACCAGATTCTTACCCA
>NC_045030.1:68753074-68761326 GCF_008632895.1 Mastomys coucha | reverse complement strand
TTACAATGAAATCCAATGTCTAAAAATTGTTCTTATTTTGGGCTTGTACCACAGTAAGAGCCAAGACTCTAAACTGTTCTAAATATAAAACAAACAAACAAACAAAAGACTTTATATATTTGTGTTCATTTAAGAAAATACTAGTAGTGATGTATTATTTTGAAATATACAGTTAATATGTTTGGAGTTATTTGAAATTTATACTGAGAAAAACGTATTTTCAGTATTGCTGTAGACAAGCACTTACATAAGACTGTTAAATTGATTGTTGTTTTATATCAAACAACTTTTATAGTATTCATTTTTATTGTCATAATATTTTATAAATTTTAAGGAATATGACAAAAAAGATATTGTAGGTATTGAAGAGGGGGTCTCTGGGAGGAGCTGGGGTACAAAAGGGAAACAAGAATGTGATTTAATTCTATTTACTTAAAATATGTTTTTAAATGTTAACAAATTCAGATAAATTGAAATCATGTAACTTTTCTCATCATAATGCAATAAAAGTTAAAAAAAAAAAAGAAAAAAAGAAAATATGAGAAATGAAATGAGTATCTGCTGTCCTTGAGTCTTGGAATACAACTCTCTCCAAAGGCTATACTATGTTTTCTCTAACCCAATTCATCATGATATCATCTAATTTCTGCCTTATGTAATGGCCTGAAAAGTAACTTGGGTTTTTATTTAGTAACTGGAACTCTCAACATTTGCTAAGGATGCCAAACACTGAATCACATGGTTGTTATATTGAAAACATATCCTTGTGGTACTGCAGTAGAGATTGTCAGAACTGCTCCACTGATTAAGAACCTAAAGCACTGAGCATTTCATTATTTGTCTAAGCTCACATAGCTATTAAATAACAGAGCTGAACATAGATTACGCATTTGAGCTCATTGAGAGTTCATAGATATCACACACCTCCTCACTTCACATAAGTCTTATAATTTCTATTGAATAGTTCAGAATATTTATCATGCAACCAACAGATGGATCGTGCATCAGAATACTGAAAGGGCTAAAGAAGGGGGCTTATTATGCAAAACATATATTTTGGGAAGAGATTGTATGGAATTCCTGAATGGAAGTCCACTTCCTTCGGTTCCAGTGTTCATTGAAAGCTGTATCTTCACAGGAACTAACAATTTTCTTTAGCCCTTCACTTTCCCACATTGCAACAACCTTCTGTGCTTCTGGGAAACATGATCATAGGTGTAACTTGTCACTAATGCCTTCTCTATATACTGCTTCTTGGTCCTATAAGAACAACCCAAGATTATAGGAAAGCCTATGAGCATTTCTCCTCCCTGAGGATGACTCTAAATACTCGGTGGCTCACCCTGGAGCTCCTTTAGTATCTGAAACACCTTTCAGTTAAAGATTTACTTTGGATAGTAGCAGTGAGATATTTGCTTTTCCCACCTCGTTCACTTTTAACACAATCTTGGTATGTACTAGATGGGATATGAATAGACTCTTGATATGTATATAATCTACTGATACGCTGGAGAATAGAACCTTGAAGCTAGAGAGAAAATTATTAACTCACCTTCGTATTTTTAACAGAATCTTAATGAGATATGTTTTGAAACAGGGTAGTGAAAAATTACTATACATATGTAGACAAATGAGCTTATTTATGCTGTTAACAAAATGAAAACCAAATCCTCCCACCCCAAAACAAACAAAACAAAACAAAACACTCTTTACAAGTGGTAGTTGAGCAAAGACCATAGAACTCCTCATACAAATAATCAACCTCTAAGGCTGAATTCCATAAAATCCTGGACTTCCTCTCAGAGTTAAAAATTAGTTCTTTTATGGAAATTCTAGCTCTAATTTAGAAAGAAAAACCACTTAATCCTTCCTCCACTACATCTGTTCTGTATGCATGCCCCACTGGAAAATTAGCATTTTACTTAATGGTATCTGCACAGGTGTTCATGCAAATACAAACATGGAAAATGTAGCCCTCTTACAATTTAAAACTGTAAACAAATATAAAAGGAAAGGGAAAATCAGCATGAGATTGTTTAGGGTTTTGCAAAGATTGGTGAAGAATGCATGTTCTGCTAACACGGGAACCTTTGGTACTTAGTGTACAGGGTGTTATTTGTTAGTTATTGTGAATATTGATGAAATTTTATTTCAAAATGCTTGTTATATATTAGGGATGTTTAGAGGTCAAATTTCAAGGTAAAGCTATCCATTTCTAAAAGTTTTATAAGAAGTCAATAATTTATTATAAAAAATTATGCAATTTGCTTTATATTGCGCATCTACTATATGATAGCATATGACAAAGACTATGGTCTTTTTTCCACATCTTGAAACTCTCAGCTTCCAAGGTGGTACAGTTGAAACTAGGAGTTTCCATTGTTCTTATGTTTAACCTCATATAACTCTGGAGACCCTACAGAGTAGAACTATAGGATAGAAACATCCTTCATCCCTCAGCCATCAAAACTTTTATGCAGAAAACTGAACTTTTGGTCTGTTATCCAGTCATTTCACATTTGCCTGCTATATTAGTTAGCTGTTACTTTAATTGAATAATACATAATTGCTTTTTCTGTTATAAAGGAATATTAAAGTATTTTAATTGAAAATGCAGTAGTGCATGCATTCTTCTTGCAACATGTTATGAAATATGAATAAATCACATAGCTCTTCCCTTTTTGAATTTCTTCCAACATCTATCACCCAACATACATAACTAACTACAACCAACAATTTGGTACATATTGTTCTAATGCTTATTCAGTCCTTTCCAGAGACAAATGTAGCACAAAATACATTAAAATATACATGGGTGATTATGAACATATAGCTCTACCACTTGCCTTTGCCAATTACTAAGATGGATGCTTGCCCTTTTCAGGCTAGCACATATAGTCAAGATCACTTTTGTAAGTACACACTAGAATTTTAAACTGTGGATTTATTTGTATTAATTAAATTAATCTTTTTGATAGCCTTAAAGTTGTCTTCCATTTGCTGTTATGAGTAATAATAATGAAGAAAATGTCATCAATCTAAATCCTTGAACAAATAGTCATAGTTTTATCTATAAAAAGCACATTAATGAGAAAAGTGGATTAAGTGGATATAATGTACATATGTTACGTTTATACTTGTGACTTAATTTTTATTTTTAAAACTTATATGAATTCATTTTTCCAAAATTAATATTGGTAAATGCTGTAAATTTTATACAAAAATTTTTAACCTTTTTAATTTTTCACAATGCCCTCTTCCTCTATCCTCCCCCATTGTTCCAAAGGCAGGGAGTCTGGGATGTAGCCCAGCCTGCCTGTGTCTCTCTCCAGGGACTGGCCTGTTTGTTGCACGGCGCCTTAATTAAAAGGAGGCAATGTATGAATGAGTTATTTCATTGTAGGAAAGATAGAATATGCTGGTTGAGTAGAGAGAAGGAAAGGAAAGGAAGGAGCAAAAGAGAGAAAGGAAGGAGAGGGATAAAAGCAGAGAAGAGAACAAAGAGCAGAGAGGAGAGAGAGAAAGAGAGAGAGAGTGAGAGGAAGAGTGAGAGAAGAAGTAAGAGTACAAGAGAGTGAGGAGGGGGCAAACCACCCTTTTTATTGTATGGGGCATGGCATGTCTGGCTTGTGGTCAGATGACTGTGTATAAGGTCCAGCTAGAATGCTGGGAGCTTGAGGCATTGTCTGCCTGATAGAGCATACATCTCCTGCAGGGGCAGCTGTGAGGGGTCTGGGCTAAAATCTGACCCATTGGTCTCAAGAGCTATCACCGAACTCTTACTGTCCCTTGTGAACAAATTTACTTTGTTCAGTGGGTCTCTGGGGTTCCGAGGTGGCCGTTCTACTGGGCTCTTGCTGTCAGAACTGCCCACTGCCCCACACTCTCCACTCTTTACCTCTGAGGAGGAGGTTCTCCTGGGTACCAACCCATCCTGGAACCTCAAGTAACTGCAAAAAGAGATATATGCTTCCAAGCTGAAACAAGAAAATACAGCCCAATTAGGAGAACAAGATCCACAGGCAGGCAATAGAGTCAGGATAAGCCACCACAGGAAGACTAAGCTGTATATTTGCTACATATGTTCAGGAGGACTAGGTCCAGCCTTAGTATGCTTTTTGGTTAGTGGTTTAATATCTAGAAGCCTCCAAGGGTTCATGTTAGTTGACTCTGTTGGTCTTCCTGTGGAATTCTTATCCCTTCTGGGTTCCTCAATCCTTCCTTCAACTCTTACATAAGATTTCAGAGCTCCATCTAATACTTGGCTATGTGTCTCTGTATCTGTTCTAGTCAGATACCAGGTAGAGGCTCTTAGAGGACACTTATCCTAGGCTCCCTTTTGTGAAACTAGATTGACAGATACAAACATAGCCTGAGGCTACAAGGAAGTTGAAGGAGGTAGACAGGCCAGCACTGTATCCATATAGATCTTCTGAGGACAGATTGGCACATTCTCTTCCCATCCCCTCTCTCACTCAGTTTACTCTCTCCATCCACCTCCAATGACAAGTGAAGATGGTTGAACCTAAAAGGGTAAATACGATAACTTTTAAATATTTAATGAAGATTATAAGTGAAAACTTATTTTTCTGTTGTTTTAATTAAGAACAAATTTAGCTTAACATCTCACTTATATATGGCTGGATTTATGCAGCAGTATTATTCAGAGTGGGACTCATAATAATGTAAATTCTGACACATGAGCATGACTCTACCTTTGTACTGAAAAGTAAGGATATAATCAGTTGAGAAATGTTGGAATTATTCAGGGCAGTATGTTGTCCAGTGCTCATGAAACAGTTCACAAGAGATGAAACAAACAAAACAAGCCAGAGATCCCCAGATTGGCACACAAAACTTTGACTCTAGAACTCAGTATAGCAGAAAGAAAGGAGAAGGACAGAAGGTAGGGATTTTGAGAGGTGATGGGATTGATACATGCAACACACAAAAATGTGTTTATAAACCCTTTGAATCATCCATCATTACCAGGTGGCAGCTATATGATGCTTTGAGCAGGCATGGCTACTGAAATGAGGTGGTCGCTAGGCATTCCACCTTCCTTTAGAATTATTCAAATAGAAAAATAATAGGTGGCTATCCATATCATTCTGATCGAGTTGTGTCTCTTGACTACTTTAGTAGTGCAGTAGGACCTTGCCAGTGTCCCAGAAATGAAGGATGCTTTTACTTAACATTTGCTTTCTTTTTTACAGAGGAGACCCCAAATAGAGATTGGAGTTGTATGAATGGAAAGGGTTGGCAAATGTTCTTTCAACATCGAGATAATACCAAAAATATTAATAGTGGAACAGAATGCAGCAGGTACAAGGAAAAAACTGGAAGAGGAATGAACTAGCACATACTTTAACTATTATTGCCATCCTCTTCATTGTTGTCCACTGGAAGCAGTTATTAATATATTTTCTGCCTTGATAGATTTGACTATTCTGTACTTGAGATATAAATTGATAAGTATGTTATTTTTGAAAGGGCTACAACTGTTAAGACAATATTTCATCTCATATTACTTAAAAAATAATGACCTAGACATCATTATTTAATCTTTGAGAATGATGTCAATATCTTTTAATAAAATAGGATATTTGATCTCTTGAACATGTCTCATCACTTACAATATATAGTAGAATCCTCAGGTTTTGATATTAAGTAAACCCTGTGGGCAAGATTTTCTTTTTCAGAGAATGTCATTGTTACTTTCCCTCACTAAAACTTTTACCAACTAAATGTTGGCAGTGTATCATGATATGGACCCAAACCAAATAAACTCACAAACACCCATTCCTCATTCTTCTTGATAGTGGGAGAAAGCATTCATAATGAAACCTGTTTTTCAGTTCTCTTTGATCTGGGCCTCATGCCACAGTGTCTGTCAACTATGAACTTGTCAGTCTGGACACCTTCTGTGATACCCTCTGTCATTTTAAGATTTCCACTTTATTACTTTCTTCTCCACCGTCACAGAAACCAGAAAGACATACCTATATCTCCTTTAAAGCGGGGCTATTAAGATATGTTGGCATGGATTTTGTCATCATTTTTTGTTTTGGAATTGATCATGTTTTATCTGAAAGACCATTAGAGATATAGCAATTTCTCAGTCCTTTACTCTTGGCTCAGTAGTTTAAGGTAGTACAGTTATATAGTTCCATATTTAAATTATTTGATTTGTTCAAGATCTTTTATTCTTTAAAGAGCTTGCCCTGATTTGTACTTTGATTAATTTTGTGGTAAGGGCTGGATAATGTTTCCAGCCTTCCATGGGTTTCTTAAAAGAGGGGTATCTGAATTAAAACATTTTTTTTCCCAAAAGGAGTAATTTTAGTTTCATGGATATCTTCATTAATTTGAAAAGTAAGAGGGTGATCTGAAAAGGACAATGGTTTGGAGAAAGTGGACAAGGACTGAAGAGGAAGAGATGTTTTATGCCAGAATTAACTTACTCATATTTCAGTGTATATATAATAAATGTGGCTCATTTTCTAGATTTAGACATTGAATTCATAAGTTTGCATTTCTAGATGGCATGGAATTAATGATACCTCAGCAACAACAGACTTTGGTCTTTTAGAGTTTTTTGAGTAATGATTAATTACAGAGTGAGCAGTACACCTAGAATATGCTGTGATTATTAAAAGCACAAATACAGGAGAAAGAAAGGGAAATCAACAAAAGAACACAAATTCCAATCTGAAAGAACTACAAACGGCCAAAATTGGAATGAATTAATCAATAGAAACTGATAATTTTGGATTAAAATACAATAATTCCAAATTATATTATTTATTTCATAGTAAGATAGTAAACTGTCGTGGGCCGGCCCATCTGGGCCTCTCTCAACCCGCGGTAGAAACGGGGGTCTTAGGTCGATAAGGCATAGGCAAAGAAATGATGGCAGAGACGACACATGAAGTATAGGATCTAAATGTATTTCTAAGAAATGGCATCAGACTTACAGTCATTGCAAAAGAGAGATGGTAAATCTGGCAGCTCAATAGTTGAGGTACATCTGAGGCTATCTGAAACACACTGAGTCTAAAGCAGCAGCTATCTCCTCTGGACTGGTACTGCATCCCCCGGGCCCAAGCACTCTGGGCCCCGGGGAATGCTGATTGCTTGAATCTGAGTCCTAGCCCATCTAAGTTCTAGCGCTAGTCCTTCTGCGAGTCCAAGTGTTAGTCCTTCTCCTTCTCATAGTCCAAGGTGAGAATCAGACTTAGATACCATACAGCAAACAGGGCAGATGTCAAGAGTCACGTAGGCAGGTGGGGGTTACCCCCATACCAAGGTCGGCAGGGTCGGGTAGCTAGGTGTAAAGCAGGAGGAAGAGGAGTGGAGCCCTCCCTGTTGAGGTAACTAGGTATTCCTATGCTAATTCTCTGGTTCTAGCTGGAGGCAATGGCCAGGAGATTACTATCTAGCATTTCTTGCTAATTCTCTGGTTCTGGGGGTGGGGAGCAGGCAGTGGGGAGTCCCGACCTAACACTTTTAGCTAATGTCCTAGAGTGAGGGAAACTCTTCATTACTCTCTAGTATGTAAAACACTGCTAACTATTGTGAACTATCTATTGTCTTAAGGAATGTACTCAACTTCTGTTGCAAGCTCTAGCAAAGGAGATACTTTGAAAGAGATTGCAAGCTATGGATAGCTTGGCATTAAACTAAGATAATTGAAAATATTGTGTTGGCCAGAAGACAATGCCCAATCTTAACCATTTATGAATCATTTCTTGGGGTAGCTTTATGCCTAATTATGAGGCCGTGTTGACGATTGGAAAGACTAATCTGGAACACGTCTGAGTTAGGGGATACCAGCGACTAGTCTGAAATCCAAGAGGCACAGAACCCCTTTTGGGGTCTTATTGCCTCTTATCTTTTATCAAGATTTTATCCCCGATATTTTAGATGTAACTGGAGTAGACAAGTGTGCGTAACAGTAAACAATAAATATTATTATATAGGCTAATGATAGTTAAAGTGAAACTACACCTTATAAAAGAATTCCAGTGAAAAATTAAGAGATAATGAGGAAATGTTACTGTATTAACCAACAAGTTTCACCATAAATTAATTTAAAACAATTTATTTTAGTAGACCAAAAAGTTTCCTCAAAAATGTATATATGTACTTCTTGAAGATTAGACCACAGTCTTATCAAAGAAAAGTATGATGAATTAAGATTCACTCTATAACTATTTGAGCAGTGATAGTTTACAGCTAAAAGTGTTACA
>NC_045030.1:68751869-68753064 GCF_008632895.1 Mastomys coucha | reverse complement strand
TGGATCCTGTATCTAAAAGGGGTAGTATCTGAAAAATTAGTGAAATCTGAATAAGTACCTAGTTTATTCTATTTGCAACCTTTGTTTAGAAGATTACCCTTAGCTGATCTTGCTACAGTTATTGTAATAACTCAAGAATAGTAATTTTTGATTAATTTTTTTTATTTTATGGGTATGATAGGTTTGCCTGTATGCACATCTGTGCACCATGTGTGTGCCTGGTATCCATAGAGGTCAGAAGAGGGGCTTGAGTCCCTTGAAACTGGAGTTATGGATTGTTGTAAACTGTCATGTGGGTTCTTTGAGTAGTACTCCAGTTCCAGTATTAACAACAACTCTTAACAGCCGAGCCATCATCTCTCCAGTCCTACAAAGAGTAATTATTGAATTTTTGTTGGTACATGTATTCACAGGTCCAGCAAATCTGTAGGATCTTATCAAATATTTAACCAAGTCATTGTGGAAGAAAAAGAAAGAAAACAAGCCACATACCAGAACCTTAGAGGAATTTGAGAAAATAATGTATGATTTGTGACTAAAGTAAAAAAAAAAAAATTATAAAATTAAAAAGATACTACTGGGCCATGTAAATAATATGGATTATGAAATTCTATTAAAGTTCAGTAATTGTTTACTTTAGTATCATTGTAAGCATTTTATACATTTAGAATTAGATGAACTTATATTGTTTAATCAAGTTATACCTAAAGTCATCTAGAATCTATTAAATGTTTAATAATTGTTGCTACAACTGAGAAAATGTGAATGCATATTTATAAAATTCAAGTTGTAAACATGTTTAGCATATTTTGGTTTATCAGATTTATGTCTTTAATGCATTTTTTATCTTTTTGGTTGGAGATGTGACAAATGTCATATTTATATTCAATATATGCATCAAATCAGACATTTTGATGATTTTAGAAGTCATTGGGCAATGTCTTAAAATATGTGACTATTAAATACGTTTGTAAAAGTTAACTGATAGCATATGCTAGACATTTTGAGTACCCTAATCTAGCTACTGGCATTGGTATATTAAAGAGAATTATAAATTATTGTATGCACAAAACCAATATACTGTGTAAGCATATAAATATTTAAAAAGTAAATTCTAAAACAAACGATTAATAATAATATAAGTTTTTATTCAACTTATTTCTTTTTTCATTCCTGAAGTTTATTTATTATTATT
>NC_045030.1:68750012-68750943 GCF_008632895.1 Mastomys coucha | reverse complement strand
CTATGGCTAATGCACAACAGAGGTCCAAGGGAACAGAGACCAGTTGGAGGGAAGTGGCAATCCAGTCATTGCACATCAGAGGCGCTGGGCTCCTCGGAACCCCCTTCATCGCTGTCATCATCGCAATGGAAGATGTCTTTGAACAGGAAGTCTTGTTTGGGAGCCGAGGGTGTTTGGATCTGCCTGCCTTTTTTCTCCATCTTCTTGTCTAACTTTTCCCTCAGCAAAGGCAGACTGTTCTCATATAAGTAGTCAATGATTTCCTATCTTGCACTAGCAAGATCTTCCCAATCTATTTCATTAGCATCATTCACATTTAGTTCATACAACCTTTCAATAAGGGTGATTTTGGCCTGCAGGGCATTGACCCCACGATACACGAACCCACCATGGGTCATCCTTTTGGTAAGAATCTCTGTCCACTTACTTTTGCACTGCATCCAGTTCCGGGTCTCCACTCTAGCTTCCACCTCCACCCATGATATGCCCTTGTAGAGTTTTTCCTGGACAATTGACAGGCGGCCTTCAGGGTCTTCCTGGAGTCTAGAATTCAGCTCTCTTAACTCCTGGGGAGACATCCTCTTCAGGATCACGTTCTCCACAACCTTGATTAGCCTCTGGGTTTCTGCCTTACTCCAAGCACCATGGTTTCTATTACCACCAATCTGAGAGAACTTGAGGGCGACTGAGAGGCTGCTTCGGGCACCATGGCCCCAATCTTTTTCCAGTCGTTTCCATGGAGGGAATGGTACACCTTCAGCTTCTTAGTATCTTCTTCATTGTACCTGCCTTTGTAGTTATTCACATCAAATATCTTCTTTGCGCGATAGTATACAAGCTTCCAGGGTCGAGCGATGCCATTTCCAATATGCAGTCTGAAGGCATGCTTCCGTTTTAGGTTGGTGATCAGAGACTTTTCGTTTGGGTATCT
>NC_045030.1:68736200-68749584 GCF_008632895.1 Mastomys coucha | reverse complement strand
CAAGGATGATCCCAGTTTCCATATCCACCTCCCAAACACTATTCTTCTTCTTTTTGTGGGCAGAAGTGATTTTTTTAGCTTTCTGAAAGGTTTCTGAATTTTTCAGAAGGGAGGAAGTAAGCTGCTGGGACTCTTTCTTTTTCTTCTTCTTCTTTTTCTTCTTCCTCTTGGCTTTCCAAGGCTGCTCACTCTCCAGGTTCTCCTGGGCTGGTGTCTGGGCCTCCCTCAACCTCTTTTCCATGGACACTGGAGGCTGCTCACTCTCCAGGCTCTCCTGGGCTGGTGTCTGGGCCTCCCTCCTACTCTTCCCCATGGACACCAGAGGCTGCTCACTCTCTGAGCGCTGACAGGGCCATTTCTGAGCTCTTTTCTCAGACTCAAAAGACCATTCCTTTCTGTTGTACAAAGTTACAGTGTGGGTCTTAAATTTGCTTGTGCCCTCTTCCATCCTGTTCCTTGTGATAACATAGCACTTGTCTTCCTTTAAATTATCTTTAATTTATTACAGTCTAGTCATTATCCCCCTCGCGGTCTGCCTTCTGGCAGTTCATCATTCCATTCCTCCTCCCCTGTCTCTAAGAGGATGCTTCCAACCCAACCCACCCTCCAAGTCTCCCCACTCCCTGGGGCCTCAAGTCTCTTGAGAGTTAGGTGCATCTTCTCTCACTGAGGCCAGACCAGGCTGTCCTCTGCTGAATATGTGTTAGGGGCCTCATATCAGCTAGTGTAGAATTGCAAATAGTGATAACTTTACTTCTTTTCCAAATTGTGTCTCCTTGATCTCCTTTTGTTGTCTTATTGCTCAAGATAGAACATAGAGTACTATATTGAATAGATACAGAGACAGTGGGCAGCCTTTTCTTGTTCCTGATTTAGTAGGATTGCTTCATGTATATCTCCATTTAATTTGATATTGACTGTTGGTTTGCTATATATTGCTTTTATTATGTTTAGTAATGGGCCTTTAACTCCTGATCTTCATTGTATCAAATTTTATCTGAAAGGAAAATATCACTGTGAAAAATTCCATCACCCTATTGGTTGGCTGAAGGTTTTTTGCCTTAAAATCTATATAGTGAAATGGATTTCTTCCTAGTCTTTAACATAATAACCATTACTATAAAATTTCACTTAATGCATATGCCATACTTTCTAGTGAATGCTCTAAAGCAACAGAGATTAGGCCAGCAAGATGCCCCAGATCATAAAAACAACTGCTGCTAAGTTGACAACTTTTGTTCATTCTTTGTTGTCCACACAGTGGAGAACAGAAGAACGAACTCCATCAAATTCTCTTCTGACTTCTACATGCATGCCTGACACACAAGCATAGTAAATAAACAAGTGAATAAAAACAGTATTGTGAAGAGCAGGGATTGCATTTGGTATGCATATTAGATGTTGATACAAAAGAAGGATTAATTATCACTGTATTGATGCCTTCTTTTCTTTCTATTGGCTCTTGACATTATATTCTGATTCTGCTATATACTAGTCAGTCTAAAAGCATGATATACCAATTTGAGTTGATTTGCCCTAGAGTCTTTATTGATGTGATACTTGACCTTAATAATTTGTAATTTAACTGATAAGACAAGTATAAAATCCTGTGAATAAAAGAGACACTATTAACAAATGCTGATTTATATATATATATGTATGTATATATATATATATATATATATAAATGTATATGAATTTGGAGAGCTTATGAAATAAACTAACATATTATACCATCAAAATTTCCTGTGGTTTATATACTCACGTTTTTTTTAAAAAATCATTGAATGTTTTTATCCATAACCATGATGAAAGAAGAAAATTCAGTACTGAGAACTTATTTTTACCTGTGGTTGCTTTCTTTAAAATAGTTTTTCACTAGCTTAATGCTTCCTTCCTCAGGAAACTGAAATGGTTCACAAAGCATCTATTTTGCTGGTTTTATTCTTGTATTACTTAAGCTCAGACTTCAACCTTGGCAGGAACAAGCTGGTTGTTTGCAAAAACAAAAGAGGAACTGGTGTTTTCTCAAACATAATATCAATTTAAAAATAGAAAGTGACTATTTTTTGTAGCTCACATCTACCTACCATTCGTCTTATTTGCCAAGTCCTATTTGACCTCTTTTATGCAGTTGAGAACATTTCTAGGTGAGTAAAGACAAGACCATAAAGCTGATAACCACCCCTGCATCCCTCTTTAGCCCTGCCAATTGGTTCACAGGAGTCACAACAATTCCTCA
Organism: Mastomys coucha; assembly: GCF_008632895.1. Taxonomy (NCBI): domain Eukaryota; kingdom Metazoa; phylum Chordata; class Mammalia; order Rodentia; family Muridae; genus Mastomys; species Mastomys coucha. The sequence goes on along the minus strand of NC_045030.1, from coordinate 68,747,342 downwards.
ACAAATATCAGCCTTAGGTAATGAAGACCCTCCACATGATAGGAGCTCCCTTCTGATCCAGATTAGGCACAAACCACATGCAAACATCTGTTTTTATAGAGAAATTCTTTATTAAGTGGGATAGAAAACTTAAAGTGTCTGCTTTCTGACTCAGGTAGAAAAACAGCAGTCAATGACCTTGCAGACATAATTTTTAGGAAGAAAATAAAGGATATCTATGTTAGACTGGACTAGGATGCCGTAGTATATTTTGATTGGATGTGTTAATTAGGTGAATTAAAGAGGGCTTTTGATTGATCAATTTTGTTAGTCATCCTCAGGAATGAGAAATGAGTCTGGTATAAGAAAATGTCCAAATAAAGGAATAGACCTTGATGGTTAGCTTTAGGAATGTAATCTGTGGTTTATAAGGGAGCTGGAAGAGGGAACGGGGAAGGGCAAGACCTACCAGTGTTATGCATAAATGTATCTTTTATTCACTAGATGGGTTCTAGGAGGCTTAATATTGAACGAGTTCACCCTTTCTAGATTTTTTGAACTCTGGCTGGAAGGATGAACTCAAGTGTTCTGGCTCAAAACTCTTCTCCAAGCTAACTTCAATCTGTTTTCTCTCAGCTTCTCACTGAATTGCTCTGCTCGGCCTCAAACGAATTCAGGCAATTTGTTCTCATCTTCTGGCTTCTTATTCTCTTACTTCAGTTGCCTCTGCTGCATGAACTGAACTGAACTGACATGAACTGGACTAGTCTGAACTGAACTGAACTAAAGTCAACTCAACTCAGCTCAAATTAACTCTATCGCACTGCCTCTTGTGCTGAATGACTGAACTGAATTCAACTGACTGACCAGAACTAGATGACTCTTTCTCCCTGAACTTATATAAAAAGTCTCTCTTCTCCATTCCCTGTCTGTTTTCCTGAGTGTTGTGTGTAATCTATCTCTGACTACTATTCTTATCTCCAAAGGAGCAGAGTCTCTTCTAGGTGGATGAGTTTGTCTGAGAGTGTCTTTCCTTCATCTTTACTGCTTCTTTGCTCTTGAGGATGAAGAGGCCTAGTGAATTTGATCAGTTTCAAGGACTTTCTGAAGGTATGGTGGTTTGTAGAGGCTTCCCTGAAGATTGGGATTTTTCAACGTCAGAAGAAACTGCTACATAACACCCAACTGTCTCACAATTGAGGAAAGACCTGTGATCAGATAATCTGTTTTGATGACTATGAAATTCTATTATTATCAATGTCAAAGTGATGTCAGTTCCTCCATACTAGTGATCTCACATGCAAGACAACCTTATAGTTTCCTTTCTAAAAAATCTACTGTCACATTAGGGATGTTAAGAAAGGCATATTGTATTTTCCAGATTCTTAGTTTTGTTTCATGATTCTCTTTAATTTTACTAGTGTATAATTAAGAAAATTTGTTCACTGTAAGAGAGCTATACATAGTAATCGAGGCCTTACTGAAACATGCCATTAGTCTTTGCTGATGGTCAAGATTATATTATATACTATGTGTGACAATATCATGGTTATGCCTAAATTAAATAGTTTTAATATCAATGCATTCCAGGAAATAAGGCTTGTGACCAGCCTGTCAGGCTATTCAGTGGCTACCAATATAAATCAATACATTTTCTTCATTCTTGTCTAAAATGTTTTGGTATAAATATGCTATTTGAGTCACAATTGGAAGTATTTTAAGTTTTCTATGTGAGGAGAGATGATTTAATAAAGTACTTGGTGAATATAATAATAATAATAATAATAATAATAATAATAATAATAATATAATTCCATGTTTATACAGTACTCATCAATGTAATAACTACAATTTTCTCACTTTTCAAAATCTACTATGTCAAAAAGATAAGAATTAAAGATATACAATGAGTTCTATTTTCCACATTTCCTTCTGGCTTATGGATCCCATTTCTATAGAAGAATAAAGCATTTACTAAGAACCATCTTTCCATCCAGCATTGTATCTGTGCTAAGCCTAAACAGAATTGACAGAAGTATTTGTCTTCCAAGAATTGATGTCTTAGAGGAAGAAAGCAGTCAATAAATATAAGCTAATGAAATACACTCATTTGGTTAATATGTATCATAAATAAGTATACACTAAGGAAATGAGTAGATCATGCTAAAAGGGTGGGATCTATATTACATAGATTTGTACTGATAAATTTACACAGAAGGCATATATTGTCTGAATTGCTGAGGGTGATTTTTTTTTAAACGCAAAACACATTTATTCCTTGTTTTTTGTGACCTGTGACTTTTTTCTAGCTTTTTTCTTTTCTTTTCTTTCTTTTCTTCTTTCTTTCTTTCTTTCTTTCTTTTTTTTGAACTCTTTTTTTAAGTTTCTTTTTTTTTTCCTGGATATTTTCTTTATTTACACTTCCAATGTTTATACCTTTCCTGGTACTCCCTTCGGAAACTCCCTATCCCATCCCCCTCTCCCTGTCTCTATGAGGGTGCTCCCCAACCACCCACTCCCATCCTCCCGCCCTGGCATTCCCCTACACTGGGGCATTGAACACCCTCAGGCCAGAGGGCTTCTCCTTCCACTGGTGTCCAACAAGGCCATCTTCTGCCACACATGTGGCCAGTGCCATGAGTCACTCCATGTGTATTCTTTGGTTGGTGGTCCAGAATCCCGGAGCTCTGGGGAGTGTCTGGCCTGCTGACCCTGTTGCTCCCTCCATGGGGCTGCAAACCCCCTCAGATCCTTCAGGCCCTTCTCCATTTCCTACATTAGGGACCCCTGAGTTCAGTCCAATAGTTGGCTGCAGGCTTCCTCCTCTGTATATGTCAGACTCTGGCAGAGCTTCTCAGGAGACAGCCATATCAGGCTTCTGTCAGCAAGTACTTCTCCAACATCCACAATAATGTCCCAGTTTGGTGGCTATATATGGGATGGATCCCCAGGTGAGGCAGTCTCTAGATGGCCTTTCCTTCAGTCTCTGCTTCACATTTGTCTCCATATTTCCTCCTGTGAATATTTTGTTCACCCTTCTAAAAAGCACTGAAGTATCCACATTTTGGTCTTCCTTATTCTTAGACTTCATATGGTCTGTTAATCGAATCTTGTGCATTCCAAACTTTTGGGCTAATATCCAAACATCAGTGAGTGCATACCTTGTTTATTCCTTTGTGACTGAGTCACCTCCTCAGCACAATATTCTTAAGTTCCATCCATTTGCCTGAGACTTTCATGAAATCATTTTTTAATGGCTGAGTAGTACTCCATTGTGTAGATGTACCCCAATTTCTGTATCCACTCCTCTGTTGAGGGACATCTGGGTTCTTTCCAGTTTCTGGCTACTATAAATAAGACTGCTATGAACATAGTGGAGCATGTGTCTTTATTACATGTTGCAGTATCTTCTGGGGATATGCCCAGGAGTGGTATAGCTGGGTCTTCAGGTAGTACTATACCCAATTTTTTGAGAAACTATCAGACCGATTTTCAGAGTGGTTGTACCAGCTTGCAATCCCACCAGTAATGAAAGAGTGTTCCTCTTTCTCCACATCCTTGCCAGCATCTGCTGTCACCTGAGTTTTTGATCTTAGCCATTTTGACTGGTGTGAGGTGGAAACTCAGGGTTGTTTTGATTTGCATTTCTTCAGGTGTTTATGAGCTCTTCAAGTTTTCTCAGTTGAGAGTTCTCTGTTTAGCTCGGTTTCCCATTTTTTATAGGGTTATTTCATTTTCTGGAGTCTATCTTCTTGAGTTCTTTGGATATATTAGATATTATCCCTTTTTTAGATGTAGGATTAGTAATGATCTTTTCCAAACATGTTGGTTGCCATTTCGTCCTATTGACAGTGTCCTTTGCCTTACAGAAGCTTTGCAATTTTGTGAAGGTCTCATTTGTCAATTCTTGATCTTAGAGCATAAGCTAATGATGTTCTGTTCAGGAAAATTTCCCTTGTTCCCATGTGTTTGAGAATTCTCCCCCTTTTTCTTCTACAAGATTCAGTGTATCTGGTTTTATATGAAGGTCCTCTATCCTTTTGGATTTGACCTTTGTACAGGGTGATAAGGGATCAATTTGCATTCTTCTATAAGTTGACTGCCAGTTGTACCAGCACTATTTGTTTAAAATGCTATCATTTTTTCCACTGGATGGATTTAGCTCCTTTGTCAAAGATCAAGTAACTATAGGCGTGTGGGTTCATTTCTGTGTCTTCAATTCTATTCCATTGATCTACATGTTTGTCATTGTACAAATACCATGCAGTTTTTATCACTATTGCTCTATAGTACAGCTTGAGGTCAGGGATGATGATTCCCCCAGAAGTTCTTTTATTATTGAGAATAGTTTTTACTATCCTGGGTTTTTTTGTTATTCCAGAAGAATCTGAGAATTGCCCTTTCTAACTCTTTGGAGAATTGAGTTGGATTTTTGATGAGGATTGCATTAAATCTGTATATTGCTTTTGGCAAGATGGCCATTTTTACTGTATTAATCCTGCCAATACATGAGCATGGGAGATCTTTCCATCTTCTGAGGTCTTCTTCCATTTCTTTCTTCAGAGACTTGAAGTTCTTGTCATACAGATCTTTCACTTGCATGGTTAGAGTCACACCAAAATACTTTATATTTTTTGTGACTATTGTGAAGAGTGTGTTTCCCTAATTTCTTTCTCAGCATGTTTATTCTTTGAGTAGAGGAAGGCCACTGATTTGTTTGAGTTAATTTTATATCCAGCTACTATGCTGAAGTTGTCTATCAGGTTTAGGAGGTCTCTGGTGTAATTTTTGGGGTCACATAAGTATACTATCATATCATCTGCAAAGAGTGATATTTTGACTTTTTCCTTTCTGATTTGGATCTCTTTGACCTCCTTTTGTTGTCTAATAGCTCTGGCTAGGACTTCAAGTACAATATTGAATAGGTAGGGAGAGAGTGGGCAGCCTTGTCTAGTCCCTGATTTTAGTGGGATTGCTTCAAATTTCTCTCCATTTAGTTTGATGTTGGCTACTGGTTTTCTTTGTGTTGCTTTTTCTATGTTTAGGTATGGGCCTTGAATTCCTGATCTTTCCAAGACTTTTATCATGAAGGGGTTTTGGATTTTGTCAAATACTTTTTCAGCATCTAATGAAATGATGATGTATTTTTTTTTCTTTGAGTTTGTTTATGTAGTGGATTACACTGATGGATTTCTGTTTAATGAACCATCTCTGCATTCCTGGGATGAAGCCTACTTGATTGTGGTGAATAATAGTTTTGTTGTGTTCTTGGATTCAGGTGGCAAGAACTTTATTGCGTAATTTTACACCAATATTCATAAGGGAAATTGCTCTGATGTCTCTTTTTTTGTTTTTGGAACTTTGTGTGGTTTTGGTGTCAGAGTAATTGTGCCTTCATAGAATCAATTGGTTAGTGTACCTTCTGTTTGTATTATGTGGAATAGTTTGAAGAGTATTTTTTTTTTTTTTGATTAGGAGACTTTGGATGACTGCTTCTATTTCTATTGTTTATGCTGTTATTGAGGGGTTATGGGACTGTGTAGATAGTTTATCTGATCCTGATTTATCTTTGGTATTTGGTATCTGTCTAGAAAAATGTCCATTTTATCCAGTTTCTAATTTAGTTGAGTATCAACTTTCATAGCAGGATCTGATGTTTTGAGTTTCCAGGGTTTCCATTGTTATGTCTCCCTTTTCATTTCTGATATTATTTATTTGGTTACAGTCTCTGTGCCCTCAGGTTATTCTGGCTAAGGGTTAATCTATATTACTGGTTTTCTCAAAGAATCAGCTCCTGGTTTTGTTGATTCTTTGTATAGTCCTTTTTGTTTCTACTTGGTTGATTTCAGCCTTGCATTTGATAATTTCCTGCTGTCTACTCCTCTTGGGTGTATTTGCTTTCTTTACTTCTAGACCTTTCAGGTGACTTGTCAAGCTGTTAGTATATGCTCTCCAGTTTCTTTTTGGAGGCACTCAGAGCTATGTGTTTTCCTCTAAGGACTGCTTTCATTGTGTCCCATAGGATTGTGCATGTTGTGGCTACACTTTTATGAAACTCTAAAATGTCTTCAATTTCTTTATTTCTTCCTTGATAAAGTTATCATTGAGTAGAGTGTTGTTAAGCTTCCACATGTATGTGGGCATTCTATTGTTTATGTTATTATTGAGGACCAGCCTTAGTCCGTGGTGATCTGATAGGATGCATGGGATTATTTCAATCTTCTTGTAACTGTTGAGGCCTGTTTTTTGACCAATTATAAGCTCAATTTTGGAGAAGGTGTGATGAGGTGCTGAGAAGAAGTTATATCCTTTTGTTTTAGGATAAAATGGTCTATGGATATCTGTTAAATCCACTTGGTCTATAACTTCTGTTAGTTTCACTGTGTATCTGTTTAGTTTGTGATATTTCCCGGATCTGTCCATTGATGAGAGTGGAGTGTTGAAGTCTCCCACTATTATTGTGTGAGGTACAATGTGTGATTTCAGCTTTAGTAAAGTTTCTTTTATGAATGTGTATGCCCTTGCATTTGGAGCATAGATTTTCAGAATTGAGAGTTCATCTTGGTAGATTTTCCCTTTGATGAGTATGAAGTGTCCTTTCTTATCTTTTTTGAAGACTTTTGATGGAAAGTTGAGTTTATCCAATATTAGAATGACTACTCCAGCTTGTTTCTTGGGACTATTTGCTTGGAACATTGTTTTCCACCCCTTTACTCTGAGGTAGTGTTTGTCTTTAACACTGAGGTGCGTTTCCTTTATGCAGCAAAATGCTGGGTCCTGTTAACATATCCAGTCTCTTAGTCTATGTCTTTTTATTGGGGAATTGAGTCCATTGATATTAAGAGCTATTAAGGAATAATGATTGTTGCTTTCTGTTATTTTTGATGATATTTTTATGTTTGTGTGGTTATCTTCTTCTGGGTTTGTTGAAAGATTATTTTTTTGCTTTTTCTAGGGTGTAGTTTCCCTCCTTCTGTTGGCATTTTCCACCTATCATCCTTTGTATGGCTGGATTTGTGGAAAGATATTGTGTAAATTTGGTTTTGTCATGGAATATCTTGTTTTCTTCATCTGTGGTAATTGAGAGTTTTGCTGGGTATAGTAGTAGCCTGGGCTGGCATTTGTGTTCTTGTAGGGTCTGTATGACATTTGCCCAGGACCTTCTAGCTTTCATATTCTCTGGTGAGAAATCTGGTGTAATTCTGATAGGCCTGCCTTTATATGTTACTTGACCTTTTCCCCTCACAGATTTTAAAATTCTTTCTTTGTTTAGTACATTTGGTGTTTTGATTATTATGTGACAGGAGGAATTTCTTTTCTGGTCCAATCTATTTGGAGTTCTGTAGGCTTCTTGTATGTTCAAGGGCATCTCTTTCTTTAGGTTAGGGAAGTTTTCTTCCATAATTTTGTTGAAGATATTTACTGGTCCTTTAATTTGCAAATATTCACTCTCTTCTATACCTATTATCCTTAGGTTGGTCTTCTCACTGTGTCCTGGATTTCCTGGATATTTTGGGTTAGGAGTTTTTTGCATTTTGTGTTTTCTTTGACTGTTTTGTCAATGTTCTTTATTGTATCTTCTGCCCCTGAAATTCTTTCTTCTTTTATCCCTTGTATTCTGTTGGTGATGCTTGCATCTATGTCTCCTTATCTCTTTCCTAGGTTTTCTACCTCTAGAGCTGTCTCCCTTTATGATTTCTTTATTGTTTCTATTTCCATTTTTAGATCCTGGATGGTCTTGTTCAGTTCCTTCTCCTGTTTGGTTATGTTTTTCTGTAATTCTTTAAGGAATTTTTGCATTTCCTTTAAGGTCTTCTACCTGTTTACCTGTGCCCTGCTGTATTTCTTTAAGGAAATTGTTCATGTCCTTCTTAAAGTCTATTAACATCATGAGATGTAATTTAAAATCAGTCTTGCTTCTCAGGTGTGTTGGGATAATCAGGGCTCACTGTCGTGGGAGAACTGAGTTCTGATGATGCCAATTAGCCTTGGTTTCTGTTTCTTATGTTCTTGCCTCTGCCTATTGCTATCTGGTTATCTCTGGTGTTAGTTGGATTTGATGTCTCTGACTGTAGCTTGTCCCTCTTGCAAGCCTTTGTGTCAGTACTCCTTCAAGACAAGTTCTCTCTAGGAGGAATTTTAGTATGGAGAGCTGTGGTAAAGGGTCAGCTCTGGGGTGCAGACAGAAACCAGAAGGATCCTGTCCTCAACTGTTCCTTGTTTCCTGTGTCTTTAAATCTGTGAGAGGATCCTTCTTGGGCCAGGAATTTGAAGAGAAGTGGTGGTCTTACCTGTGTTCACAAGTGTGTAGGCACTTCTGGCAGATCAGTTCTCTCCTGGTGGTATTTGAGTTGTAGCTCTGAGGCAGAGGATAAGCTTGGGGCACAGACAGAAACTGGAAGGCTCCTATCCCAGGCAGCTTCTTAGTTCTTGTGTCCTGAGGGTTCAGGGCAGGTTCCTCTGAGTAGCAGTGGTGGTATTATCTGTACTCAGAGGCTTGTCTGAACTCCCTGGAGGCCAGTTCTCTCCTAGTGGTATTTGGATATGTGATTTTTTTTTTAAAGTTATGCTTTCTTGGGCAACTTATTATTCTATTTCTTCTAGCCATAGCTTTCTTGTTTGTGATTTTCTAATAATATTTACTAATTTTAGTATTAAATGGAATGATGTTAGTGTCACATTTGTTACTAACATATTATTAATAAATCATAGCTTTATTGAGAATATATTATTTTTATTTATTTATTTATTTATTGGAGTAGAATATGTACACAGCATTTGCATGAAGGTTACAGAAAAACCCACAGGATTCAGGTCTTTCCTTCTACCACGTGGGTCTTGGAATAGAACTCAGACTATCAGGTTTGGCAACAGGCATCTTTATCTACCAAGTGATTTTATAGTCCTCCAATTATGTATTATCTGTAGTTATAGAAACACAAAGTCGACTATTTGCTAAAAAACAAATTATGTGACTAATGTTGCCTTCTTGATATTTGCTTAAATCTCAATTAACTTTCTTCCTTTTCATTTTTTTAACATTTTTATTTAATAAAATTAAAGTTTTGTTTGTATTAATCAGTTCGTAGTTAATCAGATTTGAATAGGTTTGATTTTGGATTCACCTTCTCTAAGTTTACTTTTTCTTATAGCACAAAAGAGAAAGCCACTATATAAACAGTTTGTGAAACATACACATTGCTTTGCAAAGGCATGATCCAGCTATAAACATGTGTTTGAAATAGTCAATTTAGAACAATAAAATGAATATGTAGGTTACTTTTATAATAACTTCTGGTTGTTTTGTAGTGAAGTGTTATAGATATAGATATAGATATAGATATAGATATAGATATAGATATAGGCAAAAATAATCATGACTAGAAAATAGATCAAATGGAAATATTATCCAGTCTAAAAATTTATATTTTAAACACTAAAAAAGCATTCATGTCCAAGAGGACAAATAATAAATTTATGAAGATGTATTTTCCTTGAAGTATTTTTGCAGTAATTTAGATGTTAGATTTTTTCCCCCAGAAGTATTTCAAAATTTAAACTGTAACTAAGTGTTTGACATTTGTCTTCACCAGTAGCATGTACTGAAATTGGGATATTTCTTTTTGCTCAGGAAACCTGAGGACTAAGAATAATAGATTGTAATGAATGTAGAAGGGGAATGGTCACAGTACAGTAAAGCTTCTGGGTTTAGATGGTGACAAACATAGGAGAGAAAATAGAATTATAAGAAGGATTTGAACTCGGGAGCTGAGTATATGGTGGTCACATTTTTTTTACCTTGTATGCCATCGAACCTCTTTGTTCTCAGGTTAATTTCTATTATTTAATTTCTGAAAGGTTTTAGTGAAGTGCATTTTAGTGATACTGAATTTACAGATTATATGACAATTGATTAATCAACTTGTATAATATAACTAGAGATCAGCAATTTCAAAAGTTTGAGCCTGACAATATTTACTGTAAGATAGGCTATTTAGAGATTAGAGTTAATTGACATTGACATAGATTGACTAAACTAGAACCTGAATTATAAGCTTTATGTATGTAAGATATTTTCATTAATATGAATTAAGTTTATTTAGTAAATCAGAAGTGTGTGTGTGTACCAGTGTGTGTGTGACTGTGTGTATGCAAGTACATGTGTGGGTATCTGTGTATGAAGTTAGAGTATCATTATTGTACATCATTTACCTCCTTTATTTTATAAGCAGTTCTTTGACTGATCTGGAGTTTATCAAGGCCAGAATGGACAGCAAGTCCAAAAGATATGCCTTTTTGCTGGTTTGAGTGAGAAATGTCTTCTACAGAATAAGATATTTGAACACACAGTTGGTAGTGCTATTTGAGGAATTTTTATTTGTGAAGCCTCATAAAACTTGGAGGAAGGTCATCCTGGGGGTAGGAAGGGTTGGAGTATTTTAAACCTCAAGTGACTTCCATTTCACACTCTGTTTCCTGCTTGCAGCTAAAATTTGAGCTTTCAGCTTCCTGCCCCTGCTGTGTTAACTGCTACTCCTATGCTTCTACTCCCTGATGAACGGTCATCTATAAACCTATATAATAAACGTTCTCTTACCTTTTTTGAATATTTAGTTTGATTTTATTTAAAAATAGTAAATCACAAAACTAAAATGAACAAGGTCACTTAACCCTCGCCCAGGTCGGTTATTGTTATTGTCATGGACATCTTTATATTTTTTCTTTCTTTTATTAGATATTTTCTTTATTTACATGTCATATGACATTTCCTTTCCCCGTTTCCCCTCCATAAAAAAAGGAAAAAATAAAATAAAATAAAAAACAAAAACAAAAACAAACATAAAAACAAAATCCCTGTTCCCTCCTCCCTCCCCCTGTTCACCAATCCACTTTCTTCCACTTCCTGGCCCTGGTATTCCCCTACACTGGGGCATAGAATCTTCACAGGGCCAAGGGCCTTTCCTCCCACTGATGATCAACTACACCATCCTCTGCTACATGTGCTACTAGAGCCATTAGTCCCACCATGTGTACTCTTTGGTTGGTGGTTTAGACCCTGTGAGCTCTGAGAGTACTAGTTAGTTCATATTGTTCATCCTAAGGGGCTGCAAACCCTTCAGCTCCTTGGGTCATTTCTCTAGCTCCTTCACTGGGGACCCTGTA
>NC_045030.1:68723764-68735052 GCF_008632895.1 Mastomys coucha | reverse complement strand
ATAGCAGTGTGGAAAGAAGTCGAGGCACTGTTGATTTGATGCTCTAACCGCTGGATTCCTCCCTGGAAAAACATGAAGAGGGAAGAGTTTGGGTAAGCAGTCACCTTTCTGAGAAGAATTGCCTCAGGTTCATTGAGCCCCCTTGGTTGTTTTTGCTGTCCAAGGCAAAGAATGGGCAGACCACAGCAGGGCTAATGTAGCTAAAGAGGCCTTCTTGTCCTTACTTTCACTTGCATAAGTCAGTGAAGAAAGGACCTATAGGTGGTCTCCAGAAAACCCCAGCAGGTTGATGATTTTGAGGAGGTTTGGGAGCACCATGGGTATGCAAAGGTGAAAAGGGCCATATCCAAATCTTTCAGTATGCTGAGGGACTCCTCAGTCACCCCTTTAGCTACAATGTGGTTATCATTTGCAGCATCAGAAAATAAAGGATCTTATGTCAACTTTTTCTGATAGTGCTCATGAGGGATGTTGATGACCACATAGCACTTATTCTAAATCTTCCAGGCTTTCCTAAGGATCCACCTACTTTTTATGTAGGCCAATGACAACTCTTATTTCACAAAGCAAAGAACAACCAAATAAACCTGGCAGTCAGCCATAATGATTTGCCTCTGAAGTTGGTTGACCATTGAGGGGGTAGATTTCTGGGCATCAACAAATTTTTTTTTGAGACAGGGTTTCTCAGTATAGCCCTGGTTGTCCTGGAACTCACTCTGTAGACCAGGTTAGCTTCAAACTCAGAAATCTGCCTGCTTCTGCCTACTGCTCTTCCAAAGGTCACGAGTTCAAATCCCAGCAACTACATGGTGGCTCACAACCACCCATAATGAGATCTGACGCCCTTTTCTGGTGTGTCTGAGGACAGCTACAGTATACTTAATTTTATTCTTAATTGTTTCGATTACTCCAGCCTCTTTACTCTCACACAGCTGTCCATAGTCTTTAAGTCATCGCACGCCTACTCCATTTTCTTCTCAAATGTCATCATGGTGTTCAAAAAGCAGATGAAGATGGCTCCAAAACTCACTAATGGACTATGATTTCTGTATTGTTTGAAAAGTTGATCCAACTCCCTGAAGTGGTTGTTGAGAAGCATGTTGATGCCAGCCAGGGCTAGCTCTGTGTCCTGCAAGGGCACTGCTGCCTTGTCTGTGTCCAGGTCGCCATCCTCCCTCCTCCACGCGGCTGTTGCTCCAAGCCAGCCATGGGCTACAAAAGGCCCTGTACAGGCCTAGTCAAGGTGCCAGAGGCAGCAGTTTCCATATTCCTCCAAGTTTCTATTTATTTATTTATTTATTTATTTATTTATTATTTTATTGGATATTTTATTTATTTACATTTCAAATTTTATCCCCTTTACCGATTCCTCCCCCAGAAACTTCCATCCCACCCCAGTCCCCTTGCTTCTATGAGGGTGTGCCCCTACCCACCCACCCTCTCTGGCCTCCGCACCCTGGCATTCCCATACACAGGGGCATTAAGCCTTCACAGAACCAAGGGCCTCTCCTCCCACTGATGACTGACTAGGCCATCCTCTGCTACATATGCAGCTGGAGCCATGAGTCTCTCCATGTGTACCCTTTGGTTGGTGGTTTAGTCCCTGGGAGCTCTGTGGAGCCTGGTTAGTTGGTACTGTTGCTCTTTCTATGGGTTGCTAATCCCCTTCAGCTCCTTCAGTCCTTTCGCTAACTCCTCCATTAAGGGCGCCGTGCTCAATCCAATGGTTGGCTGTGAGCCTCTGTATATGTCAGGCTCTGGCAGAGCCTCTCAGGAGACAGCTATATCACTCTTCTGTCAGCATGCACTTCTTGGCATCCACAATAGTGTCTGCGATGTCTTTTTATCACAACAGAGAAGTAGCTAATACAGCCTGTCTCTATCTGCTCTGTGCTGTGATTACAAGTACAGGTCAGTACACCCAGCTTTTTTTTTTAATTAGATCCTTATGCATACAAAGAAGACATTTTACTAAGTTATCTCCTCAGTTTGAAGCAAAAGCCATTAGCTGGGTATGGAGGGTTATTATGGCTCTAAATAACAAGAAATCATGAAGATAACAGGTCATCAGCAAAGCTATGGGTCCAGGAAGTATCACCGAAAATAGTTCCACTGTAGCTCTAAAGATGATTCTACTGACTTGAGATAATCTCATATTCTCTTTTCCTCTTTTTGGTCAGGACAATATGACTTTAAGATTAACTCATCATAGACAAAACATCACACCCTGACACCTTTGCAGTCATGAATAAAATATTCTAGTTTTCCAAGAGTGTAGATTTGTATATACTAGAAGAATTGATGTCTAGACCCAGTTTGTTCTTTTTATGCACTGTTTTCTATTTGTACACTCAAGTGATCTTAGCTTTCAGGATATCTTCATCTTGTCTATTTTCCCTACTTTAATTATCAATGTTTTTAAATCTTATCTATTTAACAGAAAGTAAGTACTCTAAATGGTGAAAATACTAATGCATTCTTTGAACTTATGTACTCTTCTAGCTCTACTTAAAGCTAAGTGATGGAATTGCATATATGGGCTTATGTTTGTAGAACTTATATGTATCTCCCATTTTTAAAAATAATTCCATGGTCTCACACATAACTGTCTACTCTGCATCTCTAGGTAGATATCCAATTGCTATGTCCATTGTAATGCATAAAAATAAAAACTCCAATTCTTTTTCTAAACCTATTGTTACCATATTTTAAGGTTCTTTCCCACTTAACAGTATTTAATATTAATTCAGAGACAAAGAAAAAAATCACTCAGTGTCCAATTATAGGATAAATGAACCATCTCCCTTCAACATATAGCACCTCAATGTTTATGAATGACTAAGTTAAAGAAGATATAGTATGCATGCTGCCATCATTGCATTCCCGGGATAAGGGAGACTTCCAGGTATCACCTGTTTTCTTCTATAGTCTTGATACATGTAGACCTGTTATTATAACAAATATGTTTTTAATCATTGTGATAATATTATAATGGACTCAAGATTTCCTGAAGTGTCAACATCACATCCAAGCATGTAAAAGATAGTCAAAGTTTTCCCTCAGTGATGGGGAATAGATAATAGCTTATTCATCATCAGCAAGGCAACACAGTATTACTAGAATCCAAGTCATAATCTATGAAAATAAATGGCAGAAATCACAGAAAAATAAGCTATCAGTAATTGCAAGGTTCATTTTGGAGATACACTATGCCATTAAATTCAATTCCAATTTTTCAGTTACTTTTACAAAATGAGTAAGTGTCATTCTTGATTCCATTACTTGCTTAATACACCACAACCAATCCAGCAGTGAGTCTGGAAACCTGAATATACAAAATGGATTTTTATATATACCACCAATAATAGGCTTCTCAAAGTCCCTAATGAAAATAAGTAGTACCTGTTTCATTGGATTTTCCTCCATTCTTAATTTACAAAGAAGATACTGTCATTCCTCTAAATCAAACAAAAGTCCATGATACTCCTTAAATATTTATTATATTGTTCTTTCACAAATTTATACATGTATATAATTTATTTTTGGTTCACTCTCATCCTTCATCTTTCTTTCTTCCAGCCTTACCTATCCCTATGATCTTGTCCCAAAGCTACTGTGCCAACCTTGATGTCTTTTGTTTTGTTTTTGTCTTTTTTTCTATTGTGAACCACTGAACTAGGGCAACTCATGTGGCATAAGTGTTAATCTATTCCCGGAAAGGTGTGGCTATACCACTGAAGGCAACAACTTTATCTCATCTCATCATTATTTGTTCAGAAGGTTTAGAATGCTGTTATCTCCTCTCAGTAATGCAGATAGCAGTGAATCCCTTCTTCATCTGTGGCTGAATTATTATGGGTTTAGCACTGTGTAGGCCCTAGGCAGGCAATCATAGCTGTTGTAAGTTTATGTGTGCTATTACCATGTCTTGCCCATAAGATAAAATTGCACAGACCTCATAGATCAATTCTTTCATACCTCTGAAGGATATGGATTGGAGTTGAATGTAAATAGCTTCTACTGAAAATTTTCACCTTATCTTCTATCACTGCTTTATTCACAACTTACAATTACTAAAAGCAAACTGCCTTTTTGCTGCTATTCAAATATGACTAATGATTTTCTTTCTCAGAGCCCTTGCAGAACACTTGCCTTCAGCATGATGCATTTCCCTTAGAGACATGAATAGATTAATCTGTGAGGATGTTTGGATTTTTTGTGTATTTTATTTTGTCAGAGAGACTTTGTCCTTTCCAACCCCATAAAAACCAAACCCTATTCCTTCTTCATACTACTTATTAACATATATCATATTATACTGTTCATTCCCTTCCTTCTTTTAATCACTTAAGATCACTTACCTCTATTAAAGTGTATGTATATATGAACTCCATACATACAAATACATGTCTAGCTACATGTGCATATATGAACCACAAAAAACCAAGGGTGTGAAAGGGAATAAATTTTCCTTTACTTTATAGTCTTTAAGAACTTTAAGTAACATTTTACAAATCATGATGTTACACTGTAAAAGTCATGTTGATGCCAAGTTCCTCTTATTTGCCACAGAGTTTTTGGTCCTTTGTTGCACGTGTCTCTGTGAAATAAATCTTATGCCTTGCATCATGATTTAAAAGTTAGATTTTGTTCCTGCTTTCAGCATAATTATATCAAATTAAAGCTGTTAAAATTTTGTCAAACAGTTTTCTCTAAAGCAATACAGATGACCTTGTATGTATATATCATGTTATATAGATGTATATCTTTTGATAAACCAATATTATATTTCTCTGCTTGAATTTGGTAATGCTCCCTTTAAATATAATATTCAATGACATCCCACAATATGCTATTATTTTATAGCAGTAGTCATTTAAATATTTGGTCTTTGATTTTTAGACTTTATAGAATAGGTTAATATGATTTTATTTAGATTTTTTGAACAAACTTGAGAAAGATTACTGTTAAGTCTATAATAATAGTTTAATTGTATACTTTTTCAATTAAGTTATGTAATATTAGGCATTTACTTGTACGGAAGTGTTGGACAATTGATTCAGTTTCTCATTTTAATGTGTTTTAGAATTTTCAATTTCATCCTTAGTATTCTAAAGATTCAATGCAATCCCTATCAAAATTCCAACTCAAACCTTCACAGACTTGGAAAGAGCAATTTGCAAATTCATCTGAAATAACAAAAAACCTAGAATAGTGAAAAAAATTCTCAACAATAAAAGAACCTTGGGTGGAATCACCATCCCTGACCTTCAGCTGTACTACAGAGCAATTGTGATAAAAACTGCATGGTATTGGTACAGTGACAGGTAGGTGGATGAATGGAATAGAATTGAAAACCAAGAAATGAACCCACAAACCTATGGCCACTTGATCTTTGACAAAGGATCTAAAACCATCCAGTAGAAAAAAGACAGTATTTTCAACAAATAGTGGTAGCTCAACTGGTGGTTAGCATGTAGAAGAATGCAAATCGATCCATTCCTATTTCCTTGTACAAAGCTCAAGTACAAGTGGATCAAGGACCACCACATAAAACCAGATACACTGAAACTAATAGAAAAAAAAAAGTGGGGAAGAGCCTCGAACACATGGACACAGAGGAAAATTACCTGAAGAGAACATCAATAGTTTATGCTCTATGGTCAAGAATCAACAAATGGGACCTCATGAAATTACAAAGCTTCTGTAAAGCAAAGGACACCATCAATAATACAAACTGGTATCCAACAGATTGGAAAAAGATCTTTATCAATCCTATATCTGATAGAGGGCTAATTTCCAATATATACAAAGAACTCAAGAAGTTAGACTCCAGAGAATCAAATAATCCTATTAGAAAACAGGGTACAGACTAAACAAAGAATTCTCAACTAAGGAATACCAAATGGCTGAGAAGCACCTAAAGAAATGTTCAACATCCTTAGTTATCAGGGAAATGCAAATCAAAACAACACTGGGATTCTACTTCACACCAGTCAAAATGGCTAGGATAAAAAACTCAAGTGACAGCAGATGCTGGTGAGGTTGTGGAAAAAGAGGAACATTCCTTCATTGCTGGTGGGATTGCAAGCTGGTACAACCACTCTGGAAATCAGTTTGACAGTTCCTCAGAGAATTGGACATAGTACTACCAGAGGACCCAGCTATACCATTCCTGGGCATATACCCAGAAGATGCTCCAACATGTAATAAGGACACATGCTCCACTGTGTTCATCTCAGCCTAATTTATAATAGCCAAAAGTTGGAAACAACCCAGATGTGCCTCAACAGAGGAATGGATACAGAAAATGTGGTACATGTGCACAAGGGACTACTACTCAGCTATTAAAAACAATGAATTTATGAAATTCTTATGGAAATGGATGGATCTGGAGAATATCATCTTGAGTGAGGTAACCCAATCATAAAAGAACACACATGGTATGCACTCTCTGATGAGTGGATATTAGCCCAGAAGCTCAGAATGCCCAAAATACATTCCACAAACCACAAGAAATCCAAGAAGAAGGAAGACCAAAGTGTTGATACTTTGTTCCTTCTTCAAAGGGGGAACAAAATACCCATGGAAGGAGTTGCAGAGATAAACTATGGAGCAGAGACTGAAGGAAGGACAATCCAGAGACTGCTCCAGCTGGGAATCCTTTCCATATTTAATCATCAAACCCAGACACTATTGTGGATGCCAGCTAGTGCTGGCTGACAGTAGCCTGATATAGCTGTCTCCTGAGAGGCTCTGACAGTGCCTGACTAATACAGAAGTAGAGGATCACAGCCATCCATTGGATTGAGTACAGTTTCTCCAATGAAGGTGCTAGAAAATGAACCCAAGGATCTGAAGGGTTTGCAGCCCCTTAGGATGAACAACAATTTGAACTAACCTAGTACCCTCAGACCTCCCAGGGGCTAAACCACCAAGCAAAGAGTACACATGGTATGACTCATGGCTCCAGCTCCATATGTAGCAGAGGATGGTGGAGTTGGTTATCAAAGGGAGGAGAGGCCCTTGGTCCTGTGATGGTTCTTTGCCCCAGTGTACAGGCATTCCAGGGCCAGGATGGGTTTGTTAGCATGGGGAGGGGGGAGCGAACAGGGTTTTTTTTTGTTTGTTTGTTTGTTTTTTCAGAGGGGAAACCAGGAGAGGAGATACCATTTGAAATATAAATAAAGATAATATCTATTTAAAAATGAACTAATAATAATAAATAAAATAAATAACACATCTTACTAGGGAAGTTGTTCTAAACCTATGGGTTGTAACTCCTTTGGTGGTCAAGTGACCCTTACACAGGGGTCACATAAGACTATCAGAAAATACTGATATTTACCTTATAATTCATAATACTAGCAAAGTTACTGTTATGAAGTAACAATCAAAATAATTTTATGGTTAAAGTCATTAAAACATGAAGAACTTTGTTAAAATGTTGCAGCATTAGGAAGGTTGAAAAGATATGAAATGTTTTTACTTTCATTCAACTCTGGGTATATTCTAACTTATCTTTAATTTTTGTTTGTTTTTGTTTGCCTGATTTTAAGACATTGTTTAAGAATGTGTGGTTTGCTTTCATCAGCTGGCAGAGGAAGCCTCTCTGATGACAATTCAGCCAGGCACCAATCTATGAGTATATTAGAATATCACTAGGAATCACTTTATTGACATTTTGGCCAGGCATGTCTGGATCTACCATAGTTCTCTAGGCCATTCAGCTTCTGATTGTTAAACATCCAGGAAGTGTCTGGCATGGGCTTCTTCTCCTGGTATGGGCTTCAAGTTAGATCAGCCATTGGTTAGCCATTCAACTTCCCCGCAGAAGAGAGCAGGCCTCCCTGGGATATCAACTGATAGTGGCATAACAAGATTCAATAATAGGTAAAAACTCTTATATCAAGGCTAGGTGAGGCAAGCCACTAGGATGAACAGAGTCCCATGTGCATGCAAAACCATCAGAGATATGAGCATTAACACTGTTAGGAGTCCCACAAAAAAACCCTAGCTGCAGAACTCTAATATATACACAGAGGACCTACTTATTGTAGAGCATGCAGGTTCCCTGATTGTCAGTTCTGTCTCTGAGAACCCCAATGAGCCCTTCTCAGTTGATTCTGTAGGCTATTTTCTTATAGTATCTTTGACTCCTGTGGCTCAAACAATCCTTCCTCCCTTACTTTTGCAGAGTTCCCCACACTCCACCTCGTACTTGGCTGTGGGTCTCTGCATCTGTAGGTCTGGGGAGAGGGGAAGTGTTGTGTATGTAGGGCATTGGAGTAGTGGAGAGAGGAGAAGCAGCCTTTGGAATGTACTGTACAAAATAATAAGAAATAAAAATAAAGACAAGAGCATGACCAGAATCTTAGGATCAGCAGTCAGTAGAACACAGCATCTGTTCCAACACCACTGGGAGTAACTGGGACTGGCAGGATCCAGGGATGCAGAAACCCTGCCTGACCAGTGGCTCTGGTTCCTTCCAGTCTGCTCCAGTCTACCTTGGGCACAATCTTGGCAGCCAGCCCCACAGCCCCCAGAGAAGGCTCCCCTCCCAGGCGCTTAGGATCCCAGGATCCCAGGAGCTTGGTAAAACCACATCTCAGGGTCTCAGAGGCAGCTTGACTCCCAGGAACTGTGACACACCCAGAATCTCAGGATCACAGGATCCCGGAAACACAAGATCATAGAGACAGCTGGATTCTGAGGAGTTCTGATTCAACCAGGATTATAGGAAGAACAGGCTCCAGTGAGATATAGCAAGGATAGGTAGCACTAGAGATAATCAGATGGCAGGAGGCAAGTTTAAGAACAGAAGCAATAGAAACCAAGGTTACTTGGCATCATCAGAACCCAATTTTCCCACCATATCAAGTTCTGGATACACCATCACACTGGAAAAGCAAGATTTGTATTTAAAGTCTCATCTCATGAGGATGATGGAGGACTTTAAGAAGGATATAAATAACTCCCTTAAAGGAATATAGGAGAAGACAGGTAAACAGATTGGAGAGGAGCCCTTAAAAAAAGATACAAGAATCCCTTAAAGAATTTCAGGAGAACACAATCAAACAGGCAAAGAAAAGAAACAAAAACATTCAAATTCTAAAAATGGAAGTAGAAAAAATAAAGAAGTCATAAAGGGAGACAACCTCGGAGATAGAAAACCTAGGCAAGAGATCAGGAATCATAAATGCAAGCATCACCAACAGAATACAAGAGATAGAAGAGAGAATCTCAGGGGCAGAAGATACCATAGAAAACATTGACACAACAGTCAAAGAAAATGCAAAATGCAAAAAGCTCCTAACCCAAAACATTCAGAAAATCCAAAACACAATGAGAAGACCAAACCTAAGGATAATAGATATAGAAGAGAATGAAGACTTCCAACTTAAAGGGCCAGTAAATATCTTCAACAAAATTATAGAAGAAAATTTACCCAACCTAAAGAAAGAGATGCCTATGAACATACAAGAAGCCTACAGAACTCCAAATACTTTGGACCAGAAAAGAAATTGCTCCTGTCATATAATAATCAAAGCAATAAATATATTAAATAAAGAAACAATATTAAAAACAGTAAAGGAAAAAAAGTCAAGTAACATATAAAGGCAGGCCTATCAGAATTATGCCAGACTTCTCACCAGAGACTATGAAAGCTAGAAGATCCTGGGCAGATGTCATACAGATCCTACAAGAACACAAATGCCAGCCTAGGCTACTATACCCAGCAAAACTCTCAATTACCATAAATGGAGAAAACAAGATATTCCATGACAAAACCAAATTTACACAATATCTTTCTACAAATCCAGCCCTACAAAGGATAATAGATGGAAAATATCAACATAGGTAGGGAAACTACACCCTAGAAATAGCAAGAAGGTAATCTTTCAACAAATCCAAAAGAAGATTCACATACAAACATAATGCCACCTCTAACCAAAACAAAACAAAACAAAAAAACAAAACAAAACAAAACAAAAAACAGAGAGTAACAATCACATTTCCTTAATATCTCCTAACATCAGTGGGCTCAATTCCCCAATAAAAAGACATAGACTACCAGACAGGGTATGTAAACAGGGCACAACATTCTGCTGCATATAAGAAAACCACTCCAGTGACAAAGGCAGACACTACCTCGGAGTAAAAAAATGGAATACAATTTTCTAAGTAAATGATCCCAAGAAACAAGCTGGAGTAGTCATTCTAATATCAAATAAAATCAACTTTCAACAAAAAGTTATCAAAAAGGATAAGAAAAAAATCTACCAAGATGAACTCTCAATTCTTACCATCTATGCTCCAAATGCAAGGGCACCCACTTTCATAAAAGAAACTTTACTAAAGCTCAAAGCACACATCTCACCATACAGTAATAGTGGGAGAGGAAACAGAAATTAAACAGAGACACAGCAAAACTAACAGAAATTATGAACCAAATGGATCTAACAGATATTTATAGAACATTTCATCCTAAAGCAAATTAATATATTTTCTTCTCAGCACCTCATGGTACCTTCTCCAAAATTTACCATATAATTGGCTACAAAACAAGCTTCAAGATACAAGAAGACTGAAATAATCCCATGCATCCCATCATATCACCACTTACTAAAGCTGGTCTTAAATTCGAACAAAAACAACAGAAAACAAATATACACATGGAAACTGAATAATGCTCTACTCAATGATAACTTTGTCTAGGAAGAAATAAAGAAAGAAATTAAAGACTTTTTAGAATTTAATGAAAATGAAGACATACCATACCAAAACTTATGGGACACAATGAATGCAGTGGTAAGAGGAAAACTCATAGCTCTGAGTGCCTCCAAAAGAAACTGAAGAGAGCTTACACTAGCAGCTTGACAGTACACCTGAAAGGTCTAGAACAAAAAGAAGCAAATACACCCAAGAGAAGTAGACAACAGGGAATAATCAAACTTAGGGGTGAAATCAACCAAGTGGAAACACAAAGAACTATACAAAGAATCAACCAAACCAGGAGCTGGTTCTTTGAGAAAATCAACAAGATACATATACCCTTAGCCATACTAACCAGAAGGCATAGAGGCTGTATCCAAATTAATAAAATTAGAAATGAAAAGGGAGACCAAACAATGGAAACCATGGAAATTCAAAACATCATCAGATGCTGATACAAAAGTTGATACTCAACTAAATTGGAAAATATGGGTGAAATGGACATTTTTCTAGACAGATACCAAATACCAAAGTTATATCAGGATCAAATAAAGCATCTAAACAGTCCCATA
>NC_045030.1:68704731-68723754 GCF_008632895.1 Mastomys coucha | reverse complement strand
TGGGTTCAATGGAGAATTCCATCAGACATTTAAAATAGACTTAATACCAATACTCTTCAAACTATTCCACAAAATAGAAACAGAAGGTACACTACCAAATTCATTCTATGAAGTCACAATTACACTTAAACCTAAACCACACCAAGATCAAAGGAAGAGAGAGAACTTCAGATCAATCTCCCTTTATGAACATTGATGCAAAAATACTCAAAAAATTATTGCCAACTGAATCCAAGAGCACATCAAAACAATCATTCACCATGATCAAGTAGGCTTAATCCCAGGGATGCAGGGGTGGTTCAATATATGGAAATACAACAATATAATCCACTACATAAATAAACTCAAAGAGCAAATCCACATGATCATTTCATTGCATTCAGAAAAAGCATTTGACAACATTCAGCATCCCTTTATGTTAAAAGTCGTAGAAAGATCAGTAATTCAAGGTCCATACCTAAACATAGTAAAAGAAATATACAGCAAACCAGTAGCCAACATCAAACTGAATGGAGAGAAACTTGAGGCAATCCCACCAAAATCAGGGACTAGACAAGGCTGCCCACTCTCTCCCTGCCTATTCATCATAGTACTTGAAGTTGCAGCTAGGGTAATTAAACAACAAAAGAAGGTCAAAGGGATACAAATTGGAAAGGAGAAGTCAAAATATCACTATTTGTAGATAATATGATCATATATTTAAGTGACCCAAAAAAACAGCACTGTAGAACTCTTAAAGCTGATAAACAACTTCAGCAACGTGGCTGGGTATAAAAATTAACTCAAGCAAATCAGTTGCCTCCCTCTACACAAAGGATAAACAAGCAGAGAAAGAAATTAGGAAAATGACACCCTTCACAATACCCACAAATAATACTACATAAACCTTGGTGTGACTCTAACTATGCAAGTGAAAAATCTATATGGTAAGAACTTCAAGTCTCTGAAGAAAGAATCAAAGAAGATCTCAGATGGAAAGATCTCCCATGTTCATGCATTGGCAGTATTATATTAAAAATGGCCATTTTGCTGAAAGCAGTCTACAGATTCAGTGCAATCCCCATCAAAATTCCAACTCAATGCTTCATATTGTTAGAAAGAGCAATTTGTAAATTCATCTGGAATAACAAAAACCCTAGGATAGCGAAAACTGTTCTCAACAATAAAGGAACTTCTGATACAATCACTATCCCTGACCTCTAGCTGTACTACAGATCAATAGTGATAAAAAAACTGTATGGTATTAGTACAGAGACAGGAAGGAAGATGAATGGAATAGAATTGAAGAACCAGAGATTAATCCATATAAATATGTTCACTTGATCTTTGACAAAGGAGCTAAAACCATCCAGTGGAAAAAAGACAGCATTTTCAACAAATGGTGCTGGTTCAATTGGCATTCAGCATGTAGAACACAAATTGAACCATTCTTAAATTCCTTGTACAAAGCCAAGTCCAAGTGGATCAAGGACCTCCACATCAAACCAGATACACTGAAACTCATAGAAGAGAAAGTGGAGAAGAGCCTCGAGAACATGTGCACAGGGGAAAATTTCCTGAATAAAACAACAGCGGTTTGTGTTGTAAGATCAAGAATTGACATATGGGACCTCTTAAAATTGCACAGCTTCTGTAAGGTAAAGAACACTGTCAATAAGACAAAAAGGCAACCACCAGATTAGGCAACTATCTTTACGAATCCAAAATCCTATAGAGGGTTAATATCCAATATATACAAAGAACTCAAGAAGTTATATTCCAGAGAACCAAATAAACCTATTAAAATTGGGGTACAGAGCTAAACAAAGAATTTTCAACTAAGGAATATCAAATGGCCAAGAAGCAGCTAAAGAAATGTTCAACATCTTTAGTCACCTGGGAAATGCAAATTAAAACAACCCTGAGATTCCACCTCATACCAGTCAGAATGGCTAAAATCAAAAACTCAAGTGACAGCAGATGCTGGTGAGGTTGTGGAGGAAGAGGAACACTCTTCCATTGTTGGTGGGAATGCAAACTTGTACAACCCCTCTGGAAATCCTTTTGGTGGATCCTCAGAAAATTGGACATAGTATTATCTGAGGAACCAGTATACCACTCCTGGGCATATACCTAAAAGATACTCCAACATATAATAAGGATACATGCTCCACTATGTTCATAGCAGCTTTGTTTATAATAGTCATAAGCTGGAAAAAACCTAGATGTCCTTCAACAGAGGAATAGATAAAAAAAAGGTGGTACATTTACACAATGGAGTACTACTCAGCTATTAAAAACAATGAATATCATAAAATTCTTAGGCAAATGGATAGGACTAGAAAATATCATCCTGAGTGAGGTAATCCAATTGCAAAAGAAAACACATGGTATGCACTCACTGATAAGTGGATATTACTTCAAAAGCTCCAAATAACCAGGATACAATTCACAGATCACATGAAGCTCAATAAGGAAGACCATAGTGTAGGTTCATTGGTCCTTCTTAGAAGAACAAAATACTCACAGAAGCAAATACGGAGATAAAGTGTTGAGTAGAAACTAAAGGAAAGGCCACCCAGAGACTTTCCCACCTGGGGATTAAACCCATATTCAGTTACTAAACCCAGACACTATTGTGGATGCCAAGAAGTACATGCTGAAAGGAGCCTGATATGGCTGTCTCCTGAGAGGCCCTTCCAGAGCCTTACAAATACAGAGGCAGATGCTCACAGCCAACCATTGGTCTGAGCGCAGGGTCCCCAATAGAGGACTTAGAGAAGGGACTGAATGAGTTGAAGGGGTTTGCAACCCCATAGGAAGAACAATAATATCAACCAACCAGACAACCCAGAACTCCAAGGGACTAAGATATCAACAAAGGAGTACACATGGCTCCAGCTGCATATGTAGCAGAGGATGGCCTTGTCATGTATCAATGGGAGGAGAGGTCCTTGGGCCTATGAAGGCTCAATAGATGCCCCAGTGTAGGGGAATTGAGGGCAGAGAGGTGGGAGTGGGTGGGTGAGTGGAAGATCACCCTCATAGAAGCAGGGGGAGGGAGGATGGGATAGGGTTTTTCCAGGAGGGTGGGTAACTGGGAAAGGGGATAACATTTGAAATGTAAGTAAAGAAAATATCTACTTAAAAAGAAACAAAGACAAGAAGGATTGGGGTTTAAATTCCATATGTTAATGAATATTCCACATTTTCTTGTGCTATTGTTTCTACTATTCTACAATGTTCCATCACAGCTGTAAATGATACTTGGTATAACTTAAGATATCTTAAATATCCTTAAATCTCTGTGATTTAACTATGGTTTATACTGGAGAATGTTTCATGTATATATCCAATGTACTTGCATTTTTCATGATACTGAATATTGTGCATAAAGCCTTCAATGTGCTAGGGAAGAACCCTTATACTGAGGTAGCTTCTCTGTTCAACAATGTTTATTCTAGTGTCATTGTGTATTTTTGTTTACTTTTCAGAATTAATTAGCAAGTCATGAAATGATTATTTGACTGAAATAATGAATTCACATACTATATGTATATATTCAAATTTCTTTATTCTATTGCAGTTTGATATATATGTGTGTATGTGTTCTTTGATCACAGCTCCCACACCATTTATTCTTTTATTCTCTTCCCTTTCTTACCATATTCCCCTTTCTTCCTAAGTCTCCAAGTTCCTGTTCCTACTTTGATATTTTTGTTACCAACTACACTTAATATCAACTGCAGAATCAAGAGTAGGGAGTTACTTACATGGGAAAAGGAAATACATTGCTGAGGAATGTTACTTCCCCTCTGCTGCAACTTTTAAATAAGTATAACCCAGTTTTTCCTTCTATGTATGCTTTTTTCTTATCATATTAATAGTCATATATAGTAACTAGAATGTATTTGTCTTCATAGTTCCTTTTTTATTAGATATTTTCTTTATTTACATGTCATGATTTCTCCTTTCCCAGTTTCTCCTCCAAAAAACAAAAAACAAAAAACAAAAAAACCCAAAAAAAACAAAACACAAAAAACAACAAGAACAAACCCCTGTTGCCTCCCCCGTCCCACTGTTTGCCACTCCACCCTCTCCCACGTATTGGCCCTGGCATTCCCCTACACTGGGGCACGGAACCTTCATAGGGCCAAAGGAGCTGAAGGGTTTGCAGCTCCTTAGGACAAACAATAATATGAACCCTCAGAGCTCCCAGGCACTCAACCACCAACCAAAGAGTACACATGGTGGGACTCATGGCTCCAGCAGCATGTGTATAGTAGAGGATTGCAAAGTCGGTCATCAATAGGAGGAGAGGTCCTTGGTCTTCATAGTTTTTGAGATAGTGATACCTTGTCTTTTGTTTCAAAATACATAGAATTTTTTTTATTTACTCATTCACCTACCACATTTTTTCTTTGTAAAACTATTATAGTTTAGGATATTAATAAGCACTAAAGGTAGTCTTGTGAACAGAAGTGGTAATGTTTAATATATTTGGCTGTTGTGTATAGTTGAGTAAGTACATATCTGTTTTATATAATAAGTGCCATAAGAAAAATAAAATAGGATGGAACAATGAGGTAGCTTGGGTACTGCATTCATGTTCACATTTAAGTATGGGAGAATATGTAGATAGAAAACTCAGGAAACAGAGCTAAGACCAGAAATTCAAACTGTCATTTTGAATACTATTAATGAGCCACTCCTGTAGAGAGATGAAGGAAAGCTTTACATGCCAACTCCTCAGGATATGGGTGAGTTTCACATGCACAGGAAGCAAAAAACAAGTAGAGTATCTGGAAATCTCTGAGATTTTGGCAAGATTCCATATAAATACTAATGGTGAGAAACTCATATCTAGGTTATTATGTTTTGCATGCTATGTAAAGGATTGTATCTTAGTTCTCATGAGAAGTCCTTTGAACTTTTGGTGTAAAGTAATGACATAAGAATTCCATGTATGTATACTATGACATATAAACACTGTAATCTAGTAGGGCAACTGAGGTTCAGTTAGTTATCTGGATGATTCACTCCATGATGCAAGATTAAGATCATGTATATGAAATGATTACATAAAACTAAAGCATCCTAGAAAACATACAAGTGTTCATTAAGTATATAAGAGGTAATAATGGGAGAGATTTCTTATTTCACTTATGGACATGACCACAAAGACATTCTGCAATACTGTGATATGGTTAGAATGTTGCATATTGCAGTAGAAGACTTTATTTATACCCTTTGGAATTTCTTTATGTTTTGGAAATGAAAGCCAGAAGTACTTTTCACACTCTTGGATTGGTTAGATTGACTCCATTTTGCAGAAGTCACTGGGCTACTAATGATGCTGATGAAGTTCAAAGTACAGGGACTTGTAGAAAAGAGCAGGGTGCATAATAAGCCTATAGGTGTATGCCTTCATTGAAGGTAGTACTGGTAGATTACCATCCAGGATATGTTGATGGCTCAGAAGAAGACAAAAAATATTATTAATATGTATATTTCAGTTGCAAATAATTCACAATACCTGTCTTTTATATATGTGTCACTACAGAGGCTGTCCCACCTAGGGATCCATCCTACCTACAGCCATCATTCCCAGACACTATTGCTGATGCCAAGAAGCACTTGCTGACCAGAGCCTGGTATAGCTGTTCACTGAGAGGCTCTGCCAGCATCTGACAGATACAGATGCAGATACAGCCAACCATACAGCCTGAGCCCTGGGATCCCAATGGAGGAGTTAGAGAAAGGACTGAAGGAGCTGAAGGGGTTTGCATTCCATAGGAATAACACCAATATCAACTACACTGACCACTAAGAGCTTCCAGAGACTAAACCACCAACCAAAGAGTATACATGCAACAACCCATGGCTTCAACTACAAATGTAGCAGAGGATTGCCTTATCTGAAATTAATAGAAGGGGTGGCCCTTGGTTCTGTGGAGGCTTTATACCCCAGCTATTTCACTGGGAGCAGAGGAAACAGCTGCACAAGGGCAGAGTAAAGACAGCCTGATACCATAGACAGCCTGATAACACTGAGAGTGGTAACAAAGGAGTAGAGCCAGGAGACCATCAAGGACCTGGTGCTGGAAGACATACTTCAGTTAACTTCCCCACTTCTTTCTCCAGTTTGGTACTGGCTTCTGGCTTTGATAAGTTTTCCCAATAGTTTGGCTTGCTAATCCAGAAATGCATTCACCTTCTCTTTTTAAGTCTTTTATAGGGCTCTACATGTTGTCAGTGACTATAACTGTAGCAGTCCCTGGTCCTTACTGTGTAGAGAGTAAAGGTGGGCAAAGATGTGGAGATGTTGTTATCTTTTCTGCTTTCTAGACTCCTAAACAAGGATGAGGTGGCACTTAAGCCTCCAAGAGATCCTACTTTATAAGACGCACTAGATGAGAAAAAAGCCTTTTGAAAAATTGTCTACAATTCTTCCTCTTATTTTTAAAATTAAAAACAGAAGTCAATTTCAAAAACACATTTTATTAACCACTTTGGTAAGACAACTTCATAATTTCTGGGTGTTCAATTCAGGATTCCTATAATCTTGAATATTTTAAAGAGGTATTAAATAATTGTGATGATTTAATTACAAAGCATACTTATAATAGCTTAGTGAAATCATACCCTTATTTGCAAGTAACCCTAATTTTGTTTCCTAGACCATATATGCCATTTCTTCATTTTTCTGTCTCTAAATATTTGTTATTGGTATTTCATGTAAATGGAATAACAAAAAATGTAATCTTTTGTGTATGAGTTATTTTATTCAGAAGACTTTTCAAGATGGATCTATTTTATAGTATGGATCAATGTTTCATTTCCATTTAATTGATCAATAATATTCTATTTTGTGTGTGTGTGCATGTGTGTATACATGTATGTGTGTGTGTGTGTGTGTGTGTGTGTGTGTGTGATATTTTCTTGGTTCTTAGCCCATTAGATATAATTGGACCAGTTCTAGTTTTGTGACAATTTTAATAATGTTGTTATTAGTAATGGGATGTTTCCAATAAAATTATGATTTTAATTCTCTTGGATATATTTTTGGGTTATGTTGGGGGAAATAACAAAGATTTCAGAGCCACATATATTATAGATAACACATTTTTATGAAAAATTCTATTCTCATGTATTAATTCTACTGACATTTCATAAAGTTAATTTTAAATCTAGTGGGTGAAGAAACACTGTTGGTTTCTATTTGTTAGCTTCTTTAAAACGTATTCTAGTCAATAGTACTGAGATTTTCCTTATTCTGTGTTAGTGGACTCCATTTTCACATCAGTTTTGTCAGCAATAGTGGAAGATCAAAAATTTCATATTCCTTATGACGTATGATCTTTTTGTTAGAGCAATGCATGTTGTTTTTAGTGGTGATGCCTTCTGTTAAAACAAATTCAATTTTAACCTGTGATAAATTATATATGTTTTTATTTCCAAAAAATTCAGTTTATCCATCTCTACATGGAGTGCTTGTCAGTGTAAACATTTAAATTCTTCTAATTTAGTAGAAAAGTAGATTTATTGCTGTATGCTCTTTAAAATTAAACAAACGTGGAACCAGAAAGATAACCATCAAGTAAAAATATTTCCCATTAAATCTGATTGCAGAGCTTTGTGTCTGTCTTAACACTTGGTGTGTCCTGGGCACTGTTATGCTGCTGCTCCGAAGAGGCAGAATACAGTCTGTAATGGGGTCCTCGATCCACATCATCCAGCAGAGGGAATCAGCACAGTCTGGGACTAATGCTGCAGCTCCCAATCTCCTTTGTTCCCAGGCATAGGTGATGTACTTCTGGGAGTTAGGAAAGTAGATCCCTGGTCCAAGCTTTTCCTCAGAGTGCCCATTTACCAGGCAGGAAGGGGAAGGCAGAGCTCAGGGCAGGGGCCTGAACCTGATTTGCTTCCCACAGACTCCCAGAGAGTAAGGAGTGGCTGGAAGAGAGAAGGCCTTCTCTGGAAGATTTAGACATGGCTCTTTATGACAAAGCTCCTCCCTGCAAGGCAATCCTTGTTTGCCCAAACTGTTTTATATGATGGTGGATATGAATGCATACACCTTATTCAGGGTGAAGCAGGGATTAACTAACTTTTGCAGAAAGGAATGCCCAGGAAGGGAAGCTCATTGTCTGAACACTAGGGCCCTATCTAGATACCTCATTAACATGGAGAATTCTAGGATTTTATGCTATTATGACTGATTTTCTTGGTCTTCTCAGTGAGGTGTTGTGGTTAAAAGTAGAGTTAAGTGAGGAGTTGGCTATATTCCTACTATTCTCAGTTCCAAGATTTCTGGAGTCTGAGCTCATTCAATCTTACCAGTTCTTCTGCTTGGTGGCACTATCCACTTGCCTCCCCCGATCTGATTCCAGGGACTGACATGATGGAGTGAGAGACCTGATGCCTGCATGTTGTCTTCTTACCTCTACCTATTTGATATAATAAATACATCTACCCACACCCACCCCTTACAAATAAATAAATGTAATATTTTTAATTAAACAAAATAACAACCATGTTTTTGTTTCTCCTACACTTCTGTGATGGTATAATTAAATAGATTAATAGAGAGGATAAAGAGCTAGTTAATTGTGAAGTAGATTTAAGAGAACTAATTTCTTGTTTCTACACTTAATTATATAAGGTAAAAACATAATATATGTAAATTTATGGAATCTAAATCAATAATGAATACCAATGATATATAATAAGGATATCCAATATTAATAAAAATGGTAGACATTTAAATATAGTACTTAATAATTATTACTACAAATATTCATTATTTATATGGTAACAAATAGAAATAGAATATTCATTAAACAT
Source organism: Mastomys coucha (assembly GCF_008632895.1). NCBI lineage: Eukaryota > Metazoa > Chordata > Mammalia > Rodentia > Muridae > Mastomys > Mastomys coucha. The sequence continues at coordinate 68,714,928 of NC_045030.1, read as the reverse complement.
TGAAAAGGTAAAATATCTACTTGTTATCTCTTGATGAATTCAGCCAATTAAGTCCCTTTATAAATTAATGTTTATTGTTTTATACTTTGTTTCCTGTTTGTCTGACTTTCCTTGTTGAAAACAAACGTACCATGCATTTTCTTCTCATTATAAAACTTCATGAACAGTAAAAGTACAAATGGGTCACTATTTGAGAAATTGTAATATTTAAAGTTGGCAGAATTTTTTTAATGTATAGAATAAAATATGTTTCTTTTACATATAGCTAAATACCTCTTCCAGAAAAACTTCTCCCAAGTAATCTCACTTCTTTCTCAAGACTCGCTCTTTCAAATAATGTTTTGCATATATTCTAAAACATAGGATATGTGGTTTTTACTATGTTATTATTTTGTTTCTAATACATATCTTTCCATTGTGTTTTTCTTCTACATAATAAATTTCAAATAACAGCATGGTTACTAAGTTTCTCTTCAATAACTGCTCATCCTCAATGAAACAGTTTTTTATATCATTACCTAACAGTTCATATGTGCGTGTTTATAACTTAAAGTTAGCTTTGTTAGTCACTTCTCTTGTACGAAAACAAATACCTGTGATAATCATCTTAAAAGGAAAATAATTTGGGGGCTCATATTTTCTAAGATTTCAGTCCATTCTCAATTGGCCCAATTTATTAGATGTATAGCAAAATAGCCCATCATTGCAGGGAGAGCATATATAGATCAAAGCAGTGCATGTTATGAGTATAATGTTATATATTAAGAAGGAGAATATCTCCTTCAAAGTTGCATTGCTAATGAGCCAAAGACCTCCTCAAACATGAATTATCATTTTTGTGGTAAAATCTTTCAAAATAATTTATTATAGCTTCATGAAATGTAGAGTGCATTATCATTGTCTATAATCACTCTCCTGTGCAATAGCACAGCAGAATTTCTTGCACCTAACTGTACCTATTATATTCTATTTGTCTGTGTCTGAGTTTATGCCAGTAAAATACTGTATTTATTAGCTTATGTTATTTGTAGAAAATAATGGGCTTCATTTACTTTCAGGTGTATACTGAGTGTCATGCTGGCTATGCAGAAATAAAAGGCAAAAAGTCTATCCTATTGAAGTAGTCATCTCTGCCTGGTGCTAGAGAAGGTCTAGTAACCTAATATTAGCACTGGTCTGACAATAACATAATAACTGTGCTATTTATGTGGTTAGATTATGACAATAGTCCCTTGAACACAAAAGTTGCTGACAAACTGGCCACATCTGACATTCATAGTTATAATCTTCTCCAAAAGATAGATCTAACCGAACATATTCTAAGGCTAAATTGATGTGGCTAAAACTCAATCCTGTCCTGCAGGTACACACAATGTTAAACTGGTCTAGAACCTGCATGAGAGAATGTCAGTTTCTACTAGGACACTTAGTCTCACAAGAAAGGTTTCTGATTGGTCTATCATCCAAGAGGATAAAGTCCTATAAACTTCATTGCCATAGGTAGAATAAGGGATGATAGAGGTAATATGCCATTTATTAAGTATTCAAAGGTCCAGTTTTCACAGCTTCAGTCCATGAACTGTGAGTAGGGTGTACAGTGTTTTGTTCAGCACTGTATTTCCAGGCAGCTTTCAAGTGTAGGTCTTGAACTTATTTTTTTTCCTTAATCAGTAAACGTCTGCATGCTGAGTTCTTAGGAGTTTAGAAACCTTGTTAATATTACAATGTTGTGACATAGAACTTACAACAATCAATTTAAAGCCAAAAAGATTTGCTTTGGCTTATGATTATAGAGCTGTCATTCAAATTAAGCTTGTTCTATTGCTTTTAGGCTTGTGGCAAGTAAGAAACAGTATGATAGAAACAACTGGAAAAGATAAGTTTGCCATTTCATGGCAGCCAGTAAATAGAAGAAATAAGAAGGGGCCACAAAGCAGAGAGAAAAGATCTGAGGATGAGATTGATCTCCATTGTACCTGTCCTTAAGGACCTGTTTCCTCTAACCATACTTCAACTAATAACTCATTTCAATGTGAATTTATCCATGGCTTAAAGATAGTACCCTCATGATCTAATCATTTCTCCTTTCTTATGCCTTGTTCAATGAACCTTTTCAAAACAGCAGTATCATCTCTTACTTGGCTTTTCTATGCTGACAGTTTTGTATGTAGCTGATTACTGTTGACATGTCCACTGTAAGAAATTGCCATTTCATATTCCTCTTCTTTTTTCATAATCTGTTCATATTTTATTTTGATTTTATTCAAAAGTTTCTTTTCTTCTTATTTATTTATTTCTTATACTCCAGATTTTACTCCTTCCACCCTCACCCCCATCCACCCTCCCACAGTTCCACATCCCATACCTTATCCCCAGCACCCCTGTCTCCATGTGGATGTCCCCACCTCCCACCCTACCTGACTTCTAAACTTGCTGGGACTTCCAGTCTCTTGAGGGTTAGGTACATCTTCTCTGATTGAACACAGACCCGGCAGTCCTCTACTGTATGTGTGTTGAAGGCCTCATATCAGCTGGTGCATGCTGCCTGTTTGGTGATCCAGTGTCTGAGAGATCTGAGGGATCCAGATTAATTGAGACTGCTGGTCTTCCTATAGGGTCACCCCTCCTCCTCAGTTTCTTTCAGTCTTTTCCTAATTCAGTCACAGAGGTCAGCAGCTTCTGTCCATTGGTTGGGTGCAAATATCTGCATCTGACTATTTCAGCTGCTTGTTGGGTCTTTCAAAAGGCAGTCATGTTAGGTCGCTTTTTGTGAACACTCCATAGCCTCAGTAATAGTGTCAGGCCTTGTGACCTCCTCTTGAGCTGGATCCCACTTTGAGCCTGTCACTGGACCTTCTTTTCCTATGGCTCCTCTCCATTTCCATCCCTGCAGTTTTTTCAGACAGGAGCAATTATGGGTTAGAGTTTTGGCTGTGGGATGACAACCCCCTCTCTCACTTGATGCTCTCTCTTTCTGCTGGAGGTGTGCTCTATAAGTTCCCTCTCCCCACTGTAGAGCATTTCATCTAAGGTCCCTCACTTTGAGACCTGAGAGTCTCTCATTTCCCATGTATCTTGTGCATTCTGGAGGGGTCCCCCAACCTCCTACCTCCTGAAGTTGCCTGTTTTCATTCTTTTTTGCTGGCCCTCAGGGAATTCACAGCAGAATAATCTGGAATGGCTGAGAAACACCTAAAGAGATGCTCAAAGCTCTTAGTGATCAGAGAAATGCAAATCAAAACAACCCTGAGATTCTACCTTACACCAATCAGAATGGCTAAGATCAAAACCTCAGGTGACAACACATGTTGACAAGGATGTGGAGAAAGAGGAACACTCCTCCACTGCTGGTGGGATTGCAAACTGGTACAACTACTCTGGAAATCAGTCTGGAGGTTTGCTTTCATAATATTGAATTATAATTTTTATATCTTTTGAACACTTAACTCCTAGTGATAATTAGATTGCAAATATTTTATAATACTATATACACAATTTACTAGTTGTTTTCCATGATTGTTTAGAAATTTCTAGTTTGATATATATTCCAGTTCTCAATTTTAGTTTACATTTCCTGTGTTTTGGGATTAAAATCTAAATTTCTTTACTAAATCAAATTAAACCATTTTATGCTTTTTCCTAGTAATTTTAGAATATTATAACATAATTTTAGACAGATAATATATTTTATGTTTATTCTGACATATGGACTAATTTGGGTTTCATTTTATTCTTTTATATTTTATGGATGCAATTTTCCAACATTGCTTATTGAAGAGATATTTATTTATTTATTTATTTATAATTCTACCCTTGGTATCTTTGTTAAAAATCAATTGACTGTAAATACCTGAATATATTATTCAATTCTGCATTCCATTTCTGATCTGTGCTTCTATTTTCATGCTATGCTGATTTGGTTTGGTTTATACAGTTTGTAATCAGTATAATGCCATTTCCATTTTCTATTTTCAAGACTGTTTTGGCATTTCTTGCAGTTCTGTATATATTTTAGTACTACTTTTTTGTTACTTCTGTAAAACAAAAATTAAAATTTTCATAGGGATTATATTGAAGTTTTCAACTGTTTTTGATAATGCAGGCATTTCAGCAACATGATTTCTATAATATAAATATGAAGAAATTTTGATATATGCCTTAAATTATATTGTGTTTTATAGTTTTAATTATAAAAATTTACCTTCTTTGATTAAATTTGTCCTATTTATTTCAGCCTTTTTATGTTATAAAAAGTTAGATTATTTAATTTCCTTTTCTATTTAAAGAAATGCTAATTATTTTATATCTTTCTGACATAGAGGCTGTAATGAAATTTGAGAACAATTGGAATAATTGATGTTCTAATAAGTGTTTGTCCTTGAAAAGTCTATGGCTAGGGCTATTATTAATTAAAATGAAATTGTCTATTGAAGAAACATGTTTATGTGAAAAGAAGAAATCATACTTCCATATTAATAAGTATTCAAGTTGAATTGTTAAATAGGGCATTGGATAAATATATGTCAAGAATTCAATTGAGTTATTGAGGCTCAGGATAGTTGATGTTACAGCTATTTCAATATCTGACAAAATAGAAATCAAACCAATACTAATCTGAAAAAGTTATGAAAGGCAACAATATACTCATCAAAGAAAAAAATCCACCAAGATAATATTGCAATTGTAAATATCTAAGCACTAAAGCTGAGGGTGCACAAATTCCTAAAAGATACACATTGTAGCTTAAATCACATATTGAACTACCTTACACACTGATAGTGGGACACTTTAATTTTCCATCCTCACCAATAGACATGTCATCCAGATAAAATCTAGATAGACAAATACTGGAGGTTATTGATGTTATAAACTAGATGGACCTCATAAGTATTTACAGAACATTTCATCAAACAGAAAAGAATACACCTTCTACTTTGCACCTCATGGAACTTTCTTTTGTTATCTTCATTTGGTAGTAAACCTATAAATATAAAAACATTAGTATCTACTACATTAATAATAGTTAGGGTATGCATATTTTATAGTCTAAAGTACAAAGTATGTAGAAATAACAATTTGAGAAATAAGTTGATTTGACTTGGTAGGTGGTATCTTTCTAGAAAATCATTCATTTCATCTAGATTTCTAGTTTTGTTATGTATAGGCTTTTGTAGTAGTATATGATAATTTGTTGAATTTCCTCAGTTTCTGTTGTTATGTCTCTCATTTCATTTCTGATTTTATTGATTCTTTGCATCATTTTCTTTGTTTCTATTTGGTTGATTTCAGTTCTGAGTTTGACTATTTTCTGACATCTACTCCTCTTTGGTAAGTTTGTTTCTTTTAGTTCTAAGGCTTTCAGGTGTGCTGTTAAATTGCTAGTGTAGGATCTCTCCATTTTTTTTATAAGGGCACATAGTGTTATGAATTATTCTCTTACCACTGCTTTCATTGTGTCCCATAAATTTGGCTATGGTGTGTCATCATTTTCATTGAATTCAGGAAGTCTTTAATTTCTTTCTTTATTTCTTCCTTGACCAAGTTATCATTGAGTATAGAGTTGCTCAGTGTCCAAGGGTATGTGGGATTTCTGTTGTTTTTGTTGTTATTGAAAGTTAAATCAAGAGCAGGTAAACTAAACAGGCACATATCCCCCAAGGAAATAGAAGTCATTACAAAGCTCCCTATGAAAAGAAGCCCAGGGTAAGACAGCTTTAATATAGAATTCTACCAGACCTTCAAAGAAGAGCTAATACCAACATTCCTCAAACTGTTCTACAAAATAGAAGCAGAAGGAACACTACTTAATTCAATCTATGAAACCACAATTACTTTGATACCTAAACCACACTAAGACCCAACAGAGAACCTTAGAAGAATTTCATTTATGAATATTGATGTAAAAATACTCAATAATATTCTAGCAAACCAAATCCAAGAGCACGTCAAAACAACCATTTACCACAATCAAGTAGCCCTCACCTCAGCGAGTGCAGGGATGGTTCAATATATGGAAATCCATCAATGTAATCTACTATATAAACAAACTTAAAGAAAAAATTCATGTGATCATCTCATTGGATGCTAAAAAAAGCCTTTCACAAAATATAACTCTCCTTCATGCTAAAATTATTAGAGAGATCAGGAGTTCAAGGCCCATACCTAAATATAATAAAAGTAATATATAGAAAACCAACAGACAGTAAGAAATTAAAGGGAGAAAGCATGGCTGTGTGCTCTCCCATATCAATTCAATATAGTAGTCAAATTAAGACAACAAAAGGAGATCAAGGGAATGCAAATTAGCAAAGAAGTCAAGGTATCAGTATTTGCAGATGATATGTTAGTATACACAAGCAACTCCAGGAATTCTACCACAGAATCTCCAGCTGATAAAGAACTCCAGCAAAGTGGTGTGACTCATGACTCCAGCTGCATATGTAGCAGAGGATGGCCTAGGCAGTCATCAATGGGAGGAGAGGCCCTTGGCCCTGTGAAGGTTCTATGCCCCAGTGTGTTGGGCGCTGTTGGGCACTCACCAACACCAGCCACGTAAACTCCGTATACCTGTGCAACGCCAGCCACATAGGCATGTTTACTCTGCACACCTGTGTATGCTTGCCTTTCCTGCTGCACCCTCTCCAAATGGGTGACGCAGTGGTCAGCAGACACTGCTGAGCCAATCAGGCATCGACACATCCACACAACAGGGTTTATAAGCTGACCGCTCCAGAGGGCGGGGTCCTTCTCGCTTCAAACTTGGGCGCTCCTAATAAAGTGTGGTTGAGAAGAATCCTGCTGTTGTCGTTGTCCTTCCTGCTGGCAGGTGGTTGCGACACCAGTGTAGGGGAATACCAGGGCCAGGAAGTGGGAGAAGTAAGCATGGTGAGGGGGGAGGAAATAGTTTTTTTTTTTGAGGGGAAACTGGGAAGGGGGATATCATTTGAAATGTAAATAAAGAAAATATGTAATAAAAATAAATTAAAAAAAACAAAAATTATTTATTTTATGTATGTGAGTACACTGTCACTCTCTTGAGACACACCAAAAAAGGGTATTGGATCCCATTAGAAATGACTGTGACCCACCATGTAGTTGCTAGAAATTGAACTTAGGACTTCTGGAAGAGCAGTCAGTGCTCTTAAACACTGAGCCAACTCTCAGGACCCAACAGGTATGACTTTAGTTAAAATATACAACAAAGGGGAACTAGAACCAATAGGACCATATCCAGAGGTTAGGCATGGCTCCCAATTGAGGGATAGGGCCACCTACCCACCTCAAAATTGTTAACATATAAATGTTCCTATCCAAAGGAAAGACAGGGACAAAAAAAAAAATGGAACAGAGACTGAAAGAAAGGCCATCTGGAGACTGCCCAACCTAGGGATCCATCCTATCTGCAGACATCAAACCCTGACACTTGCTGATGCCAAAAAGTGCTTGCTGACAGGAGCCTTGTATGTCTGTTCCTTGAGAGATTCTACCAACACCTGACCAGAGGGGATGCAGATACTCACACCCAGCCATTGGGGGTGAGCCTGCGGACTACAATGGAAGAACTAAGGGAAGGACTGAAGGAGCTGAAGAGGATTGTAGCTCTATAGGAAGAACAATATCAACTAGCTGGACTACCCAGAGATTCCAAAGACTAAACCACTAACCAAAGATTATACATGGAGGGATCCATGGCTCCAGATACAAATGTAGAAGATAGCTTTGTCTGACATCAATGGGAGGGGAGGTCCTTGGTCCTGTGAAAGCATAGGGGGATGCTGGAGTGATGAGGTGGGAGTTGGGGAGTGAATATAGGAGCAGCCTTATAGAGGTAAAGGGGAACAGAGATAGGTGGGGTGGGATTGGGGGTTTGTGGAGGGGTAATCAGGAAGTAGGATATCATTTGAAATGTAAACAAATAAAATGATTATTAAAAATGAAAAAAAAATTAACTGAAATAAATGACTATCATTCCTTTATAAAAATGATAAACTGGCTGAGAAGGAAAATAGGGAAACAACACCCTTCACAATAGTCATAAATAATAATATAAAATGTCTTGGGGTAACTCTAACAAACAAGTAAAAAATGTGTATGTCAAGAAGTTCAAGTCTCTTAAGAAAGAAATTGAAGAAGACCTCAGAAAATGGAGAGAACTCCCATGATCATGAATTAGTAGAATTAACGTAGTAAAAATGGCCACCCTAGCAAGAGCAATCCACAGATTCAGTGAAATCCCCATCAAAATTCCAATATAATTCTTTAAAAACATGGAAAAAGCAATTCTCAATTTCATATGGAAAATCAAAAAAACAAAAAACAAAAAAACAAACAAACAAAAAAATCAAAAATAAAAACAAGATAGCCAAAACAGTTTTTAAAAATAGAAAGAACTTCTGGTGGAATCATCAGCCCTGACCTCACCCTATACTACAGAGCAATAGTGATAAAAACTGCATGGTATTAGTACAGAGACAGGCAGGTTGAACAATGAAACAGAATTGAAGAACCAAAAATAAAAACACACACATATGGATGCTTGATCTTTGACAAAGAAGGCAAAAATATGGTGCTGGTCTAATGAAAATAGGTACATATTTGTTATCTTGCACAAAACTCAAGTCCAAGTGGATCAAGGACCTCAATGTAAAACCAGATTCACTGAACCTAATAGAAAAGAAAGTGGGAATAAACCTCGAAGTCATTGGCATGGGGTCAGGTTGGGGATTTCCTAAGCAGTATTCCAGTGACTCAGGCTCTAAGTTAAAGAATTGATAAATGGGACCTCATGAAACTTAAGAACTTCTGTAAAGCAAAGGACATAGTCAATAGGGCAAATCAGTAATCTACAGATTGGGAAAGAAAATCCTCACTAACCCTACATCTGATAGGTGGCTAATATACAAAATATATAAAGAACTCAAGAATCAAAACATCAAGAAACCAAGCAACCTAATCAAATAATGGGGTATAGAACTAAACAGATAATTCACAACAGAGGAATCTCAAATGGCTGAGAAGCACTTCAAGAAATGTTTAAAACCCTTAGTGATCAGGGAAATGCAAATCAAAATGACCCTGAGTTTTCACCTTACATCAATCAGAATGGCTAAGAACAAAAACTCAGGGACAGATTCAGATACTTGCATCCAACCATTGGACTGATGTCAGGTACTCCTATGGCTGAATTAGGGAAAGGCTGGAAAAAACTGAGGAGGAGGGCAATTCCGTAGGAGGACCAGCCATCTCACCTATCCTGGATCTCACCTATCCCTGACATCTTTCGGACACTGAGCCACTAACCAGTCAGTGTACATGAGCTGGTCTGAGGCTCCAGACACATACATATACAGCAGAGGGCTACCTGGTCTGGCCTCAGTGAGAGAAGATGCACCTTATCCTCAGGAGACTTGAGGCCCCAGGGAGTGGGGAGGCCTGGTGGGGTGGGGGTGAGGGTGGGTGTGAGGGAATAGGTTGAGGAACTGTGCAAGGAAGGCCCTGGAGGAGGGCAATGGCTGGATTTTAAATAAATACTATTACTACCACTACCACTACCACTACCACTACCACTACCACTACCACTACCACTACCACTACTACTACTACTACTACTACTACTAGATTATGCTAGTAGTATTGCAATATATATAAAGTAAGTGAAATAGATTATGCTCTTAATCTTGTTATAAACAGAATTTTTTATACTTTTGGCCACTGACACAAATGTGTATTAAATAAATAATTATATACTTCCTATATCAATACTTTTAATGATAAATGCTTTCAAGTAATAATAGTGTAATCTAGGGCATCTGAGTAAAGGATCAAAACAATTTAGGGACCATGGGGAAGTTTGTATAAACATGGTAGATAACAATGTATAACTCTATGGTGATTAAATGAGACAATTTTGTACTTCCAATTTAGAATTATCAAAATTTTGAGCAATAATAAAGCTATCTAAGGTAAATGCATAAATGAGTGAATGGCTAAAAATATGGTTACAAATGACTGATGAAAAACAAATACCCTGGGATATATAATGAAATGGTAAGATGAATGCTAATTGTTACAAGCAGTAGGAGAAGTTAAATGTGAACTACTAATAGTGTATTCATTAAAAATTTTACCAGACTACACACATCTATTCCGGGTCCAGCACTAACACAATTGTTTTTTTTTTTTTTTTTTTTTTTTTTT
>NC_045030.1:68702573-68703263 GCF_008632895.1 Mastomys coucha | reverse complement strand
ATGGCTGAGAAGCACCTAAAGAAATGTTCAACATCCTTAGTCATCAGGGAAATGCAAGTCAAAACAACACAATTGTTTTGAACAGAGATCTGTGAATATTGATAGTTACAACCAGATTTAACCAAGAGAATGACATTTTTAAATATACACCAACAATGATTGTATCAGCAAAATTTTGAAAAGAGAATCTCACTACATTGATAAAACTAAATATATACTTACATATGTATGGTTTTGTATGAATACTAGCACCTTAGAAATTTCTAAAGGCATGTCTAAATCCTCTCTTACTGCTAATTTCTTTACCATTATGATATTTGTGAGAGTTGAATTCAAACCTAGGCAGACATTTGGATCTAATCTTCATGTTCAGAAGCATGAGTAGATATATGTGTGAGAGGGGGAAAAAAGGAATGGCCCAGAGATATAAAGATCATATGTGGTCTTGAAAATAGGAATTCTTGGTTATTAAAGAAAGGATTGTGAAATATTAAAAAAAAAATCATAACATCAAGTGGAAATTTAGTGCGAAAAAATGAGCCTGAAGTGACTGCAAGGAGTCACCAAGGAATAAGTTCACAAACCTTAATAGTAATGAGGTCGAGTACATGAGAGGTTTTTAGGTGAAATTTGAAAAGCACACATCTGAGAAGTAGCTTGTTAGTTGAAAATCCCGTTATGCCCACCGTT
>NC_045030.1:68701001-68702563 GCF_008632895.1 Mastomys coucha | reverse complement strand
CCGTTATGCCCACCGTTATGCCCACCGTTATGCCCACCGTTATGCCCACCATTATGCCCACCGTTATGCCCACTTTTATGCCCACCATTATGCCAACCATTATGCCCACCTGAGCAGATCCTTAATCTTTGTGATTGTTAACATTTACTCAGGCAAGACTATGATGTCAGTTAAGGCTACAGAATCTTGAGTCAAAAGTCTAGATCATAGGCCTCAAACAAGGTTTTCAAACTCTTTGGTTATCAGCTTCATTATAAAATTGAGGACTGAAATAGTGCCTCCAACCTAAGTTAGTTGTCATCATGTTGCTATGAAACAAACACAAAGAGCAGAGCCTATAGAGTTCAAATTATAAAATAAATGTTAGTTGCTATTATTTTTAAACATATTACATATTAGTTGTGATGGTAATAACAACAAAGTGTTATATTTCATTTAATTAGTATTAATTTGAAGAATTATTTGTAAATTTTTATAAACTTGACTCATATAGCAGGAAAGGGTTCCATGCCCAGAGATAACTCTGCAGCATAGTGTATTAGAAATTGTCTGGTGACAGGCGAGTTTCAATTTTGTGAGCTACTTCAAGTATTATGGACCCAGAGACTAGAAAGGGAAATAGAAATATAAACGAAATACATAAGTTATATCATAGTTTAGAAGAAAGAAATTCCTCTTTGGTAGCTTAACTATGTAGAGAATGTTTTATTTCATCCATTAGTTGTCAGACTATAACAACCATGCAAGACATTTTTTGAAAAAAAAAAATCAACCCACTGTCTCCAGCACATTCTTTCCTGACTGATAATTCTGACTCCAAAAGTGAGTGCTCACTATTCATGTATACATGCAGAAGTGCTTTTTATTCTTAGGTAAGGAAGAGGAACAGAGCCTTCTCTCATCTGAGGTTTTTACCATACTAAGATATCTGAAGCATAAGATAAAATGATGTACTTATTAAGTCATCATATATTTATTTGTTCATGATATTGTTTGCCAAATATATTATAAAACTATTTCAAATATAAAATTGCAAAATCTCAATAACATAATCCTGTATGCTGTTTTATATCAACCATCATAAAAATTTCTTATTCTTCCATCAAAAAATTTTAGCATGTAATAAATATATCAACATACTGATTTTTACATATTTGTTAAAAACTTCAAACTGTTACTCTTCATTATGTGCTTGATTTGATATCAGTTTTTATTCCACTGAAAACTACTCAGTAATTCCTTGACTCTTGAAAAAAGTTGAAATGTGTGCCTCTATATTTAACAAAAGTCTGAGCATGCAATAGGTACTCCTTAAGTGTATATAGAAATGAACCAATTAATGAACTTCATTGCAGTCACTAAGCAAGGAAAGTGGGCATCAGTAGAAATATTAGATATTTTAACAAATTTTTACAGCATCCATTTTTTTGTGTATTTAATATTAAATGTTGAAGAGGCAGGAGAATTTCTGAGTTTGAGGCCAGCCTAATCTACAAAGTGAGTTCCAGAACAGCCAAGGCTATACAGAGAAACCCTGTCTCAAAAAGAAAAAACAACAATAA
>NC_045030.1:68696944-68700713 GCF_008632895.1 Mastomys coucha | reverse complement strand
CGTGTATCAAATAATTTAATTTCTTAATAATTTCACACCTTGATAATCTATAAAATAACCTATATTTCTAACACTGCAAAATCCCCAAAGTGAGAATCAGTTGAATAGTAAATCTTCCATCTGTCAATACTGTGATAAGAATTATAACTCCCAAGACAAAGTATAAATGTACCAATTAAAGAAAGAAGTAGGATATACAGCTTGGGGTCAGAGAACTGCAGTCCTTAGAAACTATTTAAATTTAGGGAATCTTAGTTCACATTGGGAGGCTAAGATTAAAGGACAAAGTCTAATGAGAAGAATTTGAGATGACAAGTCATCTCAAATATAGAAATCCATATGTTCTTGGAAGTTTGCAAGAAATAAATCATCAATCAATATTTAACAGTTTCAAATGAAATGAAGAGAATATGTTATTGAGTACTGTTTTCTTAGACTGGCTAAAGAAGGAAAAAAAAGTGAATAGTTTCATGAGCTGAACTCAATAATTGGTGAAAGATGTGGTACACATGTGATCCATCAAAGAACATATAGCAAATTACATGTTTATACTTCAATTTCATTCATTCACTGTACTCTAACTCTCATAGGATCAGAACTAGTGGTCAAGAAGGGGATAAAAGAACAAAAGCCATGGCTGGGAAAAAGTCATCAAAAAGCTGTCATTCAAGCCAGGCATGATGGCCCAGTTATCCTAGCACATGGATGGTAGAGGCATGAGGATCAGGGTTTCAAGGAATAGGCACTGGAACATTTAGCCAGAAAAACCCATCACAACTCTCAACATTTATAGAAGACAAGATATCATATAATATCCTGATTATGGGATAATTTCAGGAATGATGTCACTTGAGTGAGTTAAACAGAGATGCTAAATTATTGAAAGAGTTTATCATTTTAAATGATAGTTATTGATCATCCACATTCATATTTTACATTATGATTTCATTGTTTTTTCTTGTGATTGATCTTTCTACACAAGTGTGTAATGTAAAGTTCATAATGACATGTTATTTCCATCCATTTTTCCTCCTCCACAGCCATTGATCTTTTTATTCCCTCTGTGGTTCTCTTTTCCAAAATACAAGAAAGCATGGATCTCAGTTTGTCTTCTTTCACTTTGTAAGAATACATATGTAAGGTTTTTCATTTTATATCAATTCCTTTACTTAGCACAGATTAATTAGTATTCTGTTGTTATTATGTATCACATTTTATTAATAATAATTTGTTTCAAAATGTTTCAATTATTTTGAGTTCCATAGAGTGAATTTTGATCATATTTATCTCTATTTGTTTTCTAATTCAGCCTAAATATGCCTCCATATCTCTAAACCCCCAACTTCATGCTTTTTTGGATTTAATCTGTGATGTCCATATACCTCAGTGTGTGGAGCTATCCACTGTAGCATGGTGAACCTACTCCGAGCCACACTCTTCCTCCATAAGCAGCCATCAATTTTTAGATAGCTTCTCAGTTAGTTTTGGGGTTCTGAAACCCTCCACCATTTATGCTATAATATTGACTGGCTTAAATTTGTGAAGGTTTTGTCTAGGCAATCACATTTGCTGTGAATTTATGAGAACAGCAGGTTTAGACCATTCTCATCTGCCCTCTCATCAACAATTGTCCTTGAAACTTGGAAAAGAGGAATGATATACAAGTCTTCCATGTGGCTGAGAATTCTAACTGAAATTTATTCACTGGACATTTATCAGTTGTGAAGTTTTGTGTTATTACCATTCACTACTATAGAGACAAACTCTTATGCACTGTGTGGAAACATCACCTACCAATAAAAATCTGATGGTCAATGAGATGAGGCAGGATTAGAAGATGGGACATCCATCAGAAAGAGAGAAATTCTGAGAGTCAAGAACAAATTCCTCCCTGAACTCAGAGGAAACAGATGAATGACATTTAAGAGAGGTAACTAGCCATGTGGCAGACATAGATTAGAATAAACAGATTATATAAGTTACTAGCTAGTTGGAAAATGATTCAAAGATTATGGATTAGGCATTTATTTATAAATAATTAAGTCTCAGAATCATTATTCTAGGAACAAAGAGGCAGGATAGAAAAGCTTGTGGCTATACACTTCACAAGAAATTTTGTTAGTGATCTCCAGACTTGGACCAACCTATGGACAGAGAAATAAGAGTTTAGAGGGAATTTTGAAACCATGTATATTTAGCTAAATAATAAATCAATAGGTTTGTCCATGGAGCCAGGCATTAGCTTTATTTTATAAACTCACTCACTGAGGCATTTATTTTGCTGGTTTAAACTTTAGTAATTATTGTATAATAGATGCTATAAGTATCTGTGCTTAAGATTTCATGTGAACATAGGGTTCTACCTTCCTTGGTAGCATTAAAGCTGGAAAGTATGCTAGAATATTTTGAATTGTAAGAAAATGTGCAACTCTCCTCTAAAATAGATGCATCATTCTGTATTCATAAAAATTACTAAATGAAAGACAGGGTTCCATATCCTTGCATATAATTGGGTGGTATTAAGTTTATTGGTTTTGGTCACTGTACTGATAGTCTACTATCATTTTAATTTCCATTTCCTGGTTGATACTTGATGAGAAGCAGAGAAGCATCTTTTTCTTACATCAATTATTTGTTTATTGACAAAATATCCATTCAGAACTCTTATTCATTAGACCCTTACTGCAGTTTCCCCTTCTGGCCTCCCCAGTTTAAGTATCCTCATTTGGACCTTCCTTCTTGTTTAACTTCTTAGGGGCTGTTGGGTGTATCAATGGGTATTCTGTACATGCAACAGTGAGTACATACCATGTGTGTCCCTTTGGGTCTGTGTCATCTCACTCAGGATGACACTTTATAGTTCCATCCATTTACCTGCAAAATTCACAATTTCCTTGTTTTTAATAGCTGCATAGTATTCCATTGTGTGTCATGTTTTATTTAATTAGTGAAAGTAAAAGAGGAATAACAAATTGTTTTTATCTGATTTTTCTCTTTTGAGTAGAGTGGGAGACTAGATTGGTTTATGAAAGAGCTGGCTTTAGTTTTCACAATAAAAACTTTAGTATAGTATAGAAAATATTATAAAATTTGAATTATTTTTTATAAATTTTAGAGATTTTTATTTTTAACTTAAATTCATTTTCCCTGTTAAAATTATTGCTACAAATAGGGATTTATTATAACTTATTCAAACAAAACATTGTCTCTGTGAAACCATTCATTACATTGTTTTGCCTCAGTTATAAGATTTTTACCCTAATTTCTACTATATAAAAATGTAGTAGGTTACTTAACATAAACATTTATTATAGTTCCTTAATCTAATAATTCTCCATTAGCATCATGTTTAAGGTACTATATAGAAAGCAGCTTCCCCAGGAATGGAATGCTGTCAATACATAATACTTGATGAAATATTCAGACATGATACTTTAGACCACAGTCCAGGTATGATATATCTGTTTTGTGGAATCAACTTGTGTAGTTTATAAATCAGTCATATAACTCCTGAGATTAAAATATTCTTTTCTTTAATGGTGGAAAGCATGAAAAGGCAATTTATTTCATGTGGCCACAATGGAAAAAGGAAGGAACAAAGTGATTCAATGAACCCCCTGATTCTGTCTGTAGTGTACTAAATTGAGATTAAACTTAAATAGATGGCCTAAGATAGGATATGTGCAAATCTAAGGATTCTCCCTTGCTATGTGGCCCAGTCCACCATGAACTCAGTTTAGTTTGAGTTTTAGTTTCATTTTAGAAAGGC
>NC_045030.1:68677408-68696367 GCF_008632895.1 Mastomys coucha | reverse complement strand
AGAGGAAGAGGAAGAAGGAGGAGAAGAAAAGCAGAAGCTGTGAAAAAATAGAATTAGTAGGGACTAGTGGCGGAGAGAGGGGATGTGGGAATTGATGCAGTCAAATTACATTTGTGTATAAAATTTTACTTATGTATGTGTATATGAAATCCTTAATAAAATAAAAACATAAAAGAGCAAATTTATTCTCTTCTTACTGAAAACGCTTCTTATGCTTATCACATATAAAGTTTGAATAAGTTAAGGTAACATATGGTGTAGTGTTCTGTCCGTGGATCCTACTACACGGTAGTGGATTGCCCTGGACTGGAGACGAACTGGACCTGTCAAAATAAGCAGGTGGGGAGCAAAGAGAGACTCACACCAAGAAGATGTATCAAGGTGTACTTTACTTTGGTGCAGTGTATTTATGTAGCAGACAGCAAAAATAAGAGCACAACATTCAAGCTTTTAACATAAACATGGGACCGGAAGAGGGACACTGGCAGTCTGTTTAGCCAGTGAGGACTTCAAAAGCAGTTCTGACAGAAGTGAGCTGATTGTCAGTCTTTGATCTCAGGAGTTGCAGTTTCGCACCACAGGTGGGTGGCCTGTCACTGCATTCTTTAGCTTTTGGAAACAGCGTCCGAGCAGAGGGAAGGGAAACCACAATATGGCTGCAATCTTAGAACAGAATCTGAGACAGGAGGATCATGAGTTTGAAGTCAGACTGACATATGTAGCAAGATTCTAACTTATAATAAAAAGGCACATGAAGAAACAGAAACAAAATTTAAATTGAACATACATATAACTTTATTTTCAGATTCCCACATTTATCCAACTGGTTTATATATTAGTTTTTAATGCATGTGTTACTATTTATATTGCTTGGCATTGTACTGAAATAAGTACATGTCTTCCAAATATGTATACATGGTAGGGTTTTTCTTCCTCCTGTTTGGCAACTCTTGTACTGATATGTGAATTTGAGGTTCAGTTTTTATTATTAAGTAAGTTCTGTAGTGCCAGGAAAGTGTTAGTGAACTCCAAAAAACTAGATAGGAGCTGATTTGATGCAATCACAGCTGGGCCTTTATTCAAGCTAGTTCACACCCTCAACTCACCCCCAACACACAGGATGGTTTTAGTGGAGAGTAGCCCCAAACATCTGTAGGGGTAAGGTTTTATAGAAAGCAACAAGTAGGTTTTGTGTGTGTGTGTGTGTGTGTGTGTGTGTGTGTGTGTGTGTGTGTGTGCGCACGCACTCATTTCTAGCCTGGCAAGCATCTAATTGGAGAGCTACTATGACCTTTAGCATTATGGGTAGTGCTGGGAGTCAAACCATAAACTTTACTTCCACTTCCCTCTGCATTGGTGGTTGTTAGGCAGGGGGCTGGCTTGTTGGGGATTAACCTGGAAACACTAGATTGGTTGGGGTAGATTAATCTGGAAATGCACACATTGTTTGGTTTTAGCCTAGAAACTGGAGCTAGGCTCCAGTTTTGTTGGGGGATAACATGAAAACTAATGCTAGGTACCAGCTTGTTAGTTTACCTGAGTTCAAGTTCTCAATAAGGGAGTGTGAACTTAAAAGATTTGGTCTCTCAGTTCCTACTCTATGCCAAGTATTGTAGTGTGATTATAAATTCTCAAACAACTTATTATAACCAAAATAAAATGGATCAAATATTTAAAATGTAAGGCTTAACTCTCTAAAATTATTAAAATACAGAGAGAAAATTTTAGAAAATTGTAATATAAAATAACGTGTAACAAGAATAATAACAATAAAAAGTGGGAATATTTCACAAGAGAAATCTAAACAACAAAGGGCACAATAAATAATACCAAAACATTCTATATAAAGGGAGAGCAGTACAGAAATCTATATAGATGATAAGTGTATGATATCCAGATTACATAAGGGAAAAATAGCTAGAACAAAATATTTTAAGATGGGCAATACAATCAAATGGACATTTGTAAAGAAAATATTAGACATAAAAATGACCAGTATATATAATATTCAACAACACTAATCACCAGAGAAATATAATTAAAACTATATTAAGTATTATGTTATTCCACTAAGAATGATTATTATCCAAAACAAAAAATATCAAATAATGGTAATGAGATGAAGGAAAGAAATGAGTATATATTTATAATATGAATGTAACAAATATGTCCATATTAGAAAACAATATGTAGGTTCATAGCACAGTTGAAATAAACTACCTAGACATGGTAGTACATGCCTTTAATCTCAGAACTCTAGAGGAAAAGGCAGATTCATCTCTTTGAGCTTGAGGGCAAATTGTTCTAGTCAGTAAGTTCTAGGCCATGCAAGGATATAAAGTTGGAGCCTTCCTAAAAAAGAAATCTACCATATGTAATATACTTAACAACCCCATTCTTTTATAATTGTCCAATGTAAATTTAGTAAATATGTCAAAAATTTCCTATGTCCATGTTCACAATAGCCAAAATAATGGAAACAATCAAAATGTCCATAAATTGATAAGTAAAAATTTACATAAAGAAATATCTTTAAATCTTATAAAATTTTAAATCCTGGTGTGGTAGGCCATGCATCTAATACCAAAAATTGGAAAGCTGAGATGTGATGACCATGAGTTGGATGTCACTCATGTGAAGACAACCTCTTTTAGTATTTCTGTTGGTGACTTCATACATATAAATGCTCATTTCTAGGTTAAGTGAAAAAAGTTTGATACAGAAAGACAAATTCATCTTAATTGCAAAAGGCAAGTAAAAAGTTGATCAATAGTAATGGCTAAGATGAATAATACAAGTAACAGCTCATGCTGGTGAACAAGAGGAACAAGAAAAACACTTCTTCATTGCTTGTGGCAGTACAAACTTCTAAAGCCACTATGGAAATCAATATAATTCTTCCTCAGACAGTTGGAAATAGATCTACTACAAGTCATAGCTATACCACTATTGGCCATATATCCAAAGGATGTGGCATCTTCCCATTTGGAAAATTGCTCAGATATGTTCATAGCAGCCTTATTTATAATAGCCAGAAACTGGAAACAACCCAGATGTCCTTCAACAGAGGAATGGATACAGAAAATGTGGTTCATTTAAACAATGAAGTACTGCTTAGCTGTTAAAAAATAACATCATGAAATTTGCATGCAAATGGATATTAGAAAAAAATGTAGTCCACAGTGAGGTAACTTAGAGCCAGAAAGACAAACATAGTATGCATTCACTTGTGAGTGGGTATTAACTGCTAAGTAAATGATAATCAAGCTACAATTCACAGACCCAGAGAGGTTAGGTAAAGAGAAAGACTCAAGGAGTGGCACATGGGCTTCCATGGGAAGGGGAAATCGAATAAACTTGTGGGTGGATTGGGGCAAGGTGTGAATGAGAGCAGGAAGGAACAGGTGAGGAGGCCATTGAGGAAGAGAGTTCTTGGATAGATAGTTAGAATTGGGGGACTTTTTCAGGGGCCATTGTAAAAATCTAGTGCAGCGGGAAATGCCAGGAATCTATGAGGGTGACACTAGTGAGGACTCCTAGTAAAAGAGAATACGGAGTTTAAACTGGCTATCTTTTCTAGCAAGACAAGGCTTCCAGTAGTGGGACTATTTTGCATTTAATTGAGTTTTTGGCCAAGGGAATCCCATGAAGATTCCTAAACAACCCAGGCTGAAGCTAAGATAGAAGGTTGCTCTATGAAAGCTGACAATGGGACCCCATTTCCAATGAAAACATCCAGAAAGCTCATTGAATATAGAAAGGTTGAGCTGATAACTTCATGGTGCCTTTACACCTAAGTTCAAGTACTTTTGAAATGGGAATGTATTTTGTAGGCTGTAGAAAGAGAAACCTTGACACCAACCCAACCACCACAAAGCTCTCTACCTAAAATTGGTCCTGCTTCCAAGATGTGCAGTGCTAATAGTGATGTAGAACTTGTGGAAATGGCAAATAAATGTCTGGTTTAACTTGTGACCTATCCCTGGTGATGGAACCCATGCCCTCTACTACCTGAGTGGCCAGGAATTAGAGACTGGATAGCCCAGAGAGTAAGGATAAAACCAACATAGTTGCCAAAAGAATCAATAGAATCATTCATAATTATAATCTACTATAATTACAGATCATTAACTTGTCAAGTTGTCATTAGAGAGGCTTCTTCCAACAGCAGATCAGAGTAGGTGTAGAAACCTACAGCCAGACATTATGTGGAGACTCTGAATTGGATCTCTCTCCTTGGAGCTCACGAAACCCTGTGAAAAAGAGGAAAAATTGTAGGCATTAGAGGGGATGGGGGATACCAGGAGAATATGGTCCATTGAATCTACTATGTAGATTCATAAGCTTATATGGACTAATATGGTCTCATGGAGATTGAAATAGTAACTACCATGCCTAAATGGGTCGGACCTAGGCCCTCTGCATATATTTTATCATTATGTAGCTTTGTGTTTCTGTGGGACTCCGAACAGTGGGTGTGGGTGTATCTCAGACTCTTTTGCCTCCTCTTAGGACTTGTATCTTCCTATTGGCTTGCCTTGTCCAGCCTCAATATGAGGGCTTTTGCCTTGTCTTATTGTATCTTGTTTTGCCATGTTTGAAAGTTATCTGTTGGAGGCCTATATTTTTTATCTAATGAGGAAATGGAGAGACAGTAGATTTAAGGAAAAGGAGAGGTAGGGGGAACCAGGAGCAGTGGAGGAAGGGAAATTGTGGTCAGGATATATTGTATGAAAGTGCTGCTCAGGAAAGGATACAGAGAAATTGACCAATAACAACTAAATTATAGTAAGAAGTTCTACTGTGCTTATTGCTCAGCAGGATGAATATAGACAAAGGTACACTTTATTTCAAATAGTTATAAAGAAAGAATTTTAAATTCCTTTTTAAAAATTTATGTTTGATGAAGTACTATTATTTTATTTTTGAACAATGTACTTATCAAATCATCACATGGTTTTCCTAACTATGTATATTATTATATTTTATAGATTATTTAAAATAAGTTTAATATTATATTAAATAAATTGATATAATTAATATATTTAAATACATTATAATTCTATCATTTAAAGCATTCATTTGAGTATTAAGGTACAATCAATTACCAGGCTATGGTGGTGCATGACTTTAATGCCAGTACTCGGAGGCAGGTGTCTGAATTTCAGGCCATTCTGGTCTACAGAGTGAATTCCAGGACAACTAGGGCTACATACAGAGAAACCATGTCTCAAAACAAACAAACACACAAAAACCAAAACACTCAAAAAACATACAAACAAGAAAACAATTCTGATTTTTTTCACCTTCATACTTTACTTGCCTATAACCATAAAAATTTGTCTTCTAATGAATATTTGAGTAAAATGATCAATAAATTTCCAATCTGTTCTCTCTAGAAAATCATTTTTTGTTCCTAGTGTTTCTTAGGTTTATGTATCCTTATTTTGACTATCCAAAGAAAATAGAAAAAAACATTTTCTGTTCATTGATCTCACCTCTTCTAAGAATCCAGAGACCACACATAAAATATTAATATGTGGGTATTTGCCTAATCCTTTATTGTCTGTGTGAAGATCTGCTTTCAAAGTCTTTGAAAAGAAATAAATATGTCTCAGAAAATGTCCTCTTGTGGAAAGACAATGTTGTAAGTAAAAGAGAATGTCTATATCCTAGCAACCCTATTTCAAAAAAGGCTTTTTAACTTTACTAGCTATTAATTTTTTAATAACATGAGGACTATTACAAATAACATGACATGTATACCTCACTATATCTGAATTGTTTTCATTATTTTATAACAGCCCTTTAGAACCCACTAAAATGATCAATTTTATAAATAATTTAACATTAATCTATTTACACTAAGGATATTAGGTTTTATATCTATGAACAGTTTTAGCTATCACAATCTATTAAAATATCTACCATTGAAAATGAAAATATTATATAAGTATAGATACTATATATAGAAAAAGTTGAATAATACAAATATGATTAGAATGTGGTCTACCTCCAAAGCAATATGTCTGACAAAATTTAAACAGCTTCTCTCTACCAGAAATATAGTTAATTTCTTATGATCACTTGTAACTGATTAGTGTTTTATTAAAAAATTAACACTGGGATAAATACACAAAATAAATGTATTACAACTTTATAAAGCATAATGAGGAGGACGGTAATCATCAATGTTTGGAAATAAATAAGGTCATCTGTGATAACTCTTATTTTCACCTTAAGGCAAATCTATGACTGTTGAGGAGAATGTTGCTGAATGTTGAGAAGGAAAAAAAATCAGAGTCAAAAGAGGATAAAGTTGAAAGAATTTGAGAAGTAGAGGATAAAAGGGGAATTTTCATGATGATTAACTTGTCAATTTGGAAAGAAGACATAATAATCCTTAATGTGTATAAGCTTAAAACAGAGCTTAAAAGCACAGGAAGAAAAACCCAATGTAAGACCCAAGAATGGGATCTGGAATGCTCAAAACAATTTTGATAAATGGGAAGAAAATGCAAAATCTTAGCTTTTCATTCTAAACTTATTACAAAAACAGAATAATCAGGACAGTATAGTTGACATGAAGACAGAAACAAAGATTGACAAAAGTAATCTATCATTCAAAATTAAGCCTATGTGACATTTATCAACTGAATTTCAAGAAAGGTAGCAATATTAGTTTGTGTGTATGTGCATGTGCATGCATATGTGAGTGCTTGTGCATGTGTGTGTTTGTGTGTGTGTGTAAGCAGGGATGCAATATTTTATAAATAATGCTAATATTTGGATAGTCATATTAAAAAGAATGAAGGTGGCCCGGTTCCTTATACTACTCAAAATACTAACTCAAAATGATTAAATGTCCTGAAGAGGAGAGCTGAAACTATATGTTTAGTGAAAATATAGGGGTAAATGTTCACAACCTCAAATAAATTACCATAGCTATAAAATAAAAATATGAAAAGTAAAATAAAATAATCAATAAGTTTGTTTATAGTTTATATAAAGTTTATATATGTTTATATATGTTTAAAGTTTATCTATGTTTATATATGTTTAAAGTTTATATATGTTTATGTATAGGCTTTAATGTTTGTGCCCCAGCAGATATTATCAAGTCAAAACTGACACAAAAAATTTAACAATTTACAAAGTGACAACAGACTTCAAATCAGAATGTATAAAGAAATATAAATGGAAATGTGGTTCACTGATAAGAAAGATAACATGTTAATATAAAAAATCTCCATTAATAATCCACATTTGTTATTTTTATCAAATCTGTAATCAAGAAATTAACAGAAAGCAATTTAAAAGAGGAAGAGTTTTGGCTCACAATTCAGAGGAATACAATCTGTCATACTAGAATAAGCATGATACTGGTACTGACTTGGTCCATATGTTCAACAAGAAAGCCCAGCGGGGGATGCTGATGCTAAACAGGCTTTGTTTATTCCTCCTTTTTATTTACTCCTAGGCCCAAGTCCATAGGATAGTACCAACCACATTCAAAGTAGGCGTGCTCTCATCAATTAGACTTTTCTGGGAATGGCCTCACAGATATAACTAGAGATAGGTTTATTAATGTCATATATGATTCTAAATTTGATCAGGTTAACAGCCATGCCTAGAAGTGGGTTTAATGCTTTAGGTGTTTCTTAACTAACCAAATTGACAGGTGAAATTAACCACCATATATCTATAGGATCATTATACAAAATTCCAAAAAGCAGATATCACAGGACACAGAACCTCTTTATGGATAGACAGGATATAACTAAACTATAACTAGAGCCACTCAGTCATGAAACAGTGACTATAAAATAATTATTTCCATATAAAACCAAAATCCATTTGAAATTATTAATTACATTCTTTTCTTTTTTTTCTTGGTTTTTCAAGACAGGGTTTCTCTGTATAGTCCTGGCTGTCCTGAAACTTACTCTGTAGACCAGATTGGCCTCCAACTCAGAAATCCACCTGCCTCTGCCTCCCAAGTGCTGGGATTAAAGTCCTGCACCACCACTGCTTGGCTAATTACATTCTTTCAAGTATACTAAAATAAAATGCCTTTTCCCATAGTTATTAAAATTTATTTAATAAGTATGAATAATATGTTGAATCTTAACACTACAAAGTATCACTGAGCATAAATTAAGAAGTTCTGATTACATGGAAAAATATTCCCTATTGATGTATTTGATGACATAATTGTGGTGGTTTGAATCAAAATGGTTCCCACAGGCTTATAGGGTTTGGTAAAATTGGGAAATGTGGCCTTGTAGGAGAACATGTGGCTTTCTTGGAGTAGATATGGCCTTGTTGGAAGAAATGTGTTCCTGGGGGCGGGTTTTGAGTTTTGAGGGCTCAAGCCAGGTCCAGTGTTGCTTTCTTCTTGCTGCCTGTCGATCCCCGTAATCCACATTCTACATGTAGAACTCTCAGCTACTTCTCCAGCACCATGTCTGCCTGCATATAGCCATGCTTCCTGCCTTGATGATAATGGACTAAACCTCTGAAAGTGTAAGTCAGCACCAATTAAATGTTTTCTATTAAAAGATTTGTTGTGAGGCTACATATTACCATTCATTTTGCTGGCCCTCTGGGCTTCTTTCCTGCCTAACCCCCAGTACCGAATCCTGTCCCCTTTTTTCTCTCCTTGTCCCCCCTCCCAACCTAATCTGTCCCTCATTCTGCCTTTTATGATTATTTTCTTTCCCATATTAAGTGGAAGTGAAACATCCACACTTGGCATTTCTACTTGTTAAACTTCTTAAATTCTGTGGGTTTTATCCTAGATATTGTGTGCTTTGGGGCTAATATCTACTTATTAGTGAGTAAATACCATGTATGTCCTTTTAGGCCTGGGTTACCTCACTCAGGATATTTCCTAGTTCTTCCTATTTGCCTGCACATGGTGTCCTCATTCTTAATAGCTAAATATTGTGTAAATGTGTATCCCATTGTGTAAATCAACCCCATTTTCTCTAGAAAGTGGGAGGTGGCGAGACCCTCTAGAAAGTACCAGAGACCTGGGAGGTGAGAAACTCTCAGGACACAATGAGGGATCATGTTACCATTCCTTAGTCAGAACTTCTAACCCAGATTTTTCCTGTCTAAAAGAACTGCAGAACAGAAATAGAAAAGAGATTGAAGGAAAGGCAGTCTAGTGCCCAACCCAACTTGGAATCTACCTCATGGGGAGCCACCAAGGTCTTGAGCTATTACTGATGCTATGATGTGCTTACAAACAGGAGCCTAGCATGATAGTCCTCTGAGAGGCCCAACTAGCAGCTGACTGAGACAGACACAGATACTAACAGGCAACCATAGGACTGAAGCCTGGTACCTCTATGGTTGAACTAAGGGACGGACTAAGAAGAGAAAGCAGGGTAACTTCATAGGAAGAACAGCAGTCTCAACTAAACTGGACCCTTGGGAGCTCCCAGACACTAAGCCACCCACCTGACAGCATACCAAGCAGCTGGTCCGAGGTCACCTGCACATACAGAGCAGAGGACTGCTTGGTGTTGTCTCAGTGGGAGAAGATGTGTCTAATCCTCAAGAGACTTAAGGGCCTAGGAAGGTGGGAGGCAGGAGGCAGAAGGCCTGGTGGTGGGGGAGTATCCTCTCAAGGATATGGGGGGAAGGAGGTATGGGATGAGGAACCATGGAAGGGGGGACTGAGAGGGGGCAATGGCTGGATAAAAAAGAAAAGAAGGAAGGAAGGAAGGAAGGAAGAGAGAGAGAGAGAGAGAGAGAGAGAGAGAGAGAGAGAGAAAGAAAGAAAAAAGAAAGAAAGGAAAGAAGGAAGGAAGGATGGAAGAAAGAAAGAAAGAAAGAAAGAAAGAAAGAAAGAAAGAAAGAAAGGCTTGCTGTGATCATGGTGTCTCTTTACAAAGATAGAAACTCTAAGAGAAAAGTTGGTACCAGGGACCAAATATTGCTGTGGTAGTCCTAACCATGCTTTTGTTTGGAAGAATGTGAACATTGCCACTTTGGATTAGAAAAGCAGTTGAATAATTTAAACAGAACTTAATGAACCATACTAATAGCAGTGTGAAAGACAGTGGTGCTCAGGTTGAACTGTGGGGCCCTAGCTCAAGAGGTTTCCAAGGAAAACAATTCTAGTGTGTGGCCTAAATTTTTTACTGTGGTATTTTGGTGAAGAATGTGGCTGCTTTCTGTTCTTGTTCAAAAAATATGACTGAGGCTAAATTAAAGAGTTATGGATTAACAGCTTTGGCAGAGGAGATTTTAAAAGAGTCCAGTATTGGATGTGTCATGTGGTTATTAATGGCCAGTTTACTTAAATCTAAAATGAAAGGGAGCAAGCTAAGCAAGGTAAAATATAAAATGTAAGGTTTGTGGAGAAATGGTGGTACCAAGAAGTATAAACAGATTAAGGAAAAGCCTAATGATAATTGGAATAAAGGGAATGGTGATCTCAGGAAAATACCCTGCTTGGCTAAGCTTCCAAATTGTAAAAAGAAATTTAAAAAAAAATTAGGGATATAACTCTGGCATGCTAGAGGCAGTGGTAGATCTTGGAGTTTGAAGCTACCCTGGACTATAGATCGAGTTTCAGGACAGGAACCACACTTGAGTTTAGACAGTGAAGGAAAACATTGGAAGCAAAATCCTGGAGAAAATATATTTTAGCAAGATGGTGCCATTTCAGCCCCAGCAAACAGAAGAACTTGGCAGCTTTGACCACATGATTTTGGCTTTAGAGTAAGTGATTAAAGAAAGGGGTTATGGAATCTATCTACAAGGCTAAGGAAAGCTGTTGAAGCCAAGGGTGTGTCAAAGTATCCCTGAATATAGGCCTAGAGACGTCATTGTGTGAAGATATGAAGGTGAATCTGGGATTGTCTTAGAGACTATCCATTGTTGGAGAACTGAGAGAGGCCATTAGTGAAGGTACAACCTCAGTTGCAATGGAAGACTCAGGATTGTATGTGTCATGGTCAGCAGGGTCATAGTCTTTGAAGAGAGCCAGACAGAATTTATTGGAAGAGATGCAGCCCAGTTATGGCAGAGACCCCAGCATTTTTGAGGAACCAAAACCGCTGTATGAGTACCAAAGGTGGCAGCAGCTATAGGATATAGTCTGAGTGTTCTATGAATTGCAAAGCCAGAGAAATGCTTCTGCCATGAACCTCTCGAGTCCAGAGTACTGTGAGAGATCCTAGACATCAAGCACTGAACATTATTGGCCTATGGTTTTCTTTGATTTGACTGTGCCCTGGCTCTTCCATCATAAAATAAGAAATTACACACACACACACACACACACAATTGAGAGAATTTGGAATTTTAAAGAGCTTTGGAATTTTGCAGAGACTTTCCACATTTTAGAGAGGCTTTGATATTTAAAAGACATTTTGACTGTTTTAAAGAGACTGAATGTTTAAAGTGTTTGAGTTTTTAAAGTATAGGAGTTTCAAAAGTTCCACTTTTTAAAATTGTCATATTAATATGACTATGAGATCTTGGGAGTTAAAAAATAGGGAAAGTTTTAGTTTACCAGTCATATATATTTGTATCATATTGATAAAGGGTCACAGTTTTATGTCAATTTGACACAAACCAGAATAATTTTGAAAGAAGGAACCTCAATTGAGAAAGTATCCCCACAAAATGTGTCTGTGGACAAACTTTTGGTATTTTTTTTTTGAGTGGTGATTGATATGAGAGAACCCAGCACACTGTAGACAGTGCTCCTTTTGAGCTTGTGGTCCTGGGTATTATAAGAATATAGGCTTGGCAAACCATGAAAAACCCAATCAATAAATATTACTTCTCCATTGTTTCTGGCTCATTTCCTATCTCTGGATTCCTGCCTTTAGTTCCTACCTTGACTTCCCTCAGGGATGGAATATAACTTGAGCAATGTAAGATGAAATAAGCCCCTTTTCCTTAAGTTGCTTTTTGACATGGTGTTTTATCACAAAAACAGAAACACTAAGTAAGATAGTAAAACACACAAAATAAAAATAATTAAGTATAAGGAAATTTTAAGTGAGCTGTGGAACTGAACTGAATGTTATCAAAAGAAGAAATAACAATGACTAGTAAACACTTAAAAAGTAGTCAATATTCTTAGCCATCAGAGAAATGAGGATGAAACTACATTCAGATTCTATTTCTACAACCAGGTGCATTCCTCAAGCCCCAAACTCCATCTCCCATTCCATAACTCTAACCTAAATCATAGATACCTGCAGCCATCAGGGACCACTAAGCAAGACATTACCACAATTCTATGCCTGCTAGTCCTTCTGGGCAAACCCTGCAGCAGCTAGCTCTGTCATATTTCCTCTGTACTCCATTCCCTAGGCCACAGATCATCCTACATCCCTGCAGGTCAGCTTCTGCCCAGAAAAAAAACAGAGGCCTACAACCATCAGGGCCCAACAGCTCTAATTACATCCCTGGAGGACTGACTCCACTAGGCACAACAAGCACACTGAAGCCGTCAGGGTCTAACTGCTCTGGGTGACTCCATGGAGGCCTAATGCCACTAGGAACAAGCAGTAGTTAATTGCAATTCTAATGCCTACTGACATCAGGGACTACCAGCTTTACCTGCAGCTATAGAGACTTACTCTTATCATGGACTATCAGGTTGTTAAAACTCAGGACAACCAGATGGCTAAGGCCAGCACAAGAACACAATCAACGAAAGACTAGGGAACATGATACGATAAGAATGCAGCTATCTTACTACAGCAAACCCTGAATATCCTAACACACATGAATAGCAAGAAAATGTTAAATCTAACCTTATGAAGATTATAGAGGTCTTTAAAGAGAAAATGATAATTCTATTGAAGAAATAAAGGAAAATAAAACCAAAGAGGTAGAGAGTCCCATAAAGAGGAAATTAATAAATATAAAGAAACATTGGAAAATACAATCAAACAGGTGAAACAACTGTTAAAGACCTGAAAAATTGAAATAGAAGCAATAAAGAAAATACAATCTAAGACAATCATGGAGATAGGAAACCTAGGAAAGAGAATAGGAACCATAGTTAGAAGCATCACCAACAGAATACAAAAAAATGGAAGAGAGAATCTCAGGTACATAAGATAAAATACAATGGAAGAAGTTGATAGATTAGTCAAAGAAAATGCTAAAGATAAAAATGTTTCTAACTAAATTATCCAGTAAAATCTTCACTAACCCCACATCCAACAGCGGGCTAATATCTAAAATATAAAAAAATTCAAGAAGCTAACCTCCCCCTCCCCCAAAAAATAACTAGTCAAAAAATAGGGTATAGAGCTATATAGAATTCACAACAGAGGAATCTTGAATAGCCAAAAAGCACTTAAAGAAATGTTCAAAGACCTTAGTCAACAGGAATATGCAAAGCAAAACGACCCTGAGATTCCACCTTATATCAATCAGAATGGCTAAAATCAAAACCTCAGGTGACAGCACATGTTGGCAAGGATGTGGAGAAGAGGAACACTCCTCCATTACTGATGGGATTGTAGACTGGTATGACCACTCAGGAAATCAATCTGGAAGCTCCTCAGAAAATTAGAAATAGATCGACCTGAAGATCCAGCTATATCACTCTGGGGCATATACCTAAAAGATGCTCTACTATACCAACAGAGTCAGATGCTCCATAGTATTCATAGAGGCCTTATCTGTGAAAGCGAGAAGCTGGAAGCATCCAGACAGTGGTGGCTCATGCTTATAATCCCACCACTTGGGAGGCAGAGGCAGGTAGATTTCTGTGTTTGAGGCCAGCCTGGTCTACAGAGTGAGTTCCAGGACAGCCATGACTATACAGAGAAACCTGTCTTGAAAAACCAAGAAGAAGAAGAAGAAGAAGGAGAAGGAGAAGGAGAAGGAGAAGAAGAAGGAGAAGAAGAAGAAGGAGAACCTGGAAGCAATTCAGATGTCCCTCAACGTGGTGGAGCATGTGTCCTTGTTATATGTTTTAGAATCTTTGGTTAAATGTCTTGGAGTGGTATTGCTGGGTCCTCAGGTAATACTATTTCTAATTTTCTGAGGAACTACCAAACTTATTTCCATACTGGTTGTATCAGCTTGCAATCTCACCAGCAATGAAGGAGTATTCCTCTTTCTCCACATCCTTGCCAGCATCTGCTGTGACCTGAGTTTTTGATCTTAGCCATTCTGACTGGTGTGTGGTGGAATCTTAGGGTTTTTTTTTTTTTTTTCATATCCCTGATGACTAAAGATATTGAACATTTCTTTAGGTGCTTCTTGGCCATTTGAGTTTCCTCAGTTAAGAATTCTCTGCTTAGTTCTGTTCCCCATTTTTTAATAGGGTTATTTGGTTCTCTGGAGTCTAACTTCTTGAGTTCTTTGTACATATTGGATATTAGTCGTCTATAGGATATAGGATTGATAAAGATCTTTTCCCAATCTGTAGGTTGCCATTTTGTCCTATTGACAATGTCCTTTGCTTTACAGAAACTTTGCAATTATATAAGGTCCCATTTGTCAATTCTTGATTTTAGATCATAAGTCATTGGTGTTATGTTCAGAAAAATTTCCCCTGTGCCTATATATTCAAGGATTTTCCCCACTTTATCTTCTATTAGATTCAGTGTATCTGGTTTTATGTGGAGGTCTTTGATCTACTTGGACATGAGCTTTGTACAAGGAGATAAAAATGGATCAATTTGCATTCTTCTACATGCTGACCTCCAGTTGAACCAGCATCATTTGTTGAAAATGCTGTCCTTTTTCCACTGAATGGTTTCAGCTTCTTTGTGAAAGTTCAGTGTGGGTTCATTTCTGGGTCTTCAGTTTTTATCCATTCATCTACCTGCTTGTCACTATGCCAATACCATGCAGTTTTTATCACAATTACTCTGTAGTATAGCTTGAGGTTAGGGGTGGTGATTCCCCCAGAAGTTCTTTTATTGCTGAGAATAGTTTTTGCTATCCTGGGTTTTTTGTTATTCCAAATGAGTTTGAGAATTGTTATTTTAACTCTATGGAAAGGTGAGTTGGAATTTCAATGGGAATTGTATTGAATATGTAGTTTGGTTTGGGCAAGTTGGCCATTTTTACTGTATTAATCTTGCCAATCTATGAGCACGGGAGATCTTTCAATTTCTGAGGTCTTCTTCAATTTCTTTCTTCAGAGACTTGAAGTTCATGTTGTACAGATTATTCACTTGTTTGGTTAGAGTCACAGCAAGATATTTTATATTGTTTGTGACTATTGTGAAGGATGTCATTTTCCTTAATTTCTTTCTCAGCTCTTTTACCCTTGGAATACAGAAAGCCTAATGATTTATTTGAGTTAATTTTGTATCCAGCCAATTTGCTGAAGTTGTTTATCAGCTGTAGGACTTCTCTGGTGGAATTTTTGGGGTCACTTAAATTTACTATTATATCATCTGCAAATAATGATTTTTTTTCTTCCTTTCCAATTTGTATCTCTTTGACCTCCTTTTTGGTATCTAATTCCTCTGGCTAGGACTTCAAGTACTGTATTGAACAGGTTGGGAGAGAGTGGGCAGCCTTGTCTAGTCCCTGATTTTGGTGGGATTGCTTCAAGTTTCTCTCCATTCAGTTTGATGTTGACTATTGGTTTGCTGTATATTTCTTTTACTATGTTTAGGTATGGTCCTTGAATTCCTGATCTTTCCAAGACTTTTAACATGAAAGGATGTTGAATTTTGTCAAATAGTTTTTCTGCATCTAATGAAATGATTATGTGGTTTTTATTTGGAGTTATTTTATATAGTGGATAATGTTGATGGATTTCTATATATTGAACCATCCCTGTATCCCTGGAATCAAGCTTACTTGATCGTGTTGAATGATCATTTTGATGTTTTCTTGGATACATTTTGTGAGAATTTCATTGAGTATTTTTGCAGTGATTTTCATAAGGGAAATTGGTCTGAAGTTCTCTTTCATCTTTGGCTTTTTGTGTGGTTTTGGTATCAGTGTAACTGTGGCTTCATAGAACAAATTGAGTAGTATCACTTCTGTTTCTATTTTGTGGAATAGTTAGAAGAATATTGGTATTAGGTAGGTCTTCTTTGAAGTTTTGATAGAATTCTGCACTAAACGCATCTAGTCCTGGGCTTCTTTTGGTTGGGAGACTTTTAATGGCTGCTATATCTTTAGGGGATATAGGACTGTTTAGATGGTTTATCTGATCCTGTTTTGACTTTGGTATTTCAAATCTGTTTAGAAAATTGTCCACTTCATCCAGATTTTCCAGTTTTGTTGAGTATAGGCTTTTGTCATGGGATCTGATGATTTTTTAAATTTCCTCAGTTTCTATTGTTATTTCTCCTTTTTCATTTCTAATTTTGTTGATTTTGATACTATCTCTCTGTCCTCTGGCTAACGATTTATCTGTCCTGTTGATTTTCTCAAAGAACTACCTCCTGGTTTGATTGATTCTTTGTATAGTTCTTTCTGTTTCCATTTGCTTAATTTGAGCCATGAGTTTGATTATTTCCTGCTGTCTACTCCTCTCACTTGTATTTGCTTCTTTTTCTTCTAGAGATTTCAGATGTATTGTCAAGTTGCTAGTGTATGCCCTCTTCAGTCTCTTTTTGGTAGCACTCAGAACTATGAGATTTCCACTTAGCACTGCTTTCACTGTGTCCCATAAGTTTGGTTATGTTGCATCTTCATTTTCATTAAATTCAAAAAAGTTTTTAATTTCTTTCTTTATTTTTACCTTGACCAAGTTATCATTGAGTAGAGCATTGTTCAGCTTCCATGTGTATGTGGGATTTCTGTTATTTTTGTTGTTATTGAAGACCAGCCTTAGTCCATGGTGGTGATCTCATAGGATGGATGGGATTATTTCAATTGTCTTATTTGTGTTGAGGCCTGTTTTGTGACCAATAATTATATGGTCAGTTTTGGAGAAGGTACCATGAGTTTCTGAGAAAAAGGTATATTCTTTTGTTTTAGAATGAAACGCCCTGTAGATATCTGTTAAATCCCTTTGGTCCATAACTTCTGTTAGTTTCACAGTATCTCTGTTTAGTTTGTGTTTCCATCATCTGTCCATTGGTGAGAGTGGGCTATTGAAGTCTCCAACTATTATTGTGTGATATGTAAAGTATGGTTTGAGCTTTAGTAAAGTTTCTTTCATGAATGTGAATATCCTTGCATTTCGACCATAGATGTTCAGAATTGAGAGTTCATCTTGGTTAATTTTTCTTTTGGTGAGTATGAAGTATCCTTCCTTAACTTTTTTGAAAATTTTGGTTGATAGTCGATTTTACTCAGTATTAAAATGGCTACTCCAGCTTGTTTCCTGGGACTATTTGCTTGGAAAAAAATTTCAGTTTTTTATTCTGAGGTAGTGTCTGTCTTTGTCACTGAGGTGCATTTCTGGTATGCAGCAAAATGTTTTCAAATCTAGTCTGTTAGTCTAGAGTCTTTTTACTGGGGAATTGAGTCTATTGATATTAAGAGATATTAAGGAATAGTGATAGCTGCTTCCTGTTATTTTTGATGTTATCTTTATGTTCGTGTGGCTATCTTCTTTTAGGTTTGTTGAAAGATTACTTTCTTGCTTATTCTAGGATGTAGTTTCCCTCATTGTGTTGGAGTTTTCCATCTACTATCCTTTGTAGGGCTGGATTTGTGGAAAGACAATGTATAAATTTTGTTTTGTCATGGAATATCTTGTTTTCTCCATCTACAGTAATTGAGAGTTTTGCTGGATATAGTAGCCTGGGCTGGCACTTGTGTTCTCTTAGGGTTTGTATGACGTCAACCCAGGATCTTCTGGCTTTCATAGTCTCTGGTGAGAAGTCTGCCTTTATATGTTACTTGAACTTTTTTTCCTATTGCTTTTAAAAATCTTTCTTTTTTAGTGCATTTGGTGTTTTTAATACTATGTGATGGGAGGAATTTCTTTTCTGGTCCAGTCTATTTGGAGTTGGGTAGGCTTCTTGTATGTTCATGGGCATCTCTCTCTTTAGGATAGGGAAGTTTTCTTCTATAATTTTGTTGAAGATATTTACTGGCCCTTTAAGTTGGGAGTCTTCACTCTCTTCTGTACCTATTATCCTTAGGTTTGGTCTTCTCATTGCATTCTGGAGTTCCTGGATGTTCTGGGTTTGGAGCTTTTTGTATTTTGCATTTTCTTTGACTGTTGTATCATTGCCCTCTATGGTATCTTCGGCACCTGAGATTCTCTCTTCTAACTCTTGTATTCTGTTGGTGATGCTTGCATCTATGACTCATGATTTCTTTCCTAGGTTTTGTATCTCTAGAGTTGTCTCTCTTTGTGATTTCCTAATTGTTTCTATTTCCATTTTTAGATTCTGGATGATTTTGTTCAGTTCCTTCACCTGTTCGGTTGTGCTTTCCTGTAATTCTTTAAGGGATTTTTTTGTTTCCTCTTTAATGGCTTCTAGTTGTTTACCTGTCTTCTGTATTTCTTTAATAGATTTATTTATGTCCTTCTATAAGTTCTCTATCATGAACATGAGATGTGATTTTAAGTCATTGTCTTGCTTTTCCAGTGTTTTGGGGTATACAGGGCTTGCTGTGGTGTGATTACTGGGTTCTGAACATTCCAAGTAGCCTCGGTTTTTGTTGCTTTTTGTGCTTGCCCTTGCTTCTTGCCATCTGGTTATCTCTGTTGTTAGCTGGTCTTACTGTCTCTGACTGTCTTGTCTCACCTGTAAGCCTGTGTGTCAGTACTCCTGGGAAACCAGTTCTCTCTGGGAGGAATTTGGGTATGGAGAGCTGTAGCACAGTGTTAGCTCCAGGAGCTGATGGAAACTGAAAGATCCTGTCCCAGTCTGCTCCTATGTTCTGAGGGCTCCAGGTGAGTCATCTTCACCAATCTTATATTTTTGGTTGTGAGCCTAGCCTTTAACGGCTGAGCCATCTCTCTAGCCCCATCTTCACCAATCTTAAATCTCTCTCTCTCTCTCTCTCTCTCTCTCTCTCTCTCTCTCTCT
>NC_045030.1:68671903-68677314 GCF_008632895.1 Mastomys coucha | reverse complement strand
ACCTAGTATATCCAGTCTGATATCAGTTGGGAAATTCTTAAAATAAACAAAAAAATTGATCTACCTTATGATCCTGTTATAGTACTTACATTAGATACTTTTCTATTGATGTTTGCTTTGGCTTATGTTTCAAGAGGGAATAAAATTCCACCATGGCAGGAAAGCATGCAGCAACCACCATACATAGTACAATGAACAGAAATCTGATAGATCACATTTTCAAGTACAAGCATGAAACAAAGTGCTCTCTCTGTTTTTAAGCAAAGTCTATATAATCTTATTATCCTTTGCCCTGTGAAGTCCTTTTCCAACAAGACTTTGCCATCTATACCTCCACAAAATGCACCTCCAGCTGTGGACAAGTGTTGAAATATTTGAACCTGTGGTAGAATACACTTCTAGTTTAAACCACCACAATCTACTCCTTCATTCTTATAGCCTTATTATCACATCATAGACTTTTAAAATGTTTTGAGACACAGACTATGAGAACAATTGAAGTTGAACCAAATGCAGTTTATACTATGATGTGCAAAGGAAAGAACAGGGGCATAGTGAGGAAATGCTAGAAAAAAGTAAGACAACAACCTATTAGGGGAAAACATTTAAATCCTGAAAGTCTATGTTTGATGTCTTGGATTTTCAGTTTAAAGGACTAGATAGCTCAGCCCTTGCAATTTTTTTTTATACAATACATATCTCTTTATTAGGCTGGCTCTGTTGTATATATGTAGCTTTCTATAGGAGATGCCTCACAGCTTTAGCATCTCCAACATCTTGGGATCTCTCCTTTATCCCAGATGTCACATTTGGAACTTTATACAATTACTTTGTACAATGACTGGGAGGAATTTGGATATGGAGAGCTTTAGCATAGTGTTAGCTCCAGGAGCTCCAGGAGTGTCATTTCAGGGTCTTCTGCCTTTTTAGTTTCTTTATGTTAGGGACTCCCATGCAACATACTGCCTGGCCTCAGTGGCTCTCTAAATCAGTGGAAGAAAATCCATGTCCCCTTCACTCTTGCATTGTTCATGTATCTAAAATTAGCATTAGTATTACATGGACTACCATGCCAAGTTTGGCTTCTGCTTTTGTGTGGAAACTGGTTGCCTTGAGTCATATTAGCAGCACAACTTTTTGTTTTTTTTATTTGATTTCAAGGAATAGAAATTAATGAGACTCTCTTTTATATGTTGAAAGCTTTACCAGGTAGGATTTTGCCCTGATGGTCTTATCATTCTTTTTATTTCAGGGGTGAGGGTGAGGCATCTCCTTGTCTGTAACATTATGTTTCTTGGTACTATTTTTCTTTCCAAACAGTACATTTTATATTTCTTTCTGCCCCAATTGCTCTTTTTCATTGTAGATCTGTATAAGAATTATTGACACTAAACATATGGCAGACTCCGTATTATTGTTGCCTTGGAACTGCCTCTGCCAAAGAAATTAGTTCATTATTTTTAATTTAGCCCCAGGAAAGTTCCTAGATTATTGTAAAAAGTAGTCGGTATGTTTCCCAAAATATCACAGGAATGGCCTCTAAACTATCAAAAAGTCATATATTGACCTCTGCATTTAAAAGCATTTTCTCTTCAGAAAGTCATTAAGAACATAAAAGATCAATTCAGTAAATGGGAAAAATATGGTAAATATATTTTTCAACAGACTGTGTCTATAATGATTTACAAAACAGTTCAACCTGAAAAGAGGCATCCCAAATTAAAGAGTGAGTAAAGTCCAATTAAAATGAGGATTTTTTAAACAGAAGTTTTAGGAAACCCAATATAAATAAATAAGTCACTAGTCATCAGGTACATCTAAATAAATGCCAACTACAAATGGATATCTCAGCTTCCTTACTATAATAGCCTAAGATACAACATACTTAGGAAACCAAATATTAATAACAAATGATAGTACTTAATTTCTCATACATTGTTGGTGGCTACTAAATTGTTCAAGTGTTTGGAAACTAGAGCTAGAGAGATGGTACAGCATTAAGAGATGGCACAACGATCTACTCTACTGGAGAATCTGGGCAACCTCTCGTAAAGCCTGTTTTGGCATTGCACACACATGTTGTATAGATATATATGTAGGCAAAATACTTGTCCATATAAATTCTTTAAAGCTTCAAATATTTCTCTAGACTTTAAGATATAACTTGTCAAATTTTAGGGTTTCTTTTGCTGTTATTTAAATGTGTAAGATGTATTTACAATGAATTTTAGTTATTAGCATAAGTAAAATTCATAAATTTAGTTTCATAAAACTTCCATATATTTATATGTTATTGTTCATAATTGTTTGATTATAAAAATTCAGGAACTAAATTTTCAAATGTCCTAAATAAAATCAATATGTAAATTGGTAATATAATTATGGTATATTTAAGCCTTAGAAAGTATTAACAATATCATACAATGAGCTAATGAAAGTTATGAGTAAATCTCAACAGCACTATTAATAATGTAGATGTGAAGTTATTAAGATTCTAATTAAATAAAAATCAAGCAATATGATTTATGATGGTAATGATAGAAAAAAATTAATGTTTGCCTTAGGCTGAGGGTTTTAGGTTCTGACTCTTAAAGACACAAAAACACCTTTTGAGATAATTAAAACCCTATGTTATCCTG
Source organism: Mastomys coucha (assembly GCF_008632895.1). Lineage (NCBI taxonomy): Eukaryota > Metazoa > Chordata > Mammalia > Rodentia > Muridae > Mastomys > Mastomys coucha. The sequence goes on along the minus strand of NC_045030.1, from coordinate 68,674,675 downwards.
TGGGTATTAGTTACATGACCATATTCATTTTTTCACAACTCTTCAAAATGTACACCAAAATGGTTGCATTTTATTTTGAACAAAATACTCCCCCAGTAAACTTAGGAACCAAAATAGCTGTGTAATTTTTGTAGAATTTAGATTATTTTCACTTCCTTTTAAGTGATAAATACTCATAGTAAATCATTTTGATTTTTGTTATGACAACATTCTCCAGGGTGGTAGACTGGAAATGTGGTTGATCATGAATAACAATAACCAACATAAAATTACTTCTTAGCAGATTAAGTACTTTTCCTTGCAAATTTATGTTTTTGGTATAAAAATAAATGTACATATTTTTATATATCCCTCACATGGAAGTTGAATAGAAGCATTATAACCCAATAAACCACTTTATTTTATTTTGCATCTTCAATTAAAAAAACAAATACAATGAAACAAATTTTATTTATTATTAATTTTATTATTAATTATTAATTTATTAATTTTAATAAAGAAATAATCTACAAAATCAAACCATAGCATTCTTATTACAATTCATAAATTAAAAAAATAAATTTGGTTCGTGGTTGAGTCCCTAGGAGCTCTACATGTTAGGACTGATTGTTCTGGCAGTATGTGTATAGTAGAGGATTGCAAAATCAATCATCAGTGGGAGGAGAGGTCCTTGGTCCTGTGAAGGTTCTGTGCCCCAGTGTAGGGGAATTCCAGGGCCAATAAATGGGAGAGGTGGGGTGGCAAGCAGGGAGAGGGGGGAGCCAACAGGGGTTTGGTCTTGTTGTTTTTGTTTGTTTGTTTGTTCCTGGGAGGGGAAACTGGGAAAAGAAAAATCATATGACATGTAAATAAAGAAAATATCTAATAAAAAATAAATTTAAGTTAGTGCTCACTACATAAACTAGAAGTTCTTTTTTTGACAACTAGATAGAGCTTTAATATAAATGTCTGAAAAAGAGTAACTAGGTCCATTGCAAATGTATAACTAGCTGATTGTCTTGCCTCTAGAAATTATGTTTCTAGAACTGTTCAAAAGGTTTCAAAGGGGGATTTTTTCCTTATCTCAGATAACTGAATGAAAACTTCCTTCTTGACAGGTCACATAGTGTTTGCCCATAGTTCACTGGGGAAAATGAGGATCAGCCAGTTATCTACTAACAATCTCCATGTTTATACTAATAAATCAATTCAAAGACTAAATTGTAACTCCCATTTTTCAACAATACTAGCCTGACTTAGTACATTGGTTAAGAAAAGTATATTTGTTTAAACATATTATTTGAAAATGTTCATTAGCAACATTTCCAGTACTTCCTATAAAGATCTCCTGACATTGACTATAATATAAACACATAATCTCTTGTCAAAGACTACATGGTGTTTTTTATTGATTGACTGTGTAGGAACTGAAGAAGACATCTTATCTCACCTCTTAAAAATTTGAAAAGCTCTTTTAGATCTTTAGATCTCTTTAGATCTGTAACCGCTTTAGCAATGGAGCTGGAGAAACTAAATATGTTTTCAAAGCTGTATAATCACTCTTCTTGGTGATAGTCACTGCCATAGATTCCATTTTTCAAAATATAAAGTTTCTAAATATAAAAGCACAGTATGAAAGAAAATATTCCCTACATTTTTAATAAAATTTAAGTTAAAGTGCACTTGCTTATTTATTGCTTCAAAACTATCTACCAAAACTACTAAGTGGAATTATTGAACTTAAAGTGTTAGTAAACACTAATTTTATCTAAGGTTGATTACAATTTTATTACAAACTAAGGCAATATATATCAAATTAATTAGATTGCTTTTGGTCTTTGCATGATAGAACTATGAAACTCCTATTTAAGATTTTACATTCCATTCTCATAATAAAAATATAAGATTGTACTTTTAACTTTGTAAAACTTCACTTTAAAAATAAACAAAAACTGAGCAAAGAACAAATTTATGTGCCAAAAAGAGCCACATAAGTAGATGATAAATTTTCCTAATTAAGGACAAATAATAGTTATATATTTTTAAACAAAAACAAGATAAATGTTTTTCCTATTGAGATAGAGTAACAGGGCTAATGTTATTATTTGCAGGTATTCTCACCCATTGGTTTCCATCTGGAAGTCAACTTAACATGAACCAGAATCATTTGTGAAGAGGGTACTTCAAATGGGAAAATTCCCTCTCCAGATTTGGCTGTGGGCAGGACCATGATACATTTTCTTTCTTGATTTTTGAAGTGGGAAGGCCCAGATTACTGTGGGTGCTGTCATTGTGGACTGGTGGTGAAGGTTCTTATAAGAAAGCAGGTTGAGCAAGCTATGGCAATCAAGCCAGTGAACTGCATTCCTTTAGGGCACTACTTCTCTTCTTGCCCTGACTTGGGTCAATGATTTACTCTGATATGGAAGTGTAAATGAAATAAACATATTCCTTCCCTAATTCCTTACGGTCATAGTACTTTAGCACATCAGTAGAAGCCCTAACAAAGACAGAAATTGTTGGCCGCCTTACCCATCCAGTGGAAATAAGGAGGCAAACATCGAGCCATTCTCCATGCAGTTTAATCAAGAACCTTCATTTTTACTTCTTCTCTAGCTAGCTTCTTTCTCTTCATTCTTCTATATCTTCTTCTTACATATATCTTACTAGTTCTTCTTACTTATTACTACTTACATCTTATTAGTTACATCTTATTAGTTACATCCTTATTCCTAATTCTACATCTTACATCTGTCCTTACATCTTACTTCTATATCTACATCTTCTCTCCTA
>NC_045030.1:68667552-68671863 GCF_008632895.1 Mastomys coucha | reverse complement strand
CCCATCAGTCCTTTCCAGCCATCCGAAGCCACAGCTATTCCAAGTTTCCTTTTTAAGCTTGTTTACCCTAGGGGCAAAGGTGCTAGTGGTTTAGCACAAAAAGCTGTTGTCCCCTTTAAGAGCGGCTCATGCAGACATTCAGTCAGCCTCTATCACCTCCTTTTCAGCTGTGCACAGACTGACTCAGCCAAGTTCTTTATGACTTTAAGTGGCAGTGTAAGTTTAACTCCTTCAGAGTCCGAGCCACCTTCAACAGTCTGAACTTTCTCAGACTTTGCTGATCTCTCTTCCTTCAGCTGTTTTAATGCTTCCTGTCCCTCCTCTACTGCTTTAGAACACACTTTATTCTCCAAGAAGTTCCTAATCAGTTTCTAGATTGGTTGCACTCCACCTTTTATGATTCCTCCTTCCCAGGTGAATTCCAAATTTCTCCCTAATTCAACAAATTTGGGGCAAGATTGCGAGTTCCCCATACAATCACTTTTGATTTGCCCTTAATGGGACCTTATTGCTCCAAAGCTAGAGACCTTATTGTTTCTTTACTGAGAACCTTATTGCTCCAATCCCGGAGACCTTATCGTCTCTTTACCGAGAACCTTATTGTCTCTTTACCGAGAACCTTCCCTTTCGTTCCACCTTACCTGGGAACCTTCCAGTGCACTGTTCTGTTTGCAAGGAGTTCTGTGCTGTAAAAGATTTCCCCATTGAGTTCTTCGTCTCTCCCCTTACGAACTTCTCCATTCACTGTATGTGTCTCTCCCTGTACGTCTCTCCCCGTATGTCTCTCCCCGTATGGGCCACCATATGTCAGGTGTCTTTTTCCGTCCAGCCCCCAGTGGAAATAAGGAGGCAAACACCGAGCTCTTCCCCATGCAGTTTTATTAGGATCCTTGTAATCTTGCTTGTTACATCTTACTTATTACTATTTCTACTTACTTCTATTCCTATTCTTAGTTCTATTCCTACATCTTACTTCTCTCCTTACATACTTAGTCCTGTCTATCATACTTACTCTTCTATCCCATCACCAGCCCTTATTCTACATCTTACCTCTAATTCTATATCTATCCTATATCCAGCCCCCAGCCCTTGTGGGTTAAATACTTTCCCTGGTCCCAATCAGCATCAGCTACGTGGCAAAGCACAATAGGCTACAAGAAATCATGCCAGCTTGCATCATAAACTAGAGGCACTCAGCTTTTCCAACTAAGGCTTGTTTATCTCAATGCTCTCTGCTCTGGCCAGAGACCAGGTGTTCAATATATATATAGGGTGGCAGCTGTGGCTCCCCACAAGAAATCAGTGCCAGGTTGTGACATATTGCTATGGTGGACCTAACCATTTTTATTTGGAATGATTGTGGTACATTTGAACTTTGAGCTGAAGAAGTTGTGTTCTCATAGTTCAGTGAGCTGTGCTGTGGGATCTTGAAATATAAGGAAGCTGAGAGCAATGCAGATGATGTAAGCCTGGGATATGAAGTTTCAAAGGGATATTTTGAGAGCCTCAGAAAGACTATAGTGGCCACTCAATGCCTCACCATATGACAAGAACACTTCTTCCACTATGTTCATAGCAGTCTTATTTGTAGTAGCTAGAAGCTGGAAACAACCCAGATGTCCCCCAACCAAAGAAGGGATACAGAAAATGTGATACATTTACACAGTGGAATACTATTCAACTATTAAAAACAAGGACTTCATGAATTTTGCAGACAAATAGATGAAACTAGGAAATATCATCCCAAGGGAGGTAACACAGACCCAAATGTACATGCATGGTATGTACTCACTAATATGTGGATATTAGCTAAAAGATACAGAATACCTAGGATACAACCCACAGAGTTTAAGAAGTTTAACAAATAAGAAGGCCCCAGTGAGGATACCTAAATCCTATATAGAAGGAGGAAGAAAATAATCACTGGAGGCAGAGTGAGGAGGGGAACTTGGAGGGAGAGAGGAGCAGAAAGGAATAGGACAGGATCAGATATGTGTTGCAGAAAAGGTGAGAAGCCCAGAGGGCCAGGAGAATGAATGGAAATATCTAGCCTCTGGGGCTGGGAGGTAGGGGGACCCTCTAGAAAGTACCAGAGACCTGGGAGGTGAGAGACTCTCAGGACTCAGTGGGAGTGACGTTAGCCAAAATGTTCAACAACAGGGAGAGGGAACTTGAAGAGTACTCTTCCAGTAAGTAGACAGGGCCTCAGGAGGAGGGACGGGGTTACCAACACATAATCAAAATTTCTGACCCAAAATTTTTCTTGTCTAAAAGAACTACAGGGACAAAAGTAGAGAAGAGTCTGAAGGAAAGGTGGTTTAGTGACAGGCCCAAATTGGGATCCATCTTATGGAGGGGCACCAAGGCCTGACACTATGCTATGAGGTAATTACAGATAGCAGCCTAGCATGGCTGTCCTCTGAGAGACCCTCCAGCAGTTGACTGAGACAGATGCAGATACTTACACCCAACAATTGGATTGAAGTTGGAGACCCCCAAGGTTGAATTAGGGGAAAGATTGAAGAAGCTGAAGGGGAGGGCAGGCCAATAGGAAGACCAGCAGTCTCCTAATTTGAAGCTCCCAGAGACTGAGCCATCAACCAGGAGCATCCAAAGGCTGGTCTAAGGCCACCCAAAACATATATAGCAGAGAACTGCCTGGTCTGGCCTCAGTGGAAGAAGATGTGCCTAATCTTCCTTAGACTTGAGACCCCAGGGAAAGGGAATGTCTGGTGGGGTTAGAGGGCATAGCACCTTCTCAGAGTCAAGTGAGAGGAGGAATGGGATGAGGAACTGTGGGAAGGGGTACCTGGAGGGGGCAGCAGCTTTAATGTAAATAAATAAAATAATTAAAAAAAAGAATGTTGAATTTCTGTTCATCTGGTGGGTGAGGAGGCAGCTGTGATCAATAAGAGACCAGCACCTCTGATAAAACTTTTACTGGGACATTTGATATTGCTCATCAAGAGCTGAGACTAAGCAGTGATTAGGAAGAGATCAGAATCATTGAGGACCTTAATTCTTGAGCTATTTTCTCATGGTCAACAATCATATACTGTTGTGTGGAGTAGAAAAAAGCTGCATTTCATTGTGAGAGCCAAACATGATAATGCTCAATAGTCACCCAGGTGATATGGATTTAGAAGGCATGAAAGAATCAGGAAGAACAGCTGATTCTTGGCACTATGCATTCCTCTTAAGTAGCTTCTCTTTCCTGTCTGTTTTCATGAGAGTTGGGCATATTCCATCTCTGACTTGTTCTGTCAAAACTTTGTCTAGTTAATCAATTTGTCTACCCCTCCAATTAAACCTCACTTTCAAACATGACTGCTTCCTTCTACAAACTTTACCTTCATTCTGGGGGATGACAGGTATATACTAAAGGCATGTTTATATTCCAGCCAGAGGGATTAAAGGGTGTCATTGCAGCCAGATCACAAAAGTCTAGAAAGTTTTTGGATGTGATCCTTTGTCAGAGCACAAATGTTGCTGGATTAAAATTCCTCTACAGTGGAGGTAGTTGCCAATGTCCTTCAGATGTGGGAGAATTGTGGCTGGTTCCCAAATGTCAAGCACTAAACTTTTTATTCTGTTTACTTTTGGTTTTGTTTTCATTTGATTTTCACTATGTCCTAGTTCTCCCTTATAGAGTAAGAAGGGATTGAACTTAGTGTTGATTTTCTAGGAGCCCCCAGTTAAGATACTTTGTAATTGAAAAGAGACTTTGAAATTTTGGACAGACTAGAGTTTTACAGAGATATTGACATTTTAGAGCACCCATGGATATTCTAGAAAGATATTTTAGAGAGACTTAAATTTTGAACATTTTAAAAAGACTAACCGTTGGATTTCTGAATACTGTGGGACTTTGTTTTTAAAATTGCCATATTATTGTTAGCATGACATCTTGAGCATGACAAATAAGTAAAGGTTATAGAGTTAATAGTGATAGGTTTGTGTATCAATTTGACCAGATATCAGTTGGGCTAGTGTTAGATGAAATTTCATGAGCTAGATTCATTTGGGAAAAGGGAAAGTCAATTGAGAAAATGACCCCACCAGATTGGCCCACGGTTCATTTCTTGATTGAAGATTGATGTAGTATGGTCCAGAGCACTGTGGGACATGACACCCTTAGGCTTGTAGTCTTGGGTGCTAAATAAAGCCGAATGAACAATCCATGAGCAGAAAACAGTAAAAAGCACTGCTTTATAGCCTCTGCCTTATTTCTAGCCTTTAGTTTCCTGTGTTGAGTTCCTTCCCTGATTACCCTTAGTCATGAACTGCTACCTGGAAGTTCAAGTTCAAAGA
>NC_045030.1:68663093-68667542 GCF_008632895.1 Mastomys coucha | reverse complement strand
ACAAAAAACAAAACAAAAAAAAACAACCAAACCATAAAAACAAAACAAAAACAAAAACAAAAAACAAAGACTAAGACATGAAGCTAATAGATAACTGTCTGCCTTTTAAAATAACTCTTAATGAGGTCACATATACTGAATATTAATATGTACTATAAGGAAAGCATTCATGAAATGCTATGGACAAACATACACACACCCATATATATACACATTTATACCCACATATACACATATTTAAACATAAAGTAAATGGTATGATGATTGCAAATAATAAAAGCCAGCATCAGCATTATTTGAGTTCAGATGAGAATATATAGAAATGAGAATGTGTATGCACATAATTTTATATTCTCAAATAGTAAATAAAGCAATACATTACAAGATTTATGCCCATGTTAAAAAGTAAGTTTTCATCTCTGTGCCATTTACTTAGTTTGGCTAAGGGTTTATCTATCTTGTTGATTTTCTCAAAGAACCAGCTCTTGGTTTTGTTGATTCTTTGTATCATTCTCTTTGTTTCTAACTGGTTGATTTTAGCCCTGATTTTGACTATTTACTTCCATATACTCTTCATGGATGTGTTTGCTTCTTTCCATTGTAGAACTTTCAAGTATGCTATTAAGTTACTTGTATGTGAAGGGCAGAGAGTCAGTACCCAAATAAAATCAGAAATGAAAAGGGAGACATAACAAAAGAAACTGAGGAAATTCAAAAACTCATCAGAACCTGCTACAAAAGCCATACTCTACAAAACTGGAAAATCTAGATGAAGTGGATAATTTCCTAGAAAGATATTATGTACCAAAGTTAAATCAAGATCAGGTAAACTATATAAACAGTCCCATAATCACTAAGGAAACAGAAATTGTGAACAAAAATCTCCCAACCAAAAAATGTCCAGGGACAAATGGTTTACTGCAGAATTCTAACAGATAATCAAAGAAGAGATAATACCAATTCTCCTCAACAGTTCTACAAAATATAATTAAGGAACACTATCTAATTCATTTTCTGAAACCAGAATTATTCTGATACCTAAACCACACAAAGACCCAAGAAAAAAGACCTTCAGACCAAACTTGCTGATGATTATCAATGCTAAAATACTCAATAAAATTCTCACACACTGAATCCAAGAACACATCAAAACCATCATTTACCATGATCAAGTAGGCTTTATCCCAGGGATGCAGTGATGGTTCAATATATAAAAATCCATTAACATAATCTACTATACATACAATCTCAAAGAAAAAAATGGTTATTCGTCAAAAGACAAAAATACTCCTTCATGTTAAAAGACCTGGAGAGATCAGGGATTCAAGGAACAGACATAACATAACAAAAGCAATAAAGAGCAAAACAACCACCAACATCAAACTAAATAGAGAAAAACTAGAAACAATCCTACTTAAGCTGGGACAAGACAAGGCTACCCACTCTCTCCATATCTATTTGATATAGTACTCAAAGTTCTAGCTAGAGCAATTAGGCAACAAAAAGATATCAAGAAGAAGTTGAACTATCACTATTTACAGATGATATGATAGAATAAATAAGTGACCCCCCAAATTCCACCTCTGTAAAGTCCGGCCAGCAGACCTACACAGTTGTGGGTTGCTTCAGACTGGAGATCGGACAGGACCTGTGGAATTAAAGGGTGCAGAAACAAAGATTCGGATGCCAAGAATATGTATCAAAGCGTCTCTTGGGGTAGATGAGTTTTTATAGCAGGCAGCAAAAATGAAACCACAGCAATCAAACTTGTAACATAAACATGACACCAGACATAGCGGCACAAAATCTGTTTAGGCAGCAAGGACTTCAAAGGAGAGTTCTGGCACGAGTTAGCTGAGTGTCTGTCTTTGATCTCAAGAGGAGCTGCGGTGTTTGTGTGCTTTGTCTTGCACCACAGGTGGGCGGCCTCAGCCCGGGCTTGTCAGGAGTATTTTCAGTTTCAGAACAGCTTCAGGCAGCCATGGAGGGGAGACTACATTTCACCCCTTTAGTTTATAAACAAAAAGCAGGCTAAAGGTCATAGAGCTCGGCACAGATTCTTGTATGGGAAACATCAAGGTGCTTTAGCTGAAAGGCTCTGATTTTCTCTCTGGTTCCATTGTCCCAGGCTTATTTGACACAGCAAACTGGGCTTATAACGTGTCTTTAGCAAAGACACAGCCACTTGGTAGTGCCTCTGTCTGGGTTGACTTCACCACCAGAGAGACAGACTCTTTTCTGCACCATTCATTTATACAAAATGTCAAGATATGTCTTTAACACCTGTAGAGTCTGGGAACTGCCACCATATTTGAGAGCAGTTTAGGAAGTCCTGACAGCTAGACACTGAAGCCAGGAGGGAGGTCTCTACAGAGTAGCAAATGTTACGCTTGGGCTCTGGAGTCGGTTGCCTAGGGAACAGGTCTCAATACAATGCAAATTAGTCCTTTGTTGACTTCAGGACTTGAATTAATCTTTGAAATGCTGGAATCTTGGTGGTGTGTCAACGACTTCGGGATGTCCCCAGCTCTTAGAACATACACATTGCAGCAATAGCCAACATTTTCATGCTCTGGGTGAGCCACTGTTTGCTTCGGGTGTAAGCAACTTTCCGAATCAAATGGGAAAAACACCTTCAAAAATGGCAGGAAAAAAATGCCTGTCAGCTTAGAACAAGAGAAAACGGAAGAAAAAGCTCTTGCGCAGCAGTTTGAGTGCTAAGGTGGCAGTTGCTCTGAGTCAATCTGGCCGACCAATCTCTCTGGGAGCCATTGCGTCCCATCCTCCTTTTGGGAAAAAATGCAAACTGACCCTCTGCCCCAAACCAAAACAGGGTTTGGTCTATGCCAGGCATTGGTGAGAGGATCTCTCCAGCGCACCATGGCATACGAACTAATAGATTTAGGATGCCAATGTCGGTCTGTCACAGACCGGCCTTTAATGTCGGTCTGCAGAAAGTTTAAAATGAAAAGTACAAAGGCGAGATGTGCCTTTGGAGATCTCTGGGGGAAAAGTTTCCCTCCCATGGTCATGAAAAGCCAGCTTTTAATCGTGTGATGAGCTCGCTCGACAATACCCTGTCTCATAGGGTTATATGGGATGCTGGTCTTATGAAAAATGTCAAAATCTTTGCAAAAAGAAATAAAATTTTTACTAGTGTAAGATGGCCAGTTATCCGTCTTAACTCTTTTGAGCATACCCATAACACTGAATGTTTGTAAACAATGATCAATAACATTTCTAGAGGCTTCTCTTGTTTGCAGGGAAGCAAACATAAATCTTGAACAAGTATCAATGTAGACATGTATATATTTAAGCTTTTTAAATTCTGTATAATGTGTTATATCCATTTGTCAGATACTATTAGGCATAAGTCCCCTTGGGTTTACCCTTAAATGTGGGACTGGGGATAAAATAATGCACGTAGGGCACTGTTTAACAATCATTTTTGTTTGTTCTCTGGAGATTTTATGTTTGAGCCTAAGAGTTTGGCTGGACAGGTGGAAATTATCATGATCTCGCTTAGCTAAGGCCACAGGATTTGAAACTAAAGTCTCTCCTATTAGAGCTCTGTCAATGAGGTCATTACCTCTGGCTAATGGCCTTGGCAGGCCAGAATGAGTCCAAATATGACCAATATAGAATTGACTTTTTCGTGCAGGAATGATATTTTGTAATTGAGAAAATAGAACTCTTGCTGGAGTGTCTAACTTGAACATGGTACAAGTTTCTAGCAGTGGTACAGAATTAAAAATGTAGAAGTTGTCAGTGTATAGGTTAAATGCATCAGGCACAGCTTCAAAGACTTTTAAAACTGCAGTTAGTTCAGCCAATTGAGCTGAGAGACCAGGAGTTTTTATAACCACTTCTCGGATATTAATGAGATATCCAGCCCTTTCTTTAGACGTGCCATCAGTAAATACTACAAGGGCATTGTCTAGTGGCTTCCAAGCTGTTACCTTTGGAAAAATCACTTCATGCACATTTAAAAACTTTATTAATTTGTCCTGGGGATAATGATTATCTATAGTTCCCTGACATCCAATTTGAGCAAGCAACCATTCTGTGCTGTGCTGCTTTAGCCAGGAGTCTTGCTCCAAAGTAAAAGGTTGAATGATAACATCTGGCTCTTTGCCAAAATAAGTCAGTGTTTGTTTCCTACCAAGCATAATTATCTGGGCAACAGCTTCATAATATGGCAAGATATTACGTTTAGGAGACACCCTTGAATGGATCCACATAATAGGTACCTTTTGCCACAACAATGTCGTAGGGGTATGACTAGTATTAAAAATTAATAAATGCAAAGGTAAAGAATAATTTATGTAAGTAATAAATTGATTTTCAATAGCCTTTTCTACCTGCTGTAAGGCATATATTCCTTTTATAGTTAAAGATCTAGGAGAATTGGGATCAGAATTACCCCTAAGAATATCAAATAAGGGCTTC
>NC_045030.1:68650232-68662961 GCF_008632895.1 Mastomys coucha | reverse complement strand
TAACAGCTTGATCCGTAAGTGTAAAACCTAAATAATTATATGGATCTTGAGTCTGCACCTTTTCTGGGTCTATTTTTAGCCCCCTTTCAGTAAAAGCAATTTGTAAATCTTTATAACATAAAAATACATCTTGGGGAATCTTCCCTGCAATCAAGACATCATCTGTGTAATGGGCAATGTAAATCAGTGGCCATTTCTTCCTTATTGGTTCGATTACTTGTGCGACAAATTTCTGACATAACATAGGACTGTTTGCCATCCCCTGAGGAAGAACAGTCCATTCATACCTTTTCATAGGTTCCTTAAAATTTATAGATGGAACACTGAAAGCAAACGTCTCACAATCCTCAGGGTGCAGAGGAATTGTAAAGAAACAATCCTTTAAATCTATAACTATTTTGTAAAATCCTTTTGGAATTGCCACGGGAGATGGCAATCCAGTCTGTAATTCTCCCATTACCACCATAGTTTCATTAACCTTTCTTAAATCTTGTAACAGTCTCCATTTACTTGATTTTTTCTTAATCAAAAATATAGGTGTGTTCCTTGGGGAATTTGATTCCCTCTGGTGCCCTGCTTCTAATTGCTCCTGCACTAGCAATGAAGCTGCTTCTATTTTCTCTTGAGATAAAGACCACTGATCAACCCACACAGGAGTATTATTTATCCACTTGATTTTATCTGTATGGGGTACAGGTAAGACAGTGGCCATTATAGAAAATGTTTCAAGCCTTTATTATTAGCACGAGACTGCCTATTAGCCAGCTCATTAGTGCTACATAATACCAGCCTCATCTGTGATAGCAGATCTCTCCTCCACAGAGTGACAGGGAGGTTAGGCAAAACATATGGTTGAATTTGTCCTGAGGTACCTTTCTCATCCCTCCAGGTTAGCAGCTTAGAGCTTCGTTTTGGGTTGTTGGCATACCCAATCCCTTGGAGGTGAGTAGTGGACTCAGTCAGAGGCCAAGTTGGAGGCCAGTTCTAAGCTCTGATGATGCTCACATCCGCCCCTGTGTCAATCAACCCCTGAAAACACTTTCCTTCAATAGTTAAAGATTAGGCCTCTTATTTGTAATAGACTGTATCCAGTAAACCTCAGGAGCACCAGAACGACTCTGTCCTGCCTCATTAGTAATAGCCTTAGGAGACATAGGATACATAGGAACCAAGATAAGTTGAGCAATTTTTTCATAGGCAGGTACTATAATAACACCACATGGTGAAGAAGCCATAATCTTTATTTCTCCTTGATAATTGCAATCAATAGCACCTGGATAAATCTGTAAACCATCTACAGTAACACTACCTTTGCCAATCAAAAAACCCCAAGTCTCTGGAGGCAGTGGCCCATAAACTTCAGTAGACAGAAATTTAATTCCCATTTCTGGGGTTAATACTGTGTGCTAGGTGGAGAATAACTCTACTCCTGTACGTCCTGGCATTGCTCTGAGGAGCTCATGTATAGATCTTCCTGACTTGACAGTCTCTGGGCCCCATGCACTGCTTTCTGGTTCAAGAACAGGGTCCGGGGCTGGCCCCTGGACTTGTTTTTTGAACAAGTATAGTCTTGAGAACCTTTCTTAGATCTTCCATTTCTGGCCCAATGTTTTCCTTTCTTACACCAATCACACAGTTTCTGTCCAGTGCCTTCTGGCTGCCTCTCTGCATTTCCTAACTTCTTTGGACATTTGCTTTTAAGGTGGTTAATGCCGCTGCAATTATAGCATTTCCTGCTATTCTGCCACTGTGCCAAAACTTTTGGAACAGTTGTATCTTGTAACACTGCCGCAACAGCTAAGCTTTGATTAAAATTAGGCCCTATGTCAGCACAGAGGCGAATATAGCCAGAAATATCCATCTGTCCTTTGTGTGGTAGAAGAACTGCCATGCACATTGTATTAGCGTTCTCAAAAGCTAGCTGCATGATAAGAGGACCCTCAGCATAGGAGCTTCCAAGCGTCCTACTGGCTGCCTGCTGTAGCCTAGCCACGAAATTCTGAAAAGGTTCCTCTGGACCCTGCCGTATGCCGGTCAGGTTTGCGTTACCTTCACCTTTTGCAGGAAGCTTTATCCAAGCCCTGCTTGCTGCCATAGCTACCTGGGCTAGTGCTCAAGCAGGGTATTCCATCTGCCGAGCCATTTCTTCAAATTGCCCTTCTCCCACAAGCATTTTTAGAGTCCAGTCAGGATAATCTGCCTGAGCATTCTGCATGGAGATTGTTTTACAATGTTCACGCCATTCAGAATTTTAGATCAAATAATCTCTAGATGGAAGGACTGCTTTGCACAAAGATTTTCGGTCCTGAGGTATTAAATTATAATCTGCAATGCTACTGATCAGTGCTTATAGCTGATAACTTCAGCAAAGTGGCAGGATAAAAAACTAAACTCAAATCAGTAGCCTTCCTTTATATAAATGATAAACAGGCTGAGAAAGAAATTAGGGAAATAGGATCCTTTACAATAGTCACAAATAGTATAAAATATCTTGTTGTAACTTTACCAAGCAAGTGAAAGATGTGTGACAAAAACTTCAAATCCCTGAAAAAAAAAAAAAAACACTGAAGAAGACCTCAGAAAATAGAAAGACATCCCATGCTCATGGATAGGTAGGATAAACATTGTGATAATGACCATCTTACCAAAAGCAATCTACAGATTAAATGAAATCCCCATTGAAGTTCCAGTACAATTCTTCACAGACATGAAAAGAGCAATTCCCAAATTCATTTGCAAAAGCAAAAAAACTCAGGATTGCTAAAACAATTCTCAAAAATAAAAGAACTTCCAGTGAATCAAGACAGCTGACCTCAAGCTGTACTACAAAGCAATAGTGATAAAAACCTGCATGGTATTTGTACAGAGCCAGACAGGTAGATCAATGGAATACAATTAAAGACCCAGAAGTAAACCCATACACCTATGGACACTTGATCTTTGTCAAAGAAGCAAAGCCATACAGTGGAATAAAGAAAGCATCTTCAATAAATGGTTCTGGTCTAGCTGGCAGTCTGTATGTAGGTGAATAAAAATAGATCAATATTTATCATCTTGCACACAGCTCAAGTCCAAGTGGATCAAGGCCATCAACACAAAATCAGATACACTGAATCAAATAGAAGAGAAAGTGGAAAAGAACCTAGAACATATTGACACAGTGGAAATTTTTCTGAACAGAACACCAATGGCTCAGGCTCTAAGATCAACATTTGTTTAATGGGACCACATGAACCTGAAAAGCTTCTGTGAGGCGAAATACACTGTAAATGGGACAAATCGTCAATCTGCAGATTCGGGAAAAAAATCTAGCCATATATACGATAGAGGGCTAACATCCAAAATACATGAAGAACTCAAGAAGTCAACATCCAAAAATCCCAAATAACTCAATTAAAATTGGGTTACAGAGGCAAACAGAATTCACAACAGAAGAATCTCGAATGGCTGAGATTCACTTAAAGAAATGTTGGAACTTCTTAGTCATCAGAAAAATGTAAATCAAAACCACCCTGAGATTCCACCTCATGCCAGTCAGAATGGCTAAAATAAAAAACTTTAGTGACAGCACATACTGGCAAGGATGTGGAAAAAGAGGAAAACTCATCCTCTGCTGGTAGGATTGTAAACTGGAACAACCACTCTGGAAATCAATGTGATTCATTAGAAATAGTTCTACCTGAAGACCCAGCTATATCACTCTTGGGCATATACCCAAAAGACGCCCCACCATACCACAAAGACATGTGCTCTACCATGTTTATAGCAGCCTTATTTGTAATAGCAAGAAGCTGGAAACAACCCATATATCTCCCAACTGAAGAATGGATAGAGAAAATGTGGTACATTTACACAGTGGAATATTATTCAGCTATTAAAAACACAGATATCATGAATTTTGCAGGCAAATCAGTGGAATTAGAAAATATCATCCTGAGTAGGGTAACAAAGACACAAAAAATATTCATGGTATGTACTCACTGATAAGTGAATAGTAGCCAAAGAGCACAGAATACCTGAGATACAACCCACAGACAGTAAGAAGTGAAACAATTGGAAGGGCCCAAATGAGGAAGAGGCTTCAATCCCACCTGTCAGGGAGAAGGAATGAATCACAATTGGGGAGGGAGGGATCTGGGTAGGAAAGGGAAGGGGGAGGGGAAAGGAGAACAGGATTAGATATGTGAGGGAAGGGATAGGAGAGAAGCCCAGAAGGCCAAGAGAATAAATGGAAATAAGTAACCTTGGGGAATAGGAGGTGGGGAAACATCTAGAGAGTACCAGAAACTCAGGAGATAAGAGACTCTCAGGACTCATTGGGAGTGACCTAAGCCAAAATGTTCAACATTGGGGAAAGGGACCTTGAGTAATATACCTCCAGTAGATAGACAAGGCCCCAAGTGAAGCAACAGGGTTACTAGCCCATAATCAAATTAATGACCCAGAACTGTTCCTGTCTAAAAGACCTTCAGGGACAAAAATGGAGAGGAGCCTGAAGGAAAGGTGGTCCAATGACAGGCCCAACTTGGGATCCATCTCATGTGGGTAGGTTGGCACCAAGGTCTGACATTACTATGTTATGATGTACGTACAGACTGCAGGCTTCCATGGCTGTCTTCTGAGAGCCCCTACCAGACAGAAGCAGATACTTACACCCAATTATTGGACTGAAGTCAGGGACCCCTATCGTTGAATTAGGGAAAGGTTTGAAGAAGCTGGAAGGGAGAGTGATTCCATAGGAAAAACAGCAGTCTCAACTAATCTGGACCCCTGTGACTTCCCAGAGACTGAGCTACCAATCAGGAGCATACATGGGCTATTCTCAAGCCCCTGGCACATATGTAGCAGAGGTCTACCTGGTCTGGCCTCAATGGGAGAAGGTGCACTTAATCATTGAGAGCCTTGGTGCACCAAGAAAAGAGAAGGCCTGGATGGTGTCGGGGAGAGCACCCTATTGGAGGCAAGGGGGAGGAGGAATGGGACAAGGAACTGTGGGAGAGGTGAGTGAAGGATCAATGACAGAAATGTAAATAAATACAACATTTTAAATTAAAAAATTAAGCTTCTATAAGGTTATATGCCAGAATTTTCAAGACATAGTGTGGACTTTAATCATATTAGCACTCAAGATACTTTTTGAGCATTTAGAAAATATGGAATAAGCACATGCTCCTAAAGAATTGGCAGTTCTGTAGGAAAGACTCATCTTTCCCCAGGAAATAATGATGATATTTTTTCATGGTTAGAACATTTAGAACATAAGCAAGGGAGAAAATTAAGAGGCAGTATAATATTTGTACTTAGGATTCAAGGGAAAACACTTTATTAAAACTACAGAGAATTTCAGTAAAATGTATCATTAGAAATTGAGTAAAAACTAAACAATGGACATTTTGTTCAAACATCAATGGAGGTAGCAAAAAGAAATACACAAATACTTCATGAAGAATTTGTAAACAAGAGAAAATCACAAAAAAATCATTCCAAAACACAAATAAGACATATAAAAGGTTAAACAAGCTATCTTAATGATGAGGATTCATATCTACATTGTACTAAGATTTCATTTGTTTATCTAAATTACGTATGACTATTCTGAAATGTTCACAGTATTAAGCCCTAAGAAATAAAGCAGACATGTTTCCTGCTATCTTGAATTTACAAGTGATAGAGACAGATGTTAATCAAATAACACCAAGACTACACATAAAATTAAATGATTGTGAGAGCCACAAGGAGAATATATCAGCCAATTATAATCTGCTAAAATTGTATTTGACACTGTCAGGAAAAACAAGAAAATGTTCCTTACACCAACGAAGACTGGGCTGAGGTCCAAAATGTGACTAGAAGTCAACAAGGCAACACAGTAAGGATAGGTTTCCAAGGTGAAGGGAAGAACACATGCAAATATCATGTGGTAACCAAAGCACAGTAATTAAAAGAAACTAAATTAAAAGAACTAAAATAAGCCAAATGCAGTTTAGAAAAGACAATACACAGGAAAAAATCCATTGTATTAGATGCTTTAGGGACCTTGTTATGTGACTTTTATTTGGAAGATGCAAACGAAATTCTATTCATATTAAATAGGAAGGGCACTGAAAGTCCAAAAAGTGGTTCTGTTCATGCTCAGATAGGTGATTAAAGGAATTTATTTGAGTCTTATGAAGATATGCCCTATTCAAAAGCAGCCACAGTTTTGCCAAGTCCCCTGGGCAGTTAAAAAGTAGGTACATCACTGAAGTATCCCATTTTCAGCAAGGATAAGTCATGAAAACCTATACTATAGGAGATTCCCATGAGTAACTTGTAAAAAATAAATACAATGAAAGTGCCCTACTTCATCTAACCTGCTGTGTAACCTCAGAGATTAGAGGAACCTGGGAAGCTCTGCTGAGACTAGCAGAGTGTGTTAGTTAGGGCTTTAATGCTGTGAACACACACCATGACCAAAACAACTCTTACAAGGATACTTAACTGGGGATGGCTTACAGGATCAGAGGTTAAGTTCATTATCATCAAGGTGTGAGCTTGAAAGTGTCCAGCCAAGTATTGTACAGGAGGAGTTGAGGGTTCTACATCTTCATCTGAAGGCTACTGGGAGAAAACTAGCTTCCACATGGGTAGGAGTAGGGACTCATTGCTCATCCCACAGTGACACACTTCCTCCAATAAGGCTACACTTATTTCAAGAAGGCCACACTTTCTAATAGTGTTACTCCCTGAGCCAAGAATATTCAAACCATCACATTCTAATACCTGGCCCCCATAGGCTTGTTCAAACATGTAATTCTATAAGAGCAATATCTTGCTATAGCATAATAAAAATATATTTAGTCCAAATTTCAGAGTCCCCATAATCTATAGCATTCTGAACAATGTTAAAAATCTACCTTTCAAAGTCTCTTCTGAGATTCACCCAATCACTTAACTATAATCCCACAAGCAAGACAGGAAAAAGAGCTGGAAAAACTCCAACCTCAGTACCTCCATATCTGATGTCAAAGTGGCCTTCAGATCTCCAACTCCTTTTACATCTTTGTTGACTACAGTATATGTGTTTCTACTGGGCTTTTTCTATACCTTGTTGGCAGCTCCACTTTGCAGGTATTCCATAGCTCTTGAGTCTTTGACACCTTGGGGGTCTCCAAGTCAACTTCAACTTCATAGATTCTTGTTACAGTATCTGGGATCCACACATGATATGGACTTCTCCAATGGGTTTAAATTACTTCCCTAGCTTTGCCCTCTGTAGCACTCTAAACGCTGATTGTCTCCACTCCACTGCTGCTTCTGTTGGTGGTAGTTATCCCATGGTACTGGCATCTCCAATAATCTAAGGTCTTCTGTTGCAACCATGCTTCACCAAGAGCTTCTCACAGTCTCTTGTATTTTTGGTTGTGAGCCTAGCCTTTAATGGATGAGCCATCTCTCCAGCCCAGGTCTCATGGGCTTTCTAAATGGTGCCAAATCTCAACTTTTTTGCATGACCTCTTCAAGTCAACAACTGCAACTGATCTTTATCTCCACCAATGGCCTTCCCTGGCTTTTCACAGTGCCAAGCCTGTGCTGTCCTATATGAACCCTTCAAAACTTCAAAACCAGCACCACCTGAGTGACTCTTATACATTACCAAGTTTAACTGCATCACAAGGAACAACCTTGGGTATATCTGGAAAACAACTTCTTTGTGCTCTCACAAAACACTTCCCAGAAGATTTCTCCTCAGTGATGCTGGTCTCTTCTTAATTACTGCTAATTTCTTAGCTCCAGATAACTAGCATTTATTGTCCCAGTAACCCCGTCTTGAATCTAAAACTAGAGCAACATGGCCAAATCTGAGTTCTGCTACTTACTGGAGCTGGAACATCCCCCGCCCCCATTCTATTATCAGCTTTCTGTTTTACAACTTTCTTACTGCCTAAGCTTGGCTATCCTGGAACTTTCTATGTTGATTGACCTTGAACTCGGAGATCTTCATATCTCTGTTTTCTGGTTTAAAGGTATGTACCATCTTACCTTGACATAACCTTTTCTTCACCTAGAACTTACTCTGTCCCCTGCTGGCCTTAAAAATTCAGAGATCTGCTTGGCTTTGTTTCCAGACCTTAAGGGTGTGTACCATTATACCTGAGCTCAAGCTTTTCATGGCCACTGTTCATCAATATCGATTTCAAAAGCCTATGTCTCCCAGCCTCAAAATCTAGATCACAAGTCTTCTCCACATTTTTGGATTGTAATTCATTCCAGATTAAAAGTTCAAACTATTCCTTGTTCAACTGCAAACACAAGCTTTATTGGGTGGGATCTTGCCTTGAGATCACCACTCCCTTTATCTCTGGTACCCCTTTATTACTTGAACCATACATTTTGTATTTTTTCTTTTTAAGCTTGCTATACTTGTTCAGAATGTTCTTCATGAGACTAAAGCAGAGGACAAAGTCTCTTCTGGGCCTTTTGAAACTTCCTTTGTTAATGCAATTAATATAAATCACTTTACCTTAGTCTCAGATAGACTTTCAGACGCGACCATAAAGCAACCACATTCTTCACCAAAATACCCCCAAACGGTCTCTAGACCACATACTGAAATTCTCCACTGAAACCTCTTGGGTCAAATCTGCAGTTTAAACCTCTCTCAGTAACAAAGTCTTTCTTATTCTAGAATGGCCATTAAGCCCCACTTAAAACATTACACCACTTTCCAAATTCAAAGTCTCAACATCCACACACTTCTAAACAAAATAATGGTCAGCCCTTTTACAGCAATACCCTAGTCCCTGGCATCAACTTAAGTCTTAGTTAGGGTTTTATTGCTATGAACAGACACCATGACCAAGGCAAGTCTTATAAGGACAACATTTAATTGGGGCTGGTTTGCAGGTTCAGAGATTCAGTCCATTATCATCAAGGTGGGAGCATGACAGTGTCCAGGCAGACATGGTGCAGGAGAGGCTGAGAATTGAATGTCTTCATCTGAAGGCCACTGGGAGAAAACTGGCTCCCACATGGTTACTAGTAGGGTCTCATTGCTCACCCCACAGTGACACACTTCCTCCAACAAGGCCACACCTACTCTGTAGTAGGTCCGGCCGGCTGGCGGACCCTCCATTCTGTTGGGTGTTCTCGGACTGAGATTATTTGTGGGTACCTGTAAACACAAGCGGGTAAGAGAGAAATAAACACACAGACACCAGGTAGCTGTATCAAGAGAGGTGTGTGTATTTACTGGAACACTCAGTTTAAATAATCAGAGGCAATATCAGAACCAAAAGCAACCCAATACCAAGCCATTTAACATAAACACGAGAAAGTCCATAAACACCAGACTGGAGGAGGATCTTGAAAGGAAGATCCGGTGAACTTTTAACATAAACATGAGATCTGCTCAGTCTCTGATCTAAGGAGCAGCAGTCAGTGTTCCACACAGCGGGTGTCCAGCCCCAGCTTCCAGCCTGTCTGGGCTGCATACAGAAACCAAGTTGGTCCCAAGCAAAGGGGGGTAGGAGACCACACTACTCCAATAAGGTCACATTTCCCTGGGTTACTCCTTGAGCCAGGCATATTCAAATCACCACAAGGAGATTCAAGAACCTCCTTCCTCCACAAGAAATGTCGAAGATCACAGCTGCTCTCATTCAAGACTGCAAGGGCCATAGCCAACCTTGAGGAAACAACTTCACAATAAATTAGGTTTTAAAAAGAATATTTTATTAATTGTAAGTGTAGAGAAAAGGCAAAATTCAGAAAATAATGCTGGCCAACACTTTTAACTAGTTTGTAGATGCTAGTCACATCTCATCAGGTTTTATCAAAATGTTTTAAAGAAACTTACCTATCGATTATCTATGTATGTATGTATGTATGTATGTATGTATGTATGTATGTATCTGTCTGTCTGTCTATCTAACTCTTTAGTTTGCATGTGTTTGTGCATGTGAATGTGTGTGTTTTCCATCATACAAATTTTTAAGTCAGAAGACAATTCCTGGTAATTAGTTCTTGCCTTGAGCCTTGTTGAGAAAGGGCTTCTTTTCTTTCTGGTGAAATAGAGCCGGCACTCAAGTTTCCAGGCCATCCTGTCTCTGCTTCCCTTATTGCCACAGGTATGTTGAGATTACTGGTGTATTCTACCACATCTAGCTTTTCATGTGTGTTCTGGAAATTAAACACAAGGTATCAGTACAACTTTCTTGGTGGGTATCAGGCTTGAGTGGCTAGCACTTTTATCTACTGAACTATCTCTCTGTTTTAATAAGCTGTTGTGGTTTGCAAGAAAATGACACCCGTAGGCACATATATTTGAACACTTAAACTCTAGTTGGTGAAACTGTTTTGGAAGGATTAGAAGGTATGGTCTTATTGGAGAAGGTGTGTCATAATTATCCTCATTTCTGCTTCATGCTTACAAAACAGATGTGAGCCCTTAGCTACTTCTCCAGAGTCATGCCTGTTTGTCTGCCTTCTTACATGATCCTTGTCATGATGGTTATAGACTCTAACACTCTGAAACCATGAGCCACAAATTAAATGCTTTCTTTTATAAATTTCCTTTGTCACAGTGTTTTTTCATTAAAATCAAAAAGTAATTAAAGTATAAGTTTTTTAATACATTTCTAATTTCTGCTCCCAAATCCAACCTAGGATCTACACAGAATTTAGTTTTAATGCCTTCTTAACTTCTATTAGGCTTTAGATGGATTTTTCCAGTTTTTAGCTTTTAATGATTAATACACAAGTAATTTCTAGATTATATCCATTATATAATTATATTTTCATGATTATGCTGCAATTATGAGTTTCTGTCAAGACTTTTATAGAAGTGAACTATTTTTTCCATCATATCATATAGGAGGTATATGAGTTGAACATAATTTACTAAATAATCTTTGTACTTGAATAATCTGGTACCTATAATATGACTCCATTGTAAAAAATAACTACTTTTTTCCCATTTTTTGTGTTGCAGTTTTTAATATATGTTCAATTAGTTTGGCCTATACATGGGAGTTATAAATTGAAGTTGTGTGTTATGGGATATAACTTCAATTTATATATATATATATATATATATATATATATGGGCTATATACATATTTATTTATAAATATATATATATATATATATATATATCCCTGATGTACATTTGTATTCTAAATTTGTATGTTTCTCTCTCTTTCTCTCTCTCATTTTCTCTTTCCTTTTGAGTGTGTGTGTGTGTGTGTGTGTGTGTGTGCTACAGAAGCATGTGCCTACTAGGCTAAGGGAACAGGGAAAAATATAATGTTATAATCATTATTTAGCATTTTTAATGCACAAGTAATTGTCTTTTTACATAAACTGTAAGCTGCTTCAGTTTGGAACTGTGCCGTCTTGACATAATTTTCTTTTAGCATTTGTTTAATTTTTGTACATACAGAGATCTCTATTCTAATCTTATATTTACATGCACCAGCTGAATGAATGTAAAGAAATATAAAATCACTGACTTATATTACTGTAAAAATAATTACCACCTAGAATACAGTGGTTTTGTATATTTCCTCTTATTTTTGTGCTTATTGTATCTACTCAAAATACTGTTTTCCTCAACAATTTAGACTAGATACTTATTTTTCTATATGTCCTTCAATGAGATCCAAACATACATTTATAATTCAGTTACATTGAATTATGCACATTCTACATTTTGTCTTGTTAACCTTCCGTACATAGTTGACATATTTATTAACATAGTGGAATGACATGTCTTTATATTGAATACTTCTGTAGGATTTGTCAAATGCATCAAATCATCATTATTGAATATCACATGTGCTATCATGTATTCACATCAGATGGAAATTCTGTCACAATCAGATTTTCTTCTATACACTTTTTGTATGTTCCTTCCACAGATTAACAGATGGAAATAGCGAGGTTTTTTTTTTTTTTCATTTCATTTCCATCTCCAGAATGCCATATAAAATAGGAACTGGATGCTAGCTTCTTTCACTTAAGAAATTTAGTTATTACTCATCCAAATTGTGTGAATCATTACTAGTTAAACATCCTAATTTTAAAAAAATTGAAAAAAGGAGTTTCAAAACCAAAAACATTTCTAGGGAAAAATATTCTTTTTTTCTACACTTAATTTTATTATATGAGCATAGAAGTTTGTTCAAATATTTGTTAATTTTTAAAAATTGTTATACACTTTTAGTAGTTGTAGACAAAGCTAGTGTAAAAATTCTTTTATAAGCTTTTATGTTTTCACAACTGTCATATTCCATTTACAGTTACAACAATCATGACAGAAATAACCCAAAGACTTAGATTGGGATGTGGAGTTGACCATTCACGACTGACTCAGTCACACTAAAAATGTCTAGTATTCAAAGAAGCCAATGTTTGTTGTTGAAGCTATCAAACCAATTGTATTTCCTTCCATAGGTTTGCTAGCTGATGTGAACCAAATGATATGTATCACAGAAGATATGCATACAGGTTCTTTTGTTGAACATGTGGATATCCATTTTGTGTGTGTGTGGAGGGGGTAGAAATTTTATTAATTCTATATTCTATTCTCTTTATTTGTATATATGTCTGACAACCAGTATCATACTGCCTTAAATGCCACAATTTAATATTTTTATATTAAAAGACTTTTTCTGGACACTATGAATTTTTAATATCTATAAAAATTTAATCATTCTGAAAATTTGAGGGGAATTTAAAAAAAACTAT
>NC_045030.1:68648670-68650222 GCF_008632895.1 Mastomys coucha | reverse complement strand
TAATACCCCATTTCCTGTGTTTTTATTTATTTAAAGAAATTCAGTGTTGTATATTTCACATTAGAGAATTGTGTATATTTGATTAGATGTAAAACTAAAACATCAGTTTAGTTAGTGGTGTCAGTGAGAGTAATGCAACAAACCTCCCAATTTATTATCAACTTCTTCTTAAGGGCAAAGAGAATTCTAAGAATAAGGGTATGAAAAATCATCCTTTCTTGCCCAAAGTCTGCAACAATCTAGAACATTTCACTTGCTTTATTCTCTCTTTCACTCTCCTATGGGAGTCTGGAAATATAATAATGCAGAAGTCATCATGGAAACCATCATCCTAGAATACCCTTTGGGGGGAAGAATGGTTTTACCAGAAGAACCACTGGCAAAGAATGTGCATTAGTTTACTTGAGTGGGAATTCCTTGAGAAATTTTTATTTTTATTTCTTGCTTTAAGTAACTTGACCCAAGGTTCCCTCAGTATATATATCTTTTTCTCCCATGGGCACTTAGAAAGTGATATTATTAAAATTGTTATTTGCTATGATTATGAATAAAGAAAAATGTAAGCTTATTAAATAAAGCAAAAATTTATACTTTACAAGTAATATATATATGTTATAGTAGAGATTTAATTACTTCCTATGAGTTCATATATTAAAATCTTCCTCCTCCTAGTACTTTAGAACGTGACATTATCTAGAGATGGGTTTTTTAAAAAGAGATGACTACAATTAACAGATTTCCTAACTATAGCTCCTAATTGATTGTAAGAGAAGATTAGGTTGCCAAGTGCCCAGCAGTTAAGAGCACATACCCAGCACCTGAGTAAGAATGCTCTCAAACACAGGTATCTATAGCTCCAGGAAAACTGGCAACCTCTTCCTGCCTCATCAGGAACTGCGTTCATCTTTATGATACCCTTTCCTCGCACAAACATATGATTAACCATAAAAATTCTAAAAATAAAAGAAAATATTGGAAAAACTAATAAGAGAAAGAACCACATAAAGTCAAAAGGCAGCATGACTATATGGTAGCTCCCCAATAGTCATGTTTGTCTTTTTTCTTTTCATATGACACTATGTTGTTTTAAATATGGTTTTATTAACAGTTATGAGACATATACAAAAGCAAGACAAACTTATCCACACAATATGAACAAAGCAGTGAATAGAATGGCCACTGAGGAAGACCAGAATTTGAAATTTCTTGTATAAAAGCAATACAGTGGCTTTTATCTTAAAGTGAATATGAAATTTGCAGCTGTGAATGAAAATTATTAAAAAGGATTGTGTCAGCAAAGAATGATTTGAGGAGGCATACCATTAACGGAGGTGAATCTTTGAGATTGGGGCTGGCCTGCTCTGCAGAGCAAGTTCCAGAACAGTGAGGGCAGCGACAGCGAAACCTTGTTTACAAAAAGCAAACAAGAAGAACAAGAAGAAAAAGTAGTAGTACTAGTACAAGTACAAGTATAAGTAGGTGCAGGAGTAAGCGAAGGCATAGGAGAAGAAGGTGAAGAAAGAAGAAGAAGAAGAAGAAGAAGAAGAAGGAG
>NC_045030.1:68646059-68648228 GCF_008632895.1 Mastomys coucha | reverse complement strand
GAAGAAGAAGAAGAAGAAGAAGAAGAAGAAGAAGAAGAAGAAGAAGAAGAAGAAGAAGAAGAAAGTCACTACCCCACACTGCAACCACCACCAAAAAATAAAAATAAAAAATAAAAATATAAAACAAAAAACAACACTGAAGGCATATGGACAGGTTGGAATATTGTATGTAGAGAGGTTAATTTCCTTGTTGTGTGTTAGTTTTAACATCCTAAATAGCCATTCCTTTTCTACATCTGTGTTGGAACTAATATTCTATGACAAATAAATAAAAAACCTTGTGGAATCTATTAACTTAGCTGACTACTAGCCCCCATCAATTCAAAAGCTAAGAAAGATTCTATGTCATCACATAGAATCTGAGGCCTGTAGAAAAGACTATCCTATCATCTTATTGTACTTGCCTTTTCCAGTATATCCACCAATATATTTTATACTTGCTCTGATTTATGAGATTCCTAATTTGCAAAACTATAAAATTTCATGAAATTGTTTTTACCCTGGAACATCGAATTTAAGGAATATTAAATTTGGATTCATTGGATATTGCCTGTTACTCAATGTAGTTCCAGAATAAATGACACCATTTTTAAAGTAACAATTGTATTTTGTTTTTCTTTCCTTTTGTTTGCTTTGTTTTTTGCTTTTGCATAAAATATGAGCAACTGTGTACTGGAAGGCAAACTTAATTTACTCCACATACAATATTCTAAGATTTTGACATTTTTATAGTAACAGATCAAATAAAGAAAACACCAGGTAGTTGGGTTACATCAAAGTAAGGAATGTGGCACTTCCAAACTCAAATGTTATCACATTCTCAGCCTTTCTATTGATGGAAACTGGCATTTCAAAAAGAGTTACCTAAAAGTACCAAACATTAGATCAAACAAAGATGGGCAAAAAATGACTATATGAAAGTCTTATACAGCGCAAAATAATTTGGGTTTGAGCCTGGAATACTCAAACACTATACTATCATGGAATTCTCTCTGTCTGTCTGTCTGTCTGTCTGTCTGTCTGTCTGTCTGTGTGTATATGTAAATATGCATATGTCATGATGGATATGGAAGTCTATAGAGGTCAGAAGTATACTTGGAGTATTTGAGCTCTACAACCAACATGTGGATCTAGGAGATAGGATTTCAGGTCCTCTGTCTTGGGGACAAGATCCTTTACCCATTAAACCATATTTCCAACATCCAGTGAACTTCTAATCACTTTATCAGTCATACAAAAATTTTTAATGGAGACTTTTGAAGTTGAGTTCATATCATGTAACAACTAAAAGATGTTCTTTCAAAATCTACTTTTCCTATTCATTAGAAAGAATCACTTGCAGATTTGTAGAAACACCCTAATAAATTTTAATGTTCTTAAATCTAGAAAACATATTCTAAGTTTTTAAGCTTAGATAAATAGAAATCAGTAAAAGAAGCGAATTTGAAAAATTCATATAGAGAGACAAATTAAGCACATATTGGATAAAGAGTTCCTCTTTTCCATGGGGTTCTTGTGAATCTCTTGTCTTCCATGTTCTTGCCACTTTCATTTTGTATTTCTGCCCTTGCATTCATATATTGATCCATAACCATGTTTTCTTAGGTCTCTTGTGTGTGTCTTATGGAAGCAGAGGTCCTATAAAGTGACAAGCTGAGAAATCACTCATACCAGAACCTGCCTTCTAGCATACAGAATACAAGATAGTAAATGAGTACTCCTTAAGGTACTAACTAACTAAGTAGCAAATGAAAGGATGATCTAGATTAAACAACAGAAAACTGACATTCACAGGAAATAATCAGTGCTGAACTGTCTTTATAAAATCCACACAGTATTGTGCAAAAGTAGATCATGGTAAAGGGAATTCAGACATTTTCTACTGCAAAATCTCAGTTCAGTTAAAATGTGAAAGGTGAAGTTTAGAACATTGTTAACGATTACTTTGTTTTAGAGCATTCCTGTTTATATCAGTCACAAGAATGCTCTAAGATGCTCTACTTAGAAAAACAGTGAACAAATTACAAAACTTGCTCTAGTAGGTACAGCATCTTTTTTATTTATTTATTTATTTATTTTTATTTTAGATATTCTCTTTATCTACATGCGAATTTCTCCATTCCCAGTTTCCCCTCCAAAAAACAAAAGAACAAACAAAAACAAACCCCT
>NC_045030.1:68640671-68646048 GCF_008632895.1 Mastomys coucha | reverse complement strand
AGGAAGCTGAACCTCCTCTGTCCCTCGGAAGCTGAGAGGATCGTGTCCCTGCCGCCCTGCGGCTCCCCTGGGAGTCGTGGGCCTTGTGGCTCCCGGCTGACTGCCCAGGTCTCAGAAACTCACCTGAGAGAAAATGGTGAATCCCGCCCAGGTCTCTGGATTAAGGCGCCTCCGGGCTTGGTGCTCCAGTCTCAGAACCTCACCCGAGAGAAAATGGTGGCTGCCGCCTGGGTCTCTGGCTTAAGGTGCTCTCTGGAGGTAGACCCTCCACTTGCAGGGAAGGGGCAGAGGAGGACTCTGAACCTCCTCTGTCACTCGGAAGCTGAGAGGATCGTGTCCCTGCCGCCCTGCGGCTCCCCTGCGAGTCGTGGGGCTTGTGGCTCCCTGCTGGGTGCTCAGGTCTCAGAAACTCACCTGAGAGAAAATGGCGAATCCCGCCCGGGACTCTGGCTTAAGGCTCCTCGGGACAGGCTGCTCCAGTCTCAGAACGTCACCCGAGAGAAAATCAGGTACAGCGTCTTTAAGTGGGCTTTTGAGAGGTTAACATCAGGAAAATACGATGAGACAGTAAGGTAATAATTTAAAAATATAGAACCCTATAACTTGTGGCTCAGACTAACGGGGTCCTATCAAGAAAATGACAGTACTTGTCAGTCAAAATGAACAGATGGAGCTCAATAGATGATTTAACTGCTAAGGGCTATGTAAGGATCACAACCAAAAAGACAAAGTGAAAAAATGAAAAATTACATTTTTCAGGTTACATTGTACATAGTACTTCTTAAATTAAATTTAATATCTAAGTTTTAGTATATAGGAATGTAATAGATTCATTCATTAATTTATGTCACCTTAATTCTAGGTGGGCTTTTTATTTTTATTATTTATATATTTTTTGGCATTTTCACGTATTCACATGATAAAAAAGTTCAATTTAATGGTTTTGTTTGCTTTGTATTCATTTTATTTCTGGGTTTTGTTTGATTGTACTCTTTAGGACATTTAGTAGGATATAGGATAAGAATGGTAAATAAAACATTCTTTTGATATTTTTGTCAAAAGAAAAAATACTCAGGTTCTCTAGTAACATTTGATATTAATTGTAGATATCCTGTAGTGACATTCATTAGATTAAGGAAGCTGTCTTTTAAAATATAGGTTTATTGAGAAAATATTATATGATAAGCCATCCTGTTTGTATAATTCAATGAGTTACCTAAAATTTATTTACTTAGATGTTTATTTTTATAATCTAAACAATAATCATTAATGTTAATGGCCATAGTAACTAGTCAATATGAGAAACCATTGCCTAGAATTTAGAATAAGCACACAAGCATGGCCACAAAAATGAATTGTACTTTATCTAAACTGAATAGTTTTCCCAAGAAAAATACTATATCTACCTTCTCTACCATCTTGGCTCATCATTTATATTTTAATAACCTATTAGATTCTGATAGAAACTATAGTTTTAGATTCTTTAAGAGATAGGGAAACCATTGTTTTCACTCCTCTACAGTTACTAAAAGGTTCTGGCACTATATATTGGGTGTTTTCTCCATATTAAACAGTTTTCCATAAAATCATGTGCTATTAACCCAACACAAATATAAGAACTTTCTAAATTTACAGATTACTGAATTTTAAAAATACAACTATGAGCAAGAACACAGTACTGGAATTCCAGGTTTACGTTTCACTCATTCAAATTAAAAAAAAATGTTATTAGCTCTCTGAGTCTACATGTTTTATTTTGTTTTTTTTTTTTTCTTCTGTTATCCTTGTGATGAAGTGCTTGGTTTGTTTTGTCCTATTCTGTCTTATTAGTTTGTATTTTATTTAATTTTGTATTATTATTATTATTATTATTATTATTATTATTATTGATTTTTCAATGTCTGTATCCTCATGAGAGAAAGAAAGAATATGAATTTGGATGCATGGTAAAGCGATAGGATCTGGGAGGAGGTGAGGAAGGGGAATACAAAATTAGAATATATTATATTAAAGATATATTTTCAATAAAAATGCTATTAACTCTCTTTTAGCAAAATAACTTAATTTCTAAGATTGTCATTGAAGGGACAATGTAGAAACCATCCCAATAACTGCAAATAACTCTTCTTTGAGTAATAGAAAGAATCCGTCAATAACTGGGACTTTATTACATTAAATATCTAGGGAATTGACCCACCTACTTACTGCAGGATACAACAAACTCCCTTGGAAGTAACCAGTGAGACATACAGGTATTCCTTTTGAGATACAAATGACAACCTCCTGATTGCCGACCTATGGGAAACATCATGAATACATATGGGGCACATGAAGTTCTGAGTGAATATGTACTGTTGACATGAGCACAATCATGCCTCAGTTCCATGGGTGTGGCAAAGTCTTCCTTATATGAGGTTCAGAGGGATGGTAAAAGCCTTCCTCTGGCACTGCTATGATTGTTGTCAGAGTGTATAGAAACTATCAACCACAGCTTCCTCCTCCAGGATATAGACCAAGACTTTTCTCCTACAGAAATTTCCTACCTACATTAGCCAAACTTGCCTCTTTGTTCAATTGTATACAGTAAACTCATTTCCTTGATTCAGATGTATAAATACTCTGGGTTTTGGTTTTGAAGCTGATGCCCTCCATCAGAGCAAGAAGAGCCTGGCCAATCTCACCTTTTCTGTACAAATATTTCTGTTCCTGTAGATCCTTTTTATTTTTCATTTTTTTTTTTAGATTTATTTATTTTATGTGTATGAGTACATCATGTGGCTGCTGGGAATTGAACTCGCTCTGGCGTAATACACTGCAGCTGTCTTCAGAAAGCACCAGAAGAGGGCGCCAGATCTCATTACGGGTGGTTGTGAGCCACCACCTGGTTGCTGTGATCCGAACTCAGGACCTTCGGAAGAGCAGTCAGTGCCCTTACCGCTGAGCCATCTCACCAGCCCCTCTTTTTTTTTTCCATTCTCTTGCTGCCTTGCCATGTCAATCACTGAGCCAAGGGAACCTACTACTCATTTAGTCCACCAATATGAATATGTCCTCAGTCCTACTGCTACCTCTTTTGTTCTCAGTGCCTACCTCAAATCAGCTCAGCCTACTCATGGGTAACTTCTGAATCCTGATATTTCTAGAGCTTAACACAGTATCTAAACTCCATTTTCTAGAAGCTGCTGCACAAGAAATGAACCCAAGACATATGAGTCACTTTCCCTTGAGAACTGATTGTTTAGAAGCTAATCATGCTGTTGTCTAGTACAGTGGGAAGTAGCTAAGGCAGGTTTTTTTTTCTTCAACCTTCATCAGATTAATAAAGGAGTGTTCACAGTCATAGCAGCTTTGAAATATCAATCACAATTTTGCTGGGAATGTAAAATTTTTGTTTGTCTTCATTAGGAAGAAATTTGGCCCAGCTAGGTACAATTCTGATTCTGGCCAGTTATGCCTCTATCTTCATCACCTTGAGAAATGAGGCTGGGGAAGCAGGGTTTCTCCTGATCTATCCTTTGGCATTTATTAAATAAAAACACTGATTTTTAATCAGTTAAGCTATAATATATTTGTGCAGAATTATGAAGCAAAGCCATAATATGCTTTAGGATTCTAAAGACTTGGAGTTATTAGCTGAAAGATAAACTAAGAGTATGTGGTGTTAGTAACCTTTTCTGGTCCATTGTATCAGATATAATATGTTATGTGGTAGTCTGAACACATAAGAACAGATGGCAGAAGCTCCTACTACATTTAACTCATGTACATTTTCTATATTGTATTGTATTTGATAAATTTTTACATTTTCCAAAATCATCACTTTTTGTGTCCACCCTGACCAGCAAGAAAGACACAACTCGAACTCCTCCTTTTAGCAGTTTATTCAGGAACATTGTAACAGTCTTCACCCTCCTGCTTCTCCCTCCTGCTTCTCCTGCCTTCTGGCTCTGGGGAGCCATTACTTAAGCCCCGCCTTCCTGCCATCTAAGCCCCGCCTTCTGGCCCACCCTCGGCCGTTAAGTACTCCCAACCTTAGCCAATCCCAATGGGCCACGTGGCAAAAGTGGATAGGTCACCAAATGTGGAAGCAACCAATGGCAGCAAGCTTAGCCAAATGAGGGCTTGTTTATGAGACTGCTCACTCTCGGAACGGCTCTCCACAGTTCCCCCTTTTAATTTTTAAATGAAACAGGCAAGAGTAGAGGTCTGATCTCTGATGCTGGAAACAGGGACATTGTACTGATCCTCACTTAGGTGTCATCCACCCAAAGAGTACCAGACCAGTCCAATACCTTTTTCTCAGAGGCGGGGCCTGGGGTACCAACCCACATGCAATCAGACGTGCTCTTCTCAGGGCCGCTAGAAGCTGACCCAGAGTGCAGTGCTTCACCTTGCAGCCTGAACGTGATGATCATTTTTGCATGACTGCCAGCCATGCCTGGGGAGACTGTCCTGCCTCAATGGCCATAAATGCTTGCACAATCATGGCTGCATTCCTTCTCTGAGTGAACCTGATCCTGCATATATACCACAGGCCCACAAGGCAGACCAGCAATGGGAGACCAACCAATCTAAAGGCAAAAACGGAACACTTAAACTTCTATTGGTACTAAAAAAGCAAGGAAACACTTGAGCATTATGTCGTATCAGCATTGGTCTTGGAAACACCAACAGAATCCCCCATCTTGGCTCCACTTGACTCTCTACCAGGAACAGAAGAAGAAGGGTGCACAGGGCTCTTGGGCACTATCTCTCCATTCTGCGTGGCACACTTCCACGTCAATCACTCGGGGACCCACAGAGGCTCCAAAGGATCCTGAGGAAAAACACAAACAGATCCCCTCGCCCACGCCAATGCTGGATCAGGACCATGCCATATGCCTGTGATCACATCCTTCCACTTCACAAATCCCTTCAAGGAACCTCTGCTGCACTGATGACGATCTGCAGCAGAAAGGCCATCTATATCCTAATTTAGAAAATTTAAGGTAAAAAGAGCAAGGGTAATTCTTTCTTTCTGGGTACAGCCTTGGCCAATTCCCCCTTTTTGTTTTTGTAAAAGTTCTTTAAGACTGCAATGTGCATGCTCCACGATGCCCTGCCCTTGAGGATTATATGGCAGTCCATGGGAAACATGAACTTCCATCTGTTTACAAAATGACATAAAGGTTTGAGCTGTATAGGCAGGTCCATTATCTAATTTTAGCTGCTGGGGTTTGCCCCAAGCAGCCCATGCCTCTAGGCAATGCGAGATGACATTGCATGCCTTTTCTCCACTCAAAGGGGTGGCATGAATGAACCCAGAACATGTATCTACAGATATGTGAACATATTTTAAAGTTCCAAATTCAGAAACATGTGTCACATCCATCTGCCA
>NC_045030.1:68639373-68640270 GCF_008632895.1 Mastomys coucha | reverse complement strand
AATCAGATATCAAATTAAAAGCAAATTGGCAATTTTTAAAAACTTCAATTACTATTTTTAATTCAACTCCTCGAGAAGAGCACCACTTACCTCCCCTTTATTTGGTAAAGACTTCCAAGCTTTTATGGCAATCTGCTTAACTTGCTCAAACACCTGCATTGGATATCCTGTCTGTTGATTAGCAAATCTACCGTCTTAGTAGCATATCTTGATTCCAGGCAGGATTTCCTGCAGCATGATTTGCAGCAGCTTGCGCACTAGCATACTCAATCAAAAATGCCTTCCAATCCAAATACTGCCCTGGGCTCAGAAAAGCGCGAGCCAAACCACTCCAGTCACTTGGCATCATGCAATGTCTATTAAGAGCCTCCACCTGAGCTAAAGTAAAAGAGGCAGTAATGCCATAAGTACGAACAGATTCAGCCAAGGATTTAATTACTTTAAAAATTGAGCGGTTCATCATATGTGTTTCCTTGAGCATCTTGAAAAACTGGGCAGGCGAGTTGGAGCTCCAACCTCACTGTTCGCCAAACCTCTGGGCAAAAGGAGCGGCCTGAACCCCCACTATTGATTGGATTATAGGGGGGAGGTGCTGATGGCATGCAGCCTGGGTGGCCCGTGTCATTCTCTGGGCCCTTCTTCCTGTGCTTCTCTTTTATAGAGCTTCTCTCAATCTTCTCAATCAAAACCTGTAATTCCTCATCTGTATCGGACCATTCGGTATCTGAAGCTCCCTTCTCTGACTTCACAGATCACTCTTCCTTCAGCTGCTCTAATGCGGCTTTCCCCTCTTCTATAGCCTTATAACAGCACTGATCCTCCAAACAGTTCCTAACGAGCTTCCACACAGGTCTTACCCCTGCTTTCAAAATACCCTGGTCCCAGGAGAAATCTAGA
>NC_045030.1:68634930-68639321 GCF_008632895.1 Mastomys coucha | reverse complement strand
TAGATCCTTCCCTAACTTATCCCAGCATGAAAGGGTGAGGTTCCCAGACACTGTGAACCAAGGGGCAGTAGTGTCACACTCACTAAGGCACCTCTCCAGTGTACTTTTCTTGATTTCTAAATTTTTTGACAATAACAGCTCTTGAAGAACCAGAAAAATTGAGTGCGATTCTGAAGCGCCCATGGTTACTTTTGTTACACTTTTTGTTACTTTTCTTTCCTTTCAGTTCACTACTCCTTATAGCCTCCACTTCTGAGATCCTTATTGTCCCAACTTACCTGGGAACTTACCAAGCCGGCTGCCCTGACTGCAAAAGGTTCTGAGTCTCAAGAGGTTTTTCCCTGTCCAAGCCTCCACCTGTTACGTCTGCCCTGACCAGCAAGAAAGACGCAACCCAAGCTCTTCCTTTTAGCAGTTTATTCAGGAACGTTGTAACAGTCTTCTCCCTCCTGCTTCTCCTGCCTTCTTCTCCTGCCTTCTGGCTCTGGGGAGCCATTACTTAAGCCCTGCCTTCCTGCCATCTAAGCCCCGCCTTCCGGCCCACCCTCGGCCGTTAAGTACTCCCAAGCTTAGCCAATCCCAATGGGCCATGTGGCAAAAGCAGATAGGTCATCAAATGCAGAAGCAACCAATGGCAGCAAACTTAGCCAAATGAGGGCTTGTTTATGAGACCACTCACTCTCAGAACGGCTCTCCACAATCACTAAAGATATTTATAGACTTGAACAAATTATTTAACCTTTGTTTACCCTCAGTTGCTCAAATGTAACTTCACTCCTCCTGTCACCTGCTCTAAGGCCACAGCCAAACCCCTAAGTCCTTCCTCCCCAGAGACACCTGACACAGCAACAGTCCTTCCTCTAAGAGAAGTTGCTGGGGTAAATGGCCTTGTCAGAGTACATGTTCTGTTCTTGCTTAGTGAACTTTCCCAAATAGAAAACAGGCTGGGGTCCTATACTTCTAACTCTTCCAAGTTTATTAAAGAGTTCCAGTGTATCACTCAGTCTTATAGCTTGACTTTCCGTAATGTTCACATGATTCTTACTAGTAATTTACTTCCTGAGGAACACAGATGAGTCTGGGAAGAGGCAGAAGTACATGCAGATGGAATTCACCAAAGAGAGGGTACATACCCAGTTGGCTCTGAGACAGTGCTGGACCAGGATCCCTGGTGTAATTACAATTCTGCAGGTGGTATCTTTGCCAGAGACAGGCTCATTACATGCCTTACTTCCTTCATCAGATCCTACCACTTAGTTGCATTTTTAGGGGTGTACCTCTCACCTATACTTTTTTGGTAATGCTAACATATTCTGTCCCCTTATTGGGAAGGGATCTTATAGCTAGGCTGGTAGCCTATATTTCCTTTGCTCCCCACATTTGCGTAAGCCCAAGCTCGTCAGCAGTTCCTCCACTCCTTCTTCTAGCCAGGCAACCTACTAAGACTACCATGTTATTTCCTTTACCAGCTTCTCAGGTAGATCCCTGAGTCTGGGATGTCCAGAACCCCTCTGTTGCTAAACACCATTCTCCTGTTGTCATCCAGTTACTGGATTGTACCAGGTACATAACCCAAGCTCAATACCCTCTCTCTCTCCAGACCCTCAGGCGACTTAAGCTTATTATTTCTGACCTCTTGAGAAAAAAAAAACTCCTTCACCTCACCTCTTACACCTTTAACACTCCAATACTAGCAGTTAAGAAGCCTAATGGTAACTATTGCCTGGTTCAAGACCTCAGGCACATCAATTCTGCAGTATCTAATCTCCATCCTGTTGTGGCTAACCCTTACATACTTCTTTCCACTAACCCCTCAGGGACTTCCCATTTCTCAGTCCTATATCTCAAGGATGCATTTTTCTCTATCCTTCTAGATGACCAGTCACAAAACATATTTGCCTTTACCTGGATAGACCCTGATACCCACTTTTCTACCCAACTTACCTGGATTGTTTTACCTCAGGGATTCTAGGGCAGCCCACATCTATTTGGTCAGGCCCTGGCTTCTTATTATTCTTGTATCTCCCTAAACCTAAAGTTATACTTTATATAGATGATGTACATCTCTGAAGCCCCTCTCTAGAAATTAGCCAAGCTGACATCTCTGCTCTTCTAAATTTCCTCTCCAGTTGAGGCTACAGGGTTTCACCTCCTTCTAAAGTCCAACTGTCCACCCCTCAGGTCACCTATTTGGGACTAATAATTACCCCAACCCACAAAGGCTATTACATTAGATAGAAAGAATCTGATTCAGTCTCTAACTGTTCATTATACAAAAGAAGAGTGTTTTTTTTATATCATTCCTAGGGATAGCTAGTTTTTTATGTTTGTAGGCTCCTTCCTTCCCCCCCCCCCCTTTTTCATCCCTTATATGAAGCAGCTTTAGACCACACCTACAAACCTCTTCTCAAACCTTTCAAACCAAGTCTTTTCAAAGGCTTCAACAGGCTCTCCTTAAGACCCCAGCTTTACATATCCCTCACCTGACTTATTCTTTTTCCCGCTATGTAACTGCAAAAGAGGGATTTGCCCTTGGAGTCTTAGATCATTAACTGGGACCCTGTTTTGCACCTGTAGCATACTTTTCAAAAAAACTAGATCTAACCATCCATGGATGGGCACCTTGTATCCATACCTTAGCAGCTGCTGAACTCCTTATTAAAGAGTCAAAAAACTAACCTTTGGGTCACCTATAACTGTCTTATCTACTCATAACTTGTCACAGCTCCTAACTTATAATGGCTTTCAGACTCTTCCTCCCTCTATGGTTCTTTCCCTTCAGGTAGCTCTAATAGAAGATTCCACACTCACCTTCCAATCATGCCCTCCTTTTAACATTTCCGATCTTCCTCCTCAACCTAATACTGACCACTCCCTATCTCACTTTTGCACTGAAACTGTAACTATTACCTCATTCTTCACACATACAGGAATGAACATTGTCTCAGGCCATCTATACCTGGTATACAGATGGCAGCTCCTTCTTACATGAAGGGGCTAGAAAAGCTGGTTAGGCCATAGTGTCAGACTCCGAGGTGGTGGAGGTACAAGGCCTTCCTACTCACACCACTAATCAACAGGCTGAACTTATAGCCCTTACCTGTGCCTTTCAACAGGCACAGTGAAAATCCCTCAACATATACACAGATTCCAAATATGCTTTTCATATTCTCCTGTCCCATTATGTTATCTGGAAGGAGCGTGGGTTACTTACCACAAAAGGAGGATCAGTAACTAATGAAAACCAAGTTATGGACATGCAAAAAGCCTCCGATCTTCCCACAGACATTGGGATTGTCCACTGTAGATCCCACCAGACATGTTTCTCCAAGGGAAACAAGCAAGCTGATGAGGCATCTAGAGCTGCAGCCCTTAGGGACCTAGACTTGTCTCATCCTCCCCAGGACATTCTTACACTGCAACCTACAGGTCCACCTTCTTTACCCCTTGACACTTGAAAAACTCTGTCCTATCTTCATCAACTCTTTCATTCAAACAGTCAAGCATTGTCTTCTTTTATTATGACCCTCCTACAGCCTACTCCTAGGATGTAAGCTTCTTAAAAATCTATCACTTTTTCTTGCAAAATCTGTCAGAAGTCTGACTCCAACCCAAGGTATTGTAGCACCCCTTTTCCTAACCATCAGGCTAGAGGTTCCTTTCCAGGAACACTCCTCTCACTCTCTCTCTCTCCTCCACTTCTCTCTCCCCTACTGCCCCCTCTCTTCTTCTCAATTAAACCTTACACATGGAACTGTTTGGGCCTAGTGTGTAGTATGTCCTGAAGCAAGCTGCCACTCTAACACATCATACCCCACAAACTTTAGCTTGTTTCCCTCCTTTTCCCTCTTCTGAGCTCCACCATCCTCTAGCCTCTCCCTTTTGCCCTACTCAACCCTTTCTTACCTTACTCTATCCAACTCATTCCTCCTCTGCCTCTCCTTCCCTACCTCTCTTCTATCTATCCCACTTCTTTCTGTACCCTGCCCCCACATGTTCCCCTCTCCTTTCTTCCTGTTGCCCCAGTTACCCACTCCTTTCTTGTATTGCTTGTTTTTATGTCAAATTGGCACAAATGAGAATTATCTGGGAAGAGGAACCTCAGTTGTCTCTACCTGTCTCTTGTACAACCTGTGGGGAATGTATATGGGAAATTTTCTTGATTAATGATTAATAAAGGAGGGCCTAGGGCACTGGGAGCAGTGTCAGTCTTGAGCAGATGGTCCTGGATTGTCCAAAGAACATACACGGGCTTGTACCTAGGCATTCCCACACATATTTAGCAGATATGCAGCTTGGTTTTATGTGGGTACGGAACAACTAGAACAGGGGCAATCCCAAAAGCTGTTGCCTGTATATGGGATATATTCTTCTAGCTGGGCTGTCTTGTC
>NC_045030.1:68624300-68634138 GCF_008632895.1 Mastomys coucha | reverse complement strand
AAACTCTAGACACCTTCTCTTCCTCTCCTCCCCCATCACACTGTCTCTCCCCTTTTCTACCACTACTCTACTTTATTCGGGCCCCTCTCTTTTACTTCCTTCTACCCCATTTCCCCTCTTCCTCCATCATCGTCTTCCCTTGCTCCATTGTTCTTACATTTTTCCTTTTCTCCACTTCCCTCTCCTTTCTGTCCTCTACTATCCACTCCTCTCCATTCCCCCTTCTTCTTATGTTCTTCTCCTTGTTGCCTTCCCTCTCCATCCCTCCTCATCCCTTTCCCCTCCCTTCTCTATCCTTCTCTGCCCTCCTTCTTTCCACTGCCTTTCTTTCTGTACCCTCTTCTAAGCATTCAGTTTTTCCATCTGTCTCCCAGTTTGTGTCTTCTTTTTCCTCATCCCCTATTCATTAGTGTCCTCTATGTCCCCCTTTCTGTTCCTTTTGCATTTCATCTTCCTCTACCCTCCCCACAGATTATATTCTCTCTCTCCTCTTCTTCTCTCTCCTTGCCTCTTCTATACTCCCTCTATTTCCCTCTCCCTCCCTTCCCTTCCCCTTTATCTTGTTCCTAAATCCTTTTCCATTTCTCACCTCCTCTCCCTCTTCCCATTCCATGTATTTTATCCTCAACTCTCCTTTCCCCCTCCCTTCTTCTATTTCATTTATTCCCCTCTTCTCTTTGTCCTTGTCTGTTCTCTGCCATTCTCATCCATTTCCCTTCCCTTTCTCCATTTCCCACTCCTTCCTCTTTTCCATTCATTTCATCCCCACTTCTTTCAGTTTTTTCCTCATCCCATTCCCTCACCCCTCCCATTCTTTCTCACCGCTGCCCTGTGCCTACTTCCTCTCTCTTACCTTACTACCTCCCCTTCACTGTTTGACCTCTATACCATCCTTTTCATGACCCTCTCCATCACCTATCCTCTTCTATCCTTTCCACACCTCCTCTTTCCCATGCCCTCACTTACCTCTTATCTTTCCCCTTACTCCAGTTCACTCTCCTCCATTTACCCTCCATTGTGATCTCACCATTTTCTCTCTCCTGCTTATCTCTTCCCACCC
Source organism: Mastomys coucha (assembly GCF_008632895.1). Taxonomy (NCBI): domain Eukaryota; kingdom Metazoa; phylum Chordata; class Mammalia; order Rodentia; family Muridae; genus Mastomys; species Mastomys coucha. The sequence goes on along the minus strand of NC_045030.1, from coordinate 68,633,078 downwards.
CTCCCCCTCTGCCTCCCTCTTTTTTTCTACTCCTCCAATTCCCTGTTTCCCAAATACCTCTTCTTTTCCTATTATCTTTCCCCTTTCCCCTCTCTGTTCGACATTACTCTGACCTAACAGTCTCCTTCCCTTCTTCCTGCTTCCTCTCCCTCTTCCTTCCATTTATTAATCCTACCATCATCTTTCCTTCCTTTTCTGTCCTCTGGCCTTTCCCTCCTTCTCTTCTAACTCCACCTCTATGCCCCCTCACTCCTCTTTCTCCTTTTCCCTTCTGTGTCGTTTTGCTTTTCCTTCCATCATCATTCCCATCTTCTTTTCCCACATTCAGTTTTTTCCCCTCTTTCTCTCCTTCCATTCCCCTCATTTATCTCCAGTTTTCTTTCCTCTAGTTTACTCCCCTCCCCATCCCCTTCCTCTCCCTCCATTGTGATCTCACCACTTCCTTGCAGGCTCTTCTATCCTTCCCCTACCCTTTTCCTCTACCCTGCCTGTTCCTCCTTTCATCATCTCTCTTTTTCCTAATTGTTCTTCCAGTTATCTTCTCCATTCACCTCATTACAAGTGCCTTTTTTTCTCACAATCATTTCCTTCTCTTCCCTCCACCTCTTTCCATATCCCTTTTTCCTAGTTTTACCCCCTCTTGTCCTTTACTTCCCTCTTTTAATATGTTCTCTTCTTACTTCCTATTTCCTCTTGTATTCTCTGTCTTTTTCATTGACTCTTTAGTCTTTTCTCTTTTTCTCTATCCCTCCCCCATTCCTATTTTTCCCCTTCTTTAATCCTCTGCACTTTTCCTACTTATCCTTCCCCCTCTTCTTCTTTTCTCTCCTTTTCTAGTTCTTTTCCTTTTTATCATCAAAGAACATTCTTATGATTTCTCTTTTAATGAATAGACATGAACTCTTCCATATAGGGCTCTGCTGCTTTCTGGAGATAGTGAAGAGCTACTGAGTTCTCTGGCTGCTATTCACTGAGTATTACTTGGACCGCTAGAAAGGTCCCAAGTCTCATCCTTTTTTCCTGCCTTACTAGGGCTTCTCTTCTTCTTGCCTTTATAGCAAATAACGATCACGGTTGTGCTCTTGGTCTTGTTCGGGCCCTGGGCGAGCACTTCTTTCACTTTCTTAATTATCTTCTCCCTCTGCTCAAGAAAAAAAGAGAGGTGGGAGAATGTTAAGCTTGGGGTAAGATGTTGAATAGCTGACAAGACAAATTCTGTAAGAGGGAGTAGAGGTCCAAGAAGGGTTTTGTAACTAGAAACCCATGGGGCAGGAACATATGGGAAAAGGGGAGGAGCTTAGAATTATCTGACCTTTTCATCTCGCCTTTTCTGGTGCCCAGGAGGCCCTTCTGCCTCACTTTTTTCAGTGGGGTTGCTTTGTGTAGGCTCTTCTGCCTCACTCTTTTCCACAATAGTGCTTTGTGTAGACTCGTCTGCCTCACTCTTCTCCGCGATGTTGCTTTGTGTAGGTTTTTCTTCCATCTTTCGGGCTATCTTTAGTTGTTCTATCTTCTCCTACTATATAGCTTTCTGTAAGCAGTGCTACCTCCTGACCTTTATAATGCTACCTCCTCTCAGTAATGAACAGGAGGTTTCCTGCCTGCTCTCTATATACCCACTACCAAATAATGAGAAGCCACACCCTTAAGGATTGTTTGGTCACTCAGGGACTCCAGGAAGTACCTGGTTTCAAGCCAATCACTGACACATTTGTGGGCGTGGTGGGCTGGGGCAGGTATGGAGAAAGACAAAGTGCTGTAGTTGTTAATGAAGACTGAACTATATAGCTCTAACTGACTTTCTCATCTCCCCATGTTAAGTTTTTATTGCTCACATGACAAAAAGGAGATTCCTTCAAACCTGGGACAACCCTTATTATATTTCTCCATGGCACATGGTGCTGTATATTCAACCTCTATTATCAAGTATTTTGAATGTCTCTTTCAACTTTCATAAAGTTAATGTACTCAAAGTTGATGAAAATGAGCTTCATCTTATATCTATCTTATAACACAGTCTAATGATCATTGAAGACAATTTACTTTTTGGCTACTTCTATGCAGTATTTCTGTCCCATCTAGTTCTCTTCATGTGGTTCTCTATGTGACATTCATGTAGAACTCCTCAGTATTTTGCTTCCCAATTGAAATAACAGCCTCTGTCTGTCAAATGCCTGAGTAGAAAATAACCTTGTTTCACATCAGTCCAGTGTGCTCATATCCCAGCTGTGAAGTGTAGAATTCATACACAAGTTTCCTAAGAAAGGGGAGGAGTTGTCTATATGGTGAAAGTTCTGGGAGTTGCAGCGTTCTCAGTGCTTTAGTTGGAAAGTATACCCAGATAGTAGGCTGAAGATTCTACTATGTAAATTAGTATGAAGATGGCTGTACACATTTACCTAAACACATAGGGAATTTCTTTTGAATGTATAATTATTTCTGGATGAGAAAAAAATCAAAATCAATCTCTTATAAATGCATGAGAGATGGAACCAAGAAGAGAGATGGCTCATCCTATAGTTCTCCAGTGGGTTGCAGAACTGATCCCATTTCACTTAGAATTTGAATATCTCAAAAGGGAAAAGTAAAGAAAAATAGTAACAAATTTTATTGCACTATGATGCCCTGTTATTGTCAATGCAAATGGGGTTACTAAGGTGTTCTAGTTTTCAAGAAAATATTGAGGCAACTACCTGAAGACGTTAAAGAATTGGCATGATTTCTCATTCTATAAACTTTTGTCAAAGAATGACTCAACCTACTTCTTTTAGCCTCTGCTGGTAACCCTGTCATGGTGCATGAAAGTGGTAAAATCAATTGCTTAACACATGAGCCAGGAGACATAGGAGAGAGGAAGAGACTGCAGCCTTATACTCTCCTTTATGGGAGTACTCCCAAGGGCCTAAGGGCCTCCAACAGGCCCTCCACCTCTTTGGGCATTGGTAAGCCCACTTCTGACTGATTTGGGGAGGAGGGACTCTTGCTTGCAGCTAATACTGACAGTATCAGTCTGAATAAAAAGAGTACAATATACACAGGTATAAGGGATCACACAGATCATTTCAGATCTAATTGAAACATTGAAAGTTAAGTAGTTTCCATCTTCATACAAAATGGGTGCTTCATATCAGACAGTGTAAGGAGTAAGACAAGTTGTATACATCCATATTCAGTGTTTTAATATTTCCCCTCTGAAATGGCTTAGGTTAAGGAGTGAAATCCCTTATTATTATGCCTAATACAAAAAGTGGGCAATGCCATGTGATAGACTGAGGGGGGTTGCAATGAGAAATACCTACAATTGTACAGATCAAATGGAGAGAGAAAACCCATTTTGAGGTTTTGTCACCCCACTGGAAGAGAACTTGACAGGATATTCTTTCATTTCAATGAGACTCTTTTGGTAATCTTTGCTTAAATCAATATTACATATTTATTTATTTTTGGGAGAGGAGAAAGTGTGGTATTTAATGTTTTGTTTATTTTTTGCCCACTAGTACTTAATATACTCCATTTATCTCATTGTAATTGGTTCCTGATATATGTGACAGTGTTAGAAGATAGTCTGGTTCAGAGTTAAAAAGGACTGCGACCTTTTCTTTACCTCACCCCTCCACTGCCAGGTATCTTGAGCACAGAATCTCTGTTTCAGTCATGGTTTGGTATTTAACATTTTCTACATCTAAAGAAAGCACAGGAAACCATCCCTGTACTAGCACTTCAGGCTCTGATAAGGAAACCTCTATTAAATGATCATTGACTTTTCCAAACTCATGGTATATTGAATGGGTATGCTTTGTAGGTCTCAGATGATAGTGAAGCATCCTTGCCTTGGATGACAGCCATCATGTCCTTACTTCAGTAACATAGAAAATGCACTCTGTACATTCTGTTTTAGAATCATCTTTACAATCAATTCACCATTAGTTATTCTCCCTGCACAGACATTTCACTAGCAGATAATGTTGTTTTCTATATAACACTTTATTTTTTAAGCAACACTTGCCTTTTTGAAGGCTTGGAGGATGAAAGAATCTGAAGGTTCCTTCATATCTACATCTACTGCTGTAGTGGACTCTACCATGCAGGTCAGTGAATATAGAATACAGGCATGGTCATTTCTAATGAAGGTAGCAATTCTCTTTTCACCATCTCATCACTCTCCTTCTGAGCCATTTCAGCTAAAGGAGAATCCAAAACTAGTATTTGAAACAGCGGTGTGGATGTCATATATATTGCAGAAAAAAAGTTCCATTTTGGAGACCAGGGCTTAGAGTACTGCACTAGTCTACTTTATCTAGCTTGCACTAGGTCCACGGTCATTAGCCTCTTACAAATTGTCAGCTGGAGATAAGTCACTGGGGGAGGCAGCCCTAGGTTGGCTTCAGTTGACTTCAGCCCTATGCTCTCTACCCTCTCATTGTTGCTAGATATCAGTCAACTCTCCTTTATTGATGCTTTTCTCCTATTCATTCTTATGCTCATCATGCAGCAGATGTCTATGTTGTTTGTTTCTGCACATGCTCCAAGCCTTGGCTTTGCAATTCCTCTTCTAATCCACTGTCTTCCCTTTCTTAACAAGAACATAGTGGCCCAAATGGACTTGTAAGACTCAGAGCCACAGGTTGACAGGTCAGATTGGAGTTCAGGTCCCTGACTCACAGTTTTTCCCCCCACACCATCAGTTTTTCTTCAAAATGTTTCATATCTCATTATACTGATTTTCTCCCAGAAAAACCAAAAAGGTGTTTGCGTTCAGAAACCACAAAGAATCTTCTAAGTGTTATTGCGATTTAGCTAACCAGAATCTGCCCTCATCTTTCCTGGGGAGCAGAGACATGGGGAAAGGCTACTGAGAGGCAAGAAGGATAATTACCATGCACTGCAAACAACACAAACACCTTCAGTAGAGGAGGTTGGGTGAGTTTTCTTGTGGAGAGATAAACAACAGGATGCCATTCCAGGCAGCTAAGATGAGGTTCTTAAAACCCAAACCCACAGTGGCACACCTACTCTAATAAAGCCAAATTCTAAATAGTGACACTCTCTGGGCTGAGCATATACAAACCATAACAGGAACCCAAGGTCAGCCTTAAATTAATTATTGCTCTGATTTGGTCATTATTGGGATTATAGGCATATCATCAATCTGATATTCATAATCAAATATATGTGTGTGTTTTCATGAAAAACAAACCCTGTTCCCACGCTAGTCCTCCTGCTCACCACCTCACCCTCTCCTGCTTACTAGCCCTGGAGTTCCCCGACACAGGGGCATAGAAACTTCACAGGGAAAAGGGCCTATCCTCCCATTGATGACCAACTTGGCCATCCTCTGCTATATATAGGCTGCTGGAGCTATTAGTCCCACCATGAGTACTCTTTGGTTGGTGGTTTAGACCCTGGGAGCTTTGAGGTACTAGTTAGTTCATATTGTTGTTCGTCCTAAGGGACTATAAGCCCTTCAGCTCCTTGGGTCCTTTCTCTAGCTTCTTCATTGGGGACTCTGTGCCTGCGCTCAGTCCAATGGATGGCTGTGAGCCTCAACTTCTGTATTAGTCGGGTACTGTCAGATTTGATTTTTTTGGAGGGGAACCTGGGAAAGGAGATATTTTATGCCTCAGTGTAGGGGAATGCCAGGGCCAGGAATCGGGAGAGGGTGGGTTGTTGAGCGGGGGCATGGGTAACAAGGGGTTTTGTTATTTTGTTGTTGTTGTTGTTTTCATTTTGTTTTGTTTTTTATTCTTATTTTCTTTTTTTGGAGGGGAAACTGAGAAAAGAGATATCATATGACATGTAAATAAAGAAAACAACTAACACAAAGCACACAAAAAAAGAATGGATTGATTTGCATTCTTCTACATGCTGACATCCAGGTGAAGAAGCACCACTGCTTGAAAATGCTGTCTTTTTTCCACTGAATGGTTTTAGCTCCTTTATCAAAGACCAAGTGACCATAGGTGTGGAGGTTCATTTCTGGGTCTTCAGTTCTATTCCACTGACTTTGGTCCTTGTCTCTGTACCAATACCATGCAGTTTTGCTCTGTAGTACAGCTTGAAATCAGGTATGATTCCCCCAGGTGTTCTTTTATCATTGTGAATGGTTTTTGCTATCCTGTTTTGTTGTTGTTGTTGTTGTTGTTTTTATTATTACAAATGAATTTACAAATTACTCTTTCTAAGTCTGTGAAGAATTGAGTTGGAATTTTGATGGGGATTGCATTGAATCAGTAGAGTCCTTTAGGAAAGATGGCCATTTTTACTATATGAATCCTGCTAATCCATGAACATGGGAGATCTTTCCATCTCCTGAGATTTTTGATTTCTTTCTTCAGAGACATGACGTTCTTGACATATAGATATTTCACTTGCTTGGTTAGAGTCACACCAATGTATTTTATATTGTTTGTGACTATTGTGAAGGGTGTTGTTTTCCTAATTCCTTTCTCAGCCCATTTATTCTTTGAATAGAGGGAGGCTACTGATTTGTTTGAGTTAATTTTATATCCAGTCACTCTGCTGAAGTTGTTTATCAGGTTTATGAGTTCTCTGGTAGAGTTTTTGGGGTCACCTCAGTATACAATCATATTATCTGCAAATAGTGATAATTTGACTTCTTCCTTTCTAATTTGTATCCCTTTGATCTCCTTTTGTTGTCTAATTGCTCTGGCTAGGACTTAGAGTATTACATTGAATACGTAGTGAGATAGTGGGCAGCCATGTCTAGTCCCTGATTTTAGTGGGATTGTTTCAAGTTTCTCTTTCTTTAGTTTGTTGTTGGCCCTTGGATTGTTGTATATTGTTTTTACTATGTTTAGGTATAGGCCTTGAATTCCTGATCTTTCACCATGAAGAATTTCATCTTGAATTTCACTTTTAATTCAAGAATTTCACCATGAAGGTGTATTGGATTTTGTCAAATGCTTTCTCAGAATCTAATGAGATGATCATGTGTTTTCTTCTTTGAGTTTGTTTATATAGTGGATTATGTTGACACATTTCCATATATTGACCTATCTCTGCCTTCCTGGGATAAAGTCTACTTAATCATATCGATGATTGTATTGATGTGTTCTTGGATTTGGCTTGTGAGAATCTTGAGTATTTTTGCATTGATATTCATAAGTGAAATTGGTCTGAAATTCTCTTTCTTTGTTGGATCTTTGTGTGGTTAAGGTATAAGTGTAATTATGGCTTCATAGAATGAACTGGGTAGTGTTCCTTCTGTTCCTATTTTGTAGAATAGTTTGAAGAGTATTGGTATTAGGTCTTCTTTGAAAGTCTGATAGAATTCTGCACTAAACCCATCTGGTCCAAGTTTCTTTTTTTTTTTTTTTTTTTTTTTTTTGGTTGGGAGACTTTTAATGACTATTGATATTTCTTTAGAGCTTATGGGACTATTTAGATAGTATAGTGGTTATACTGGTTGTCAACTTGACTATATCTGAAATGAACTACAATTCAGAATTAGGAAGCTCACCTGTGGTCTTAATCTGGAGGCTGAGAGATACAAGTTTCAAACCTGAATCTTGACATGGATATCTTGAGACATAGTGGCTATCAATCCCAGAAGATAAAGATAGGAAGATCTACGAGTTCAAGGTCATCTAGGATTAAATGTGTGGTGACACACACCTTTAATCTGGGCCACACCTTTTGCTGGAGACATATATAAGGACATTGGAAGAAGGAAGGCTCACTCTCCTTCACCTGCTTACCTTGTGGGACTGAGCAACTGCTAGATCCTTGGATTTCCATTCACAGCTGCTGCTGACCATTGTTGAGAGTTGGACTACAGACAGTAAATCATCAATAAATTCCTTTACTACATAGAGACTACTGCTACGCCCACTCATCTACACCAGTTATGTCTGCAGTATCAGGGGTAAAAGCCTGATCAAGGACAAGACATGTTATGGCCCCAAAAGGGAGCTTGTGCCTCCTGGGTATTCTGACAGTGTCTGGCATCTCCTAACTCAAATGTGTTCCAGATTAATCTTTCCAATCACCAACACACCCTCTTATTTAAGCATAAAAGTACCCGAAGAAATGATTCCTTAATAGCTAAATTTAAGGTTAGACATTGTCTCCTGACCAGCACAATGTTCCAAATTATCCTAATTCAATTCCTAGCTGCCCTTAGCTTGGAATTTCTCTCAAGGAATCTGCCTTGCCAGACAGTTTTCCTCAGAGTTAGCAACAGAGGTCAAGCATAGTCAGAACTGTTTTATGTACTAGAGAGTAATTGAAGGGCTTCCCTCACTCAAAGACATTAGCTAGAATTGTTAGATCAGAACTTCCCAGTGCTTGCCTCCAGCAAGATCCAGAGAATTAGCAGGAAATGCTAGATCAGAACCTCCTAGTCCTTGCCTCCAGCAGAACCAGAGAATTAGCATAGGAATACCAAAATAGCCCCAGCAGGGAGGACTCCACTGCTTTTCTGCCTGCTTCACACCTGGCTACCTGATTCTACCGACCTTGATGTGGTGGTCACTTGCCTATGTGACCTCATAGGCAAGTGACCGCCACATACACAAATACAACCAAGAGGAATAGAAGGCAGGAAATAATCAAACTCTGGGCTTAAATCATCTAAGAAGAAACAAAAGAACTATACAAAGAATCAACCAAACCAGGAATTGGCTCTTTGAGAAAATCAACAAGATAGATACAAGATAGAAGAAATAAATTAGGAATTCAGAACTCTATCAAGATTAGGGCCACAGGTGAGCCTTCTAATTCTGGATTGTAGTTCATTTCAGATATAGTCAAGTTGAC
>NC_045030.1:68572064-68624222 GCF_008632895.1 Mastomys coucha | reverse complement strand
AAAAAAAAAAAAAAAAAAAAAAAAAACTTGGACCAGATGGGTTTAGTGCAGAGTTCTATCAGACTTTCAAAGAAGACCTGACATCAATACTCAGGTTTTTGCTGTAGAACTTTCAGGTGTGGTGTTAAGCTGGTACTGTATGCTCTTTCCTGCTTCTTTTTATTAGTCCTTAGAGCTATGGTTTTTCCTTAGCACTGCTTTCATTGTGTCCCATAAGAGTTTTATTTTTATTAGATATTTTCTTTATTTACATTTCAAATGTTATCCCCTTTCTTCATTTCCCTTCCAACCCTCCACCAATCCTATCCCCTTTCTTCCTGCTCACTAAAACAGCCACTCCTGTTTCCCTGTCCTGGCATCCCCCTACACTGGGACATGGAGCTTTCACAGGACCAGAGGCCCCTCCTCTCATTGATGTCTCACAAGACCATCCTCTGCTAAATACTCAGCTGGAGCTTTGAGTTCCTCCATGTGTACTCTTTGGTTGGTGGTTTATTCCCTGGGAGCTCTGAGGGTACTAGTTAGTTCATATTATTGTCCGTCCTAAGGGGTTGCAAACCCTTCAGCTCCTCAGGTTCTTTCTCTAACTCCTTCATTGGGGACCCTGTACTCAATTCAATGGATGGTTGTGAGCATCCACTTCTGTATTTGTCAGACACTGGCAGAGCCTCTCAGGAAACAGCTATATCAGGCTCCTGTCAGCAAGTACTTGTTGGTATCCAAAGTAGTATCTGGGTTTGGTGATTGAATATGAGATGGATCTCCAGGTGGAGCAGTCTCTGGATGGCCTTTCCTTCAGTTTCTTCTCCTCACTCTTTCTCTGTATCTCCTCTCATGGGTATTTTGTTCCCCCTTCTAAGAAGGACTGAAGTATCCACACTGTGTTCTTCCTTCTTCTTGAGCTTCATGTGGTTTGTGAATTGTATCTTGGGTATTCCTAAATTCTGGGTTAATATCTGCTTATCAGTGAGTGCATACCATGTGTCTTCCATTGTGATTGAGTTACCTCATTCAGGATGATATTTTCTAATTCCACCCATTTTCCTAAGAACTTCATGAATTCATCATTTTTAATAGCTGGGTAGCACTCCACTGTAAAAATGTACCACAGTTTGTATATCCATTCTTCTGTCGAAGGACATCTGGTTTCTTTCCAACTTCTGTCTATTATAAGTAAGGCTGCTATAAACATAGTGAAGCAGATGTCCTTATTACATGTTGGAGAATGTTCTGGGTATATACTCAGGCATGGTATAGCTGGGTCCTCAGCTAGTAATATGTCTTTTTGTTGTAGAGCTTTCAGGTGTGTTTTAAGCTGATAGTGTATGCTCTCTCCAGCTTATTTTTATAGGCACTTAGATCTATGGGTATTCCTCTTATCACTGCTTTCACTGTGTCCCATAAGTTTGGTATGATGTGTCTTCATTTTCATTAAATTCTCAAAAGTCTTTAATTTCTTTATTTCTTCCTTGAACAAGTTATCATTGAGTAGAACATTCTTCAGTATTCACATGTATGTGGGCTTTTCATTGTTTCTGTTGGTATTGAAGATCAACCTTAATCTGTGGTGATCTGATAGGATACATGGGATTATTTCAATCTTCTTGTATCTGTTGAGGCCTCTTTTCTGACCAATTACAAGGTCAGTTTTGGAGAAGGTACCATGAGGTGCTGAGAAGAAGGTATATTCTTTTGTTTTAGGATGAAATATTCTATAGATATCTGTTAAATCCATTTGGTTCATAACTTCTGTTTGTTTCACTGTGTCTCTTTTTAGTTTGTGTTTCAACAGTCTATCCATTGATGAGAGTGGGGTATTGAAGTATCCCACTATTATTGTGTGAGGTGCAATGTGTGCTTTGAGATTTAACAAAGTTTCTTTTATGAATATGTGTGCCCTCTCATTTGGAACATAGATATTCAGAATTGAGAGTTCTTCTTGGTAGATTTTCCCTTTGATAAGTATGAGATGTCTTTCCTTATCCTTTTTGATAACTTTCAGTTGGAAATTGATTTTATCAGATATTAGAATGGCTACTCCAGCTTGTTTCCTGGGACCATTTGCTTGGAAAATTTGTTTTCCAACCTTTTACTCTGAGGTAGTTTCTGTCCTTATCACAGAGATGGATTTCCTGTATGCAGCAGAATGTTGGGACTTATTTACATAGCCAGTCTGTTAGTCTCTGTCCATTTTTGAGGAATTGAGTCCATTGACATTAAGAGATATTAAGGAAAAATGATTATTGCAGAATCCTAACTTAACAAGGAGGGCTGCAACTTAGAAGCCACACAGATGCTGTTAATGCCACTTGTGTAACCTAGGAGGTTAGTCATCTGGAAGCTCAAATGAGGCTGGAGTACTTAAGATGATGGCTTTACTCACACGCTAGTGGGTGGAAAGCTGCTGTTCATATAGTATGTCCTGTGGGAATACTTAATGTAGGTCATATTGAGTTTTCAGACCAAAGATAAAGGTTTGAATTATTACAAAATCACTTTTCTTCTCATTGGTGAATGTATGGCCAAGTTAAGATTCAAATGATATAAAACAGAACTCAATAAATAGGTAAAAAAAAAATTTCCAAGATAATTGATTAGAAATGTGAGTCAGAAAGTAGCAAAACTATGTAATTGTTTTAAAGAAAACTAGATACTGAAGATGAATGGATACTGTGTAAGTGACAAGACTGGACTGGTATGGACTTGACAGGGAGCTCCTACAATCATCCAGATGAAGTATCATATTGATGACATGGAAATTGCTGAAAAGTCTAACAACTGCTATCCTGACAAACCCAGAGTAATTGTTTTTAATGTAGGGTTACCAATAAGAAACGGATCTTTGAAAGATATATTTACTCTTGAATATAAATATATTGAAAATTTTAAATTACTTTTAATCTTTAAATGTGCATAAGGCTCAGCAAATTCTCTGAAAGTTATTTTATTTTAGTTTATTATTTTACTTTTCCTTTCATTGAACATAGATTTTTTCTCATACAATATATCCTGTTTATAGTTTTCCCTCCTTCTACTCTTCCCATTGCCTCCCTACCTCCACTTTTTTTCAGGTACTCCCTTTTTGCCTAGCATTAGAAAAGAAATGGCTTCTACGAGAAAACAACCAAATATGAAAAAAATAATTATATAAAACAAAACTATGATATCTAAGTTTAAACAGCTGGATAAAAAAGTCTGAAGAGCGGGCACAAGAGTCAAAGACCCACAGATTCTTATAGTAAGCAGTCCCCTAAAAATACTAATCTAATAAGATTTAGATATTGCAAGAGGATATGGTATTGACCCATGTTGCCTCTGTGCTTCCTGCTTCAGTCTGTTGCCTACTGTACTCCATCACCTCTAGTTCTTATAATCTCCTTGGGAACAAATTATGCATACACACACATACACACACACACACACACACACTCACACCATTTCCCCAATATTTTGCAAGCAGAACAGATTTTAAATAAATCATTTCCTTAATGGTTAATATCCACTTATAAGTGATTGTATACTATATTTGTCTTTCTAAAACAGAGTTGCCTTGCTCAGGATGATTTTCTTCTAGTTCTATTGATTTGCCTAAAATTTTCATGATACCACAGTTTTTAAACACATGAATATCACTCTATTGTGTAAATGTTTTTCTTAATCAATTCTGCTACTGAGACACATTTATTGCTCAATATCTTCACAAGCATGGGCTATCTAATTTCTTAAAATCCTTATATATTATTGGATATTAGTCAACTGTCAGACATGGAATAAAAATCTTTTCCTATTTTGTAGTTTGCAACTTTGTCTGAACCACAGTTTCCTTTGCCTTAGGAAGCATTTCAGTTTCATGAGGTCCCATCTATTAATTGTTGATCTTAGAGCCTGTGCTATTTATGTTCTGTTCAGAGAATTTTCTCCTATATCAATGCATTCAAGGATATTTTCTACTTTCTCTTCTATCAGTTTCAGTGTATCTGGTTTTGTGTTGAAATCTTTTATTTGGCATGAGTTTTATACATGGGGATAGGTATGGACCTATTTGCATTCATCTACATGCAGACATCCAGTTTATCCAGTAACAGTTGTTGAAGATGCTGTTTTTTCCAGTGTGTATCTGCAGCTTTTTTTAAAATAAAAATTTAGATATTTATATATGTGTGGATTTGTGTCTGGGTCTTCAATTCGGTTCAATTGATTGAAGAAACATGTTTTGATATCATTTTTTCATGAAAAGATCAAATAACTCTTATGGAAGTATAGGATAGTTTACTACGAAATAAGGTAGTAGAAGGTGAAGGAAAGATATGGATAGAAAAAAAATTCATAATCTTCTCTTTTCTGATTCATCAGTTATCTCCAGCCTTCAAAGATATATTCAGAAGCTTCTTATTACAAATAATCTTCTATTTAATTTAAACTTTCTTATCATTCATGTTATCTAAGAGACTGAAATAAATTATATTAAGAGATCATGCAAAAAGTCACAATTAACTAATCTATATCTCAATTCCTTGGTACAATGTATTAAATGATAGACAAAGAAAAGAAATTGTTTTTGCAGATTTTATATCCTTCGTGCTTCAGTTCTGAATTCACCAATAAAAGTCATGAGGAGTTGTCTTCCTTCCCAAGCTTTAAAAATAACACTTGTACTTGGAATTTTATTACCAAATTTAATTAACTATTACATTAACTTCAGGAATTACAAGCAAAGGAAGAAATGTTCTGTAAAAAGTGGTTTTACCTGAGAAAGATTTGAAAGAATTGAATTTCTTAAAAAAAAAAAAAAAAAAAAATCCTGAATTAATAGTAAGAAACATCCTCAAAAACATAAATAAAACTCATTAAACAATCCAACAATACTTGAAAGGATTCTATTTTAAAATTACCTTGCAAGGTTTTTTTGCAGTTTTGCTCAATTATAGAATGTAGAATTGCTCTGTGTGTCACAGCACTCTTTAATCGGGAGCAACTCAAACAACACTCTTGTTTAGGTTTTCAAGCAGAATTAAACATATATAGTTATATTTCAAAACACCAGTGCCCTCTCTCCATTGTTGGCCTATGCCTCTCTGCTGCCAAAGCCTGGGTCTCTCTGTTTCACCAATGCCTGGTGCTGTACGAGTTAGTTAAAAGGAGGCAATACATAATTGTGAGATATTTTACTATAGGAAAGAGAAAATAAGCCAGTCATGATCATGTGGGAGAGAGAGAGAGAGAGAGAGAGAGAGAGAGAGAGAGAGAGATGAGGAGAGGGCAGGGGAGAAGAAAGGGAAGAGAGAGGGCAAGAAAAGAAGAGAGCAAGAGAGGAAGAAGGTAAGAGAGGACAAAGAGCAAACCACCCCTTATATTATGAAGTGTGGCTATCTGTCTGTGGGTTGGGGCATGCCTGGCTCTGGTCAGATGACTTGGGTTAGGGTCCAGCTTGAATGCTGGGAACTTGGGGCATTGTCTATGTGACAAACACACATCTCCTGTGGAGGGCTGTGAGATGGTTTGACTGAAACAGGAGCCAGTGTCCCAGGAGTCATAGCCAAACTCCTTCTGTGTCTTACAGGAAGAAATTTTCTCTGGGGTTCCAGACCTATTACTCTACTGGGCCCAGGTTGCCTGAACAGACCACTGCCCTACACTCTATCTGCCTCTCAAGACTATTTTATTCCCCCTTCTGAGTGAGAGTAAAGCTTCTTCACTTGGGCCTTACTTCATATTTAGCTTCTTTTGGTCTGTCGAGTATAGTGTGGGTATCATGGATTTTATGACTAATATCCACTTATAAGTGAGTACATACCATGCATCTTCTTTTGAGATTGGATTCATTCATTCAGGCTGATATTCTCATGTTGCATCCATTTGCCTGAAAAATCATGATGTCTTTTTGTAATAACTGAATAGTATTCAGTTGTATATAGATGTACCACATTTTATTTATCCACTTTTTAGTTGAGGGACATCTAGGTTATTTCTAATTTCTGGTTATTATTAATAAAGTTACTAAGGACATACTAGAGTAAGTGTCTTTATATGGGATGTTGGAATATCTTTTGGGTATTTGCATAGGAATGGTATAGCTGGGTCTTGGTGTAGAACAATTCTGAGTTTTCTAAGAAACCACCAAATTGATTTCCAAAGTGTTCATATAAGTTTGCACTCTCACCAGCAATAAAGAGGTGTTTCCCTTTCTCCACAAGCTTGCCAGCATGTGCAATCCCTTAAGTTGTTAATCTTAGGCATTATGATGGGATAAGATGGTCCTCAGAGTTGTTTTGATTTGCATCTCCCTGATGACTAAAGATTTTGAATATTTCTTTAAGTACATCAAAGACATTCAAGGTTCCTCTGTTGAAAATTCTGTTTAGTTCTTTTCCTCATTTTTTCATTTATTGGATAAATTCTTTATTTATATTTCAAATGTTATCCCCTTTCCAAGTTTCCCCTCTGGAAATTCCCTATCCCATCCTCCCTCCCCTTGCTTATATGAGGGTATTCTCCTAGCCACCCACCTATTCCCACCTTCTAACCCTGGTATTCCCCTACATTGGGGCATTGAACCTTCACAGGACCACAGGGTGCTTCTCCCACTGATGTCCAACAAGGCCATCCTCTGCTACATATGTGTCTAGAGCCATGGGTTCCTTCCTGTATACTCTTTGATTGGTGGTTTAGTCCCTGGAAGTTCTGGGGGGTATGGTAGGTTGTTATTGTTGTTCTTACAATGGGGTTGCAAACCACTTCAGCTCCTGCAGTCCTCCATTGGGGACAATGTACTTGGTCCAATTGTTGGCTGCAATCATCTTCCTCTGTATGTATCAGGCTCTGGTAGAGCCTCTCAGGCAACAGCTATATCAGGGTCCTGTCAGCAAGCACTTCTTGGCCTCCACAATATTGTCTGGGTTTTGTGACTGTATATGGAATGAATCCCTAGGTGGGGCAGTTTCTGAATGGCTTTTCCTTAAGATCTGCACAACAAGAACTTCAAATCTCTGAAGAAATACATTGAAGAAGTTCTGAGAAGATGGAAAGATCTCTAGTGCTCATGGAATGGCGGGATTAATATAGTAAAAATAGCCATCTGGCCATAAGCAACCTACCGACTCAATGCAATCCCATCAAAATTCCATCTCAATTCTTCATAGAGTTGGAAAGAACAATTCTCAAATGCATTTGGAATAACAAAAAACCCAGGACAGCAAAAAGTATTCTCAACCATAAAAGAACTTCTGGCAGAATCACCATCCCTGACCTCAAGCTGTACTACAGAGCAATTATGATAAAAACCTGCATGGTATTGGTACAGTGACAGGCAGGTAGATCAATGGAATAGAATTGAAGACCCAGAAATGAACCCATATACCTATGGTCACTTGATCTTTGACAAAGAAGCTAAAAGCATCCAGTGGAAAAAAGACAGCCTTTGTAACAAATGGTGCTGGTTCAACTCATGGTCAACATGTATAAGAATGCAAAACAATCTATTCTTATCTCCTGTACAAAGTTCAAGTCCAAGTGGATCAAGGACCTCTACATAATACCAGATATACTGAATCTAATAGAAGAGAAAGTGTGGAAAATTTTCTGAACAGAATGCCAATGCTTTATACCACAATTTTAAAAATTTTTAATAGATATTTTCTTTACTTACATTTCAAATGTTATCCTCTTTCCTGGTTTCCCCTCCAGAAACCCCCAGCTTATTCCCTGCTCCTCTTGCTCACCAACACACCCACTTCTGCTTCCTAGTCCTGGTATTCCCCTATACTGGGACACTGAGCATTCACAGGACCAGGGCGTTTTCTCCCATTGTTGTTGGGATAATTTTGTTATTATTGTCTAATTTCTTGAGTTCTTTCTAAATTTTGGATATTAGCCCTCTGTCTGATTTAAAGTTGGTGAAAATCCTTTTCCCATCTGTATGCTTGCCTCACAAAAGCTTTGCAATTTCCTGTACATTTATCCATGGTTAATCTTAATGCCTGAGACATCGGCATTCAGTTCAGGAAATTGTTTCCTGTACCAATGCATTCAAGGGTATTTCCCATTTTCTATTCTATGAAATTAAGTGTATCTGGTTTTATGTTGAGGTCTTTGGTTTACTTAGACTTGAGTTTTGTGCAAGCTGATAAGTATTTATCTATTTTCACTCTTCTACATGCAGCTATCCAGTTAGTACAGCATCATTGGTATAAGATACTTTCATTTTTTCTTTGTATGATTTTCACTAGTTTATCAAAAACTCAATGTCCATAGGTATACATATTTATTTCCAGGTCTTTAATTTGATTTCATTGATCTACTTGACTTTTTCTGTACTAATACCATACAGTTTTTCCGTAAATACTCTGAAGAAAAGCTTGAGGTCAGTGATGCTGATTCCTTCAAAATTTCTGTTATTATTCAGGATTGCTTTGGCTATCTTGGGCACTTTTTTTTTCCCTATGAAGCTCATATTTGCTCTTTCAAGGTCTATAAAAATTGTGTTGCAATTTTGTTGGGGACTGAATCTGTAGTTTGCTTTTGGTAAGATGGCCGTTTTCATGATGTTAATACTTCCTATCCATGAGCATGGGACATCTTTACATCTTCTGATATATTCTAATATTTCTTTCTTAAGGAACTTGAACTTATTGTTTGGGATCTTTCACTTGTTTGGTTAGAGTTATACCAAGATATTTTATATTATAAAAAGGATTTTGTTTTCCTGATATCTTTTTTTATCTGTTGATCATTTGTATAATGGGGGGCTACTCATTTCTTTGAGTAAATTTTGTATCCACTTTGTTGAAAGTGTTTATCAGTTGTCGAGTTTTCTGGTAGAATTTTTGGGGTTGGTAAAGTATACTATCATATCATCTGCAACAGTGATAAATTCACTTATTCCTTTCCATTTTGTATCCTTTTGATCTCTTTTAGTTTATGTAATATTCTGATTAGAACTTCAAATAATATATTGAATAAGTAGGGAGAGAGAGGGCATCTGTGTCATGACCCTCATATTATTGCAAATGCTTTAAATTTCTATTTGTTTTGATATTGGCTTATGATTACTATATACTGATTTATTACATTTAGGTATGTACCATGTGTACTTGATTTCACTAATACCTTTAACATGAAAAGCTGTTGGATTGTATTCTATTTTCTATTAGATATTTTCTTTTTCACATGTCATATGATATCTCTTTTCACAGTTTCCCCTAAGAAAAAGAAAAAAAAATAAAATAAATCACCTGCACTTGCCTGCATCCACAATGATGTCTGGATTTGATGACTGAATATGGGAAGGATTCGCAGATAGAGCAGTTTCTGGATTGTCCTTCCTTCAGTTTCTGCTTTATAGTTTGTCTCTGCAACTGCTTCCATGGATATTTTGTTCCCTCTTTTAAGAAGGAATGAAGTATCCACACTTTGGTCTTCCTTCTTCTTGAGTATCTTGTGGTTGGTGGATTGTACTTCGTGTATTCCCATCTTCTGAGCTACTATACACTTATCAGAGAGTGCATACCATGTATGTTCTTTTGTGACTGGGTTACCACACTCAGGATGATATTTTCCAGATCCAGCCATTTCCCTAAGATTTTTATAAATTCATTGTTTTTAATAGCTGAGTAGTACTCCATTGTGTAGATGTACCACAATTTCTGTATCTATTCCTCTGTTGAGGGACATCTGGGTCCTGTTTACATACCCAATCTGATAATTTATGCCTTTTTATTTGGGAATTGAGCCCATTGATATTAATAGCTATTAAGGAAAAGTAATTCTTGCTTCCCATTATTTTTGTTGTTAGAGTTGGAATTCTGTTCATGTAGCTATCTTCTTTCCATTTTCCTTGAAGATTACTTTCTTGCTTTTTGTAGGGTGTAGTTTCCCTCCTTGTATTGAATGTTTTCCATTTAATATCCTTTGGAGGGCTGGATATGTATAACGATACTGTGTAAATTTGGCTTTGTCATGGAATTCTTTGGTTTCTCTGTCTATGGTAATTGAGAGTTTTTCTGGGTATAGTAGCCTGGGTTGGCATTTGTGTTCTCTTAGGGTTTGTATGAAATCAACCCAGGATCTTCTAGCTTTCATAGTCTCTCGTGAGAAGTCTGGTGTAATTCTGTTAGATCTGCCTTTATATGTTACTTGACCTTTTCCCCTCACTTCTTTTAATATTCTTTCTTTGTTTTCTTCATTTGGTGTTTTGACTATTATGTGACAGGAGGAATTTCTTTTCTGGTCCAGTCTATTTGGAATTCTATAGGCTTCTTGTATGTTCATGAGCATCGCTTTCTTTAGGTTAGGGAAGTTTTCTTCTATAACTTTGCTGAAGATATTTACTGGCCCTTTAAGTTAGAGGTCTTCATTCTCTTCTATGCCTATTATCTTTAGGTTTGTTCTTCTCATTGAGTCCTGGATTTCCTGGAAGTTTTGTATTAGGAGCATTTTGCTTTTTGAATTTTCTTTGACTGATGTATCAATGTTTTCTATGGTGTCTTCTGCCCTGAGATTCTCTCTCTTCTATCTCTTGTATTCTGTTGGTGATGTTTACATCTATGACTCCTGATTTCTTTCCTAGGTTTTGTATCTCCAGGGTTGTCTCTCTTTCTGATTTCTTTATTGTTTCTATTTCCATTTTTAGATTCTGGATGGTTTTGCTCATTTTCTTCACCTGTTTGATTGTGTTGTCCTGTAGTTCTTTAAGGGATTTTTGTGTTTCCTCTTTAAGAGCTTCTAGCTCTTTACCTGTGTTCTCCTGTATTTTTTTGAGGGTGCTATTTATGTCTTTCTTAAGGTCCTATATAATCATCATGATAACTGATTTTACATCTGAATCTTGCTTTTCCGGTGTGATGGTGTGTCCAGGACTTGCTATGGTGGGAGAATTGGGTTCTGATGATGGCAAGTGACCTTGGTTTGTGTTGTTTATTTTCTTATGCTTGCCCCTGCCATCTCATTAACTCTAGTGCTACCTGCCCTTGCTAAATCTGACTGGAGCCTGTCCTTACTGTGATCCTAGTTGTGTCAGAACTCCTCAGAGTTAAGCTGTCTCTATGATCCTGTGATTCTGGGATCCTGTGACTCTGGGCTTGTTAGAACACCTGGGAGTGGAGCTTCATCTGGGTGGTGTGGGACTGGCTGTGGAGCTTGAGCTTGAGGTCTTCTCAGGATACAAACCCAGAGAGACCAGAAGAATCCAGAGCCACTGGGCTAGTGGAATTCCTGTGTACCTGGTCCTGCTTGTCCCAGTTATTCCCAGTGTTGTGACAGATGTTGGGTCCTTTTCACTTCTGATCCTTGGTGTGTCAGAGTGCGTAGGAGTGGAGCTTCCTCTGGGTGTTGTGGGGCTGTCTTCAGAGCTTGCACCCATGGTCTGCTCAGGACACCAGCCCAGAGAGACTGGCACCTCTTAACTCTTATAAAGGAAAGCATTTAGTTAGACTGGCTTAAAGTTTCAAAGGCTTAGTCCATTGTCATCATGGTGGGAACATGGCATGCAGGCAGACCTGGTGCTGGAGAAGGAGCTGAAAGATCTATATCAGAGTCCAAAAAAAGAGCTGATTTAACTATTGAAATTGGTATCTGTCTAGAAAATTATTCATTTTGTTGAATTTTTCAATTTTCTAGAGTACAGACTTTTAAAGTAAGACCTCATGTTTTTTTTCTTTGAATTTCCTCAGTGTCAGTTGTTATGTTTCTCTCTAAATTACTGTTCTTATTTTGTTTAGTTTTGTTTTGTTTTAATTTGGATATTGTCTCTCTGTCTCTTGGTTACTTTGTCTAAGGGTATGTGCATCTTAATTTTTTCCAAGAACTGGTTCTTGGTTTTGTTGATCCTTTGTATTGTATTCTTTGTCTCTAATTGATTGATTACAGTCCTGATTTTGAGTACTTCCAGCCTTCTACTTGTCTTTGATAGGTTTGCTTTTTCTTCTTTTTCTTAGAGGTTTCAGGTGTACTTGTAAATAGGTGGTATAAAAACTTTCTTATTTTCTTTGTGGACACAGTTAGTGCTATGAACTTTCCTTTTAGTACTGCTTTTATTATGTCCCATAAATTTTGGCATATTGTGTTTTATTTATGTTGAATTCTAGAATGTATTTCATTTCTTTCTTTATTTCTTCTCTGACCCAGAGATTACTGGGTAGAGAGTAGTTCAATTCCAATGAGTATGTAGGCTTTCCTATGTTTCTGTTTTTAATCCAGATTTAATCCATGATGGTCTGATAAGATACAAGGTTATTTCATTTTTCTTAGATACGTTGAGACTTGCTTTTTGAATGACTATATGGTCAATTTTGGAGAAGGATATATGAGATGGTGAGAAGAACATATATTCTTTGTGTTTGGGTGAAATATTATACAGATGTCTTTTAGGTCCACTTGATTCATAATGTCTGTATAATGTCTGTTAGTTTCATTATTTCCCTGTATAGTTTTTGAATGGGTGTCCTGAAGGTTGGTAAGAGTAGTCTGAGGAAGCCTCACATTTTTACTGTGTGAGTTTTCCTGTGCATTTTAAACTTGATCGATGATCTTCTACAAATCTGTTTGTACTTGTGTTTGGGGAATAGATGTTCAGAACAGAAACATCATCTTGGTAGATTTTTCCTTTGGTGAGTTTAAAGTTTCCTTCCCCATCTCTTTTGATTAATGCTGGTTGAAAGTCTATTCTCTTTTCTCTCTCTTTCAAATAATAATAATAATAATAATAAAAATAATTTATAATAATGATTACTATTATTATTGCTACTCTAGCTTGTTTCTTGGGTCCATTTGTTTGGAAAATTTTTTTCCAGCTCTTTACTCTGAAATAATGTCTATCTTCATGGTTGGTGTATGTTTCTTGTATGCCACAGAATGATGGATCTTGTTTTTACATCTATTCTGTTAGCCTGTGTCTTTTTATTGGGGAATTGAGTCCATTGATGTTGAGAGATATTAATGAGAAATGTTTTTTCTTTCCTGTTATTTTGATGATGGTGACAAGAGGAGGGGCTTTTCTTGTTTTTGCTGGTATGGAATTATTTATATCCTGTGTTTTCTTGAATGTAGTTATTCTTCTTGAATTGGAGTTTTCCTTCTAGAATTTTATATAGGGCTGGATTTTTGGATAGATATTGTTTGGATTTGGATTTGTCTTGAAATATCTTGTTTTCTCCATCTATGGTGATAGAACGTTTTGCTGAGTTGACACTCGAGGAACTTGAAAGTTTACAAGATATCTTTCCTGTCCCTTCTAGCTTTTAAGAGTCTTTGTTGAGTAGTCAGGTGTAATTATGATAGCTATGCCTTTTTATGTCACCTGGCCTTTTCCCTTTGCTGCTTTTAATATTCATTATTTGCTCTGTGGATTTCATGTTTTGACTATTATGTGGCAGGAGAATTTATTTTCCTGGTCCAGTCTTGCATTCTTCAAGCTTTTCATATGTTTATAGGCCTCTCTTTCCTTAGGTTGGGAAAGTTTTCTTCTATGATTTTGTTGACAATATTTTCTGGTCCTTGGAGCTGAGACTCTTCACCCTCTTATATTCCTATTATTCTTAGGTAAGGTTTTTTTCATAGTATCACAGATTTTCTAGATGTTTTGTATCAAGGAATTTTTAGACTTAACATTTTCTTTGAATGATGTATCAATTTATTCTATTGTATCTTCTATGCCTGAGATTCTCTCTTTCATCTCATGTATTTTGCAGGTAATATTTGCATTTGCTGTTCCTGTTCTCTTCTCTAGGTTTTCCCTCTCCAGGATTTACTTGGTATGTGTTTACTTTATTGATTCTACTTCTACTTTCAGTTCTTATACAGTTTTATTAATTTCCTTCAATTGTATAATTTTATTTTCATGTATGTCTTTGAGGAATTTGTTTCCTCTTTAAAGACCTCTATCTGTTTGTTTGTATTTCCTCTATTTCTTTAAGGGATTTATTCATTTCATCTTGAAAAGTCTCTACCACCTTTTTATGATTGGATTTAAGGTCATTTTACTGTGTTTCAGTTTTTATGATAGCTGGGGCTGGCTAGAGTGAGGTATCTGTGCTTTGGAATTGTGATATTGCCC
Source organism: Mastomys coucha (assembly GCF_008632895.1). Classification (NCBI taxonomy): domain Eukaryota; kingdom Metazoa; phylum Chordata; class Mammalia; order Rodentia; family Muridae; genus Mastomys; species Mastomys coucha. The sequence goes on along the minus strand of NC_045030.1, from coordinate 68,610,175 downwards.
TGGCTTTTGTTGCTTGTGTTCTTCCAAGGGCCTTTAGCATTCTGTATGATTTTGGTCCCTGAATGTCCTTATTATAGTGGGTATTGGGGGGGGGGGCGAACCTCCATGATCCTGGTTGGGGAAACATCTGATTGGTATTTTTGGGCTGTATGGTACTGGACCTGTAGAGCAGGTCTGTTTCAGGAGCCTCAAGTTCGATGAAGTTAGGCAGAGAGGTAGCAGGAGAATGGAGGTATCCCTGGGAAAGTATGTTGCTCAGGACGGCTTCCCTTGGCCCAGTGGGCTCAGAAAACAGGGAAGATAAATGGGGGAAGGGGAGCTAACTTGTATGATTCAGGTGTCTAATGAAGGTGGAGGAAAGGTGTTGGGAGAATGGAGGTATCCCTGGAAGAGCAGGATGCTCAGTGTAGCTTGGCTTGTCTAAGAGGGTTCAGCCAGCATGGAAGATTGATAATACACATTTTTCAAAAGTATTGAGGTATTTCCCCATTTTTTCATTCTATTTATTTATTTGTGGAAAGATTAGCTGGGATGGCATAAAAATCACTAATTAAACAAAGGTGACCTGAAATCTCTGATGCATCCATTTTTCACCTGTTGAATACTAGTATTATAGGCATGTATTATGGCACTTATATGTGTTATATTTTTTAAAGTTCACATCTTTCTTTGCCTTAACATTTCTCTCACAATTTTCCCTTAACACATTTCAGTGTATTAATACATTTAAGTACATATAATTTAACTGAAAAAATTGACTTTATATTAATAATCATGTTATATCATACACTTGAGTTTACTTATCAATTATTGAATTATAGTAAGTTCAGTTCCACTATTGAGAACTTTACTGACAAATAAGAATATCAGATTAATGGTAGATGAACAAATTAAAGGCTAATTTCCCTCACAAGAACATAATGTCTTAAACAGTTTAGGTGGTCAAAAATGGAAGAAAGTAATCAAAATATTTCTAATTACTATTTACTGTGGTTAACAGATATTTGTATGTTTATCTTTGTTTCAGGAAGCAAATTATATTGGTTCAATAGAAGTAACAGAGTATGCAACAACTGTATTTTTCCATTTGTATTACTTATGAAATGTATTTTAAACAATGATTTTAGTTTTTTTCCCTTTCTTTTCTTTGTTTAACTAGAACATTTTTTCAGGGATCAGTCTTACCTGTAGAAAAACTAGACCAAAGCAATCCTTTAGAAGCAAAGAATTCAGTGATAAAGGGTTAAGAAATGAATCAGTATAAGCTGGAACAACACAGTAATTTTTTTCTACCTCAGAGAATGTTATAAGAATCAATCAAGCTGTCAGACTTGAAAATCTCTCCAACTTACAGAATACCCAAAAAATATGTAAGGAATTAGTATGCTCTTCTTTTGAAAATAAGGACTTATAAGGTATTTTATAGAATTAAAATTATGATTCAATGATTAGTGCCAAGAATGTGGTCTATATGCAGGTGCACTAAAAGATTAAAATACTTCTATTTATATCTATTTTGAATTGCAGCTAGCATCTGCTTTCAGTACAGTTTGGAGTTTTGTTCAGGAAAGAATATCTCAACTTAATGAGCCAATGTGAAAAATCCCTTTCCTTTCAAGGAGATGAATCTGGAAAGGTTGTCATATTATTTATCTTTGACTAAAGTTTCTACTGTGAGTAGATGGAAAGCAAAGAGAAAATATTCCCTATAGAAATGGCAAAGGAGAAAACTGATATTGATTTTTTCCAAAATAAATTCAGAGTAACCCTCATAGGCTTTAGGTGTATCTAGGTCACAGGGAAAAAACAAGACATTTTGTTGACAGATAAGATGAAATATAGTCATTTCTTACACATGGCTATTAAACAAATTCAGAACCTTTAAAATATTATACCAAGATTACTTCTACCAAATAGAAAATACATACGTATGCAAGAAAAATGCAGAAAATTACCTTGTCAACACTATGTATTTCAAACAGTTTTTCTAAGAAACTCATGGTTAAATTAACATCAAAATTCAAATTAATATCACTATTCAGAATTCTAATAATTTAAATCTTATAGGTACTTACTAAAAGTAGTTAAAACAATTTTCCACCTCTCTGCCCATCTCCTGCTATTTGCCACGCCTCCAACCTGGTTCCAGTTACATTCAGAAGCTCCACCCCCACAGAGAAAAAAGGAAGTCGCTGATTGGACTGACGTGCTGACGTACTTGGGGGTGTGGTTTTGCCTGACTTGTTCTACCTGTTGGTGGAAACAAAGGATTCATTAAATATGGAAGATGGCTGAGCATTCACAACTCCTGTCTAATTTTATAAACCAACCACGTGGACAGGTATATCTGTGGCCACTTTGTCCTTTCCCTAACTCTTTCTTGCTGCTGCTCTTGTTTCTAGCTCCATATTTCCAGGTAACCCACTACTTAACATTACTGCTGGTCAGTAACAGAAATGGTCCCAAGAAACAAGCTGGGGTAGCTATTCTGTCAAATAAAATCAACTTTCAACCTAATGTGATCAAAAAAAAAATAAGGAGGAACACCTCATACTCATCAAAGTTAAGATCTACTAAGATGAACTCTCAATCCTGAACCTCTACACTCCAAATGCAAGGGCACCTACATTCATAAAAGAAACATTACTAAAGCTCAAAGCACACATAGCACCACACACAATAATAGTGGGAGATTTCAACACTCCACTTTCTGCAATGGACAGATCATGGAAAGAGAAACTAAACAAGGAAACAGTGAGAGTAACAGAAGTTATGAAACAGATGGATTTAACAGATATCTATAGAACTTTTTATCCTAAAACAAAAGGGTATACCTTCTCAACACCTCATGGTACCTTCTCCAAAATTTACCATATAATTGGTCACAAATCAGGCCTCAACAGATACAAGACGATTGAAATAATTCATTGTATCCTATCAGATCACCATGGACTAAGGCTGCTCCTCAATAACAACATAAACAATAGAATGCCCACATACACGTGGAAGCTTAACAATATTCTACTCAATGATAACTTGGTCAAGAAAGAAATAAAGAAAGAAATAAAAGACTTTTTAGAGTTTAATGAAAATGAAGCCACAACATACCCAAACATATGGGACACAATGAAAGCTGTCCTAAGAGGAAAACCCATAGCTCTAAGAGCCTCCAAAAGAAACTGGAGGAAGCATACACCAGCAATTTGACAGCACATCTGAAAGTTCTAGAAGCAAGTTCTCCCAAGAGGAGTCGAAGGCAGGAAATAATCAAACTCAGGGGTGAAATCAACCAAATGGAAATAAAAAGAACTATACAAAGAATCAACCAAACCAGGAGCTGGTTTTTTGAGAAAATCAACAAAATAGATAGATCCTTAACCACACTAACTAGAGGACACAGAGACAGTACCCTAATTAACAAGATCAGAAATGAAAATGGAGATATAACAACTGAAACCGAGGAAATATGAAAAATCTTCAGATCCTACCACAATGATAATTTATAGAAGAAAAGGACACAAAAAGTGAATGCTGTGGAGATGGGAGTAGTTGGAAGAGGCAGGAGTGCTATATATAATGAAAATATATTGTACTTATATTGGAAAATCTCAAAAATAGATATTTCATATAAATCCTAGCCTATAAATGTATAGGAATAAACAAATTTAAATGTGGATATAGTATAACATACAGAAACTGAAAAAAATAAATAAAATACTGAGTTATATAGAAGGATAGAATTAGGTAAAGGATACCATGATATGAATGATAATATAAAGCTAATTGTTTTATTAGTTTTAACTCTGGAATTTTTGTTTTATTTTTGTTTCTTGTGGTAGATAATACATTAAGATGCAAATAACAGGAAGTGTAAAATCCAAAGCAAAGCTCCAAGGCCTCAGAATGTATATTCAGTATTGTAGTTCCTTGAGACTTGTAGACTTTGGGTCTAGGTTTCATAATTCATGCCACTTGATGATTGTTTTTTTTTTATTTGTCAGTTCCCTATAATAAAGTGATTTTAATACAAAAGAAAGGAAAAGTAAACTATCTATTCAAAATAGGTGAATGGAAAGTCAGTTGTATTTTCACTGCCCTAACTAATGCCAATAATAAAGCTCACATTCAAAGGGATTTGAAATATTGTATAATACTAAAGTTTATTAAGCAAGTGTATTTAGAAATTACAAATTTCACATAAAATTTTAAAAACAAAGCTTTGGAGTAAAGTGATAACCATAAATGAAGCAGAAAGATTCAATATTGCAAATTTGTCAATATCTCATATAGTACATAATCAAATTACAATTAAATGTCATTGTGTAAATCTAATATAATTTTAGTAAATTTGAAAAAGTGAAGTGTTTTTTTCTTTAATGTGCTAATTTCATATCCCCTTTAAAAATTTGCTTTCTTTGTACTGTATATTTTAACTAACATGACCTACTTATTAATGGTCACATATTGATTACTTTTGTTTTGCTCTGATAAAACATCGTAAGTATTGAAACTTATAGGAGAAAAAAGTTACTTGGCCTCACAGGGTCTGAGGTTTACAGTTTATAATGAAAGAGAAACATGGCAACAGGTTACAGGGATGGTAGAAAAAATAGCATGATGGGAGCTTACATCTTGAACAGCAAGTGAAAAGGGAGATAGCAAAACCAGAAGCGGGCAAGTAGCTAAGGCTTTTTAATCTCAAAGCCCTTCTCCAGTGATGTTTCTTTCAAAAAAGCTACACAACCCAAAATCTCCAAATAGCACTGCCAACTGGGTCTGAAAATGTCCAGGATTATAGAGGAAATTTTCTTATTCAAATTACAATATGCTACTCCCTGGCAATTATAGACAACTGATCATATCAAATTGTAAAATGAATTTAGTTCAACTTCCAAACTTCCAATAGTTTTTCATGGTTATAATAGTGTCTAAAAGTAAAAATCTCTTGATACTCAGTCTCTTTGTTCTAACCTACTGTCAAGTCTAAAAACAATTTAGATACTTGCAACATATGATGATAAAACAAAAATGCTACTATTACAAAAGGAAGAAATGGGAGCTTAATAAGAAAAATATACCCTCTAAGAAAGATCAGAAATGAGAATTGCAATCTTCAAATCCTGATGTTCCTTTTCTTTCCCTTCAGTTGGTTCTACTACCTAAATGCAATTCCCCCTGACAGATATATCACAGTTGTAGCATCTCTAAAATCTTGGGGTCTCCAGCATAACCCAAGCTTCACTTTTGTATCTTCTCTCAGGGACTCCTGCTCTTAGGATATTAATGCAGGGATTTCCCTACCATATTGACTCTCTAAAACCATTGAAAGGGAGTATACAACCTATTTAACATGACCTATTTCTGCTTGATTCTTTCATGCTTCTACAGCCAGCATCTTCACATGGTTGACGCTGCCAACTTCTGCATCTGTCTTGAGATGGAATGTAGGCCCTTCTAATCACATTAGCAGTTTGTGTTCTAGAAGCAGAAAATGTCATAGGCTATTTCTTTGCACAAATTGAAAGACAATAGGATGGTGTCTTTCTCTGAAAACATCATTTCCTTTACCTCTTTCTTCCTTCCTTCCTTCCTTCCTTCCTTCCTTCCTTCCTTCCTTCCTTCCTTCCTTTCTTCCTCCCTTCCTTCCTCTATTTCTTTCTTTCTTTCTTTCTTCCTTTCTCTCTTTCTTTCTTCCTTTCTTTCTTTCTTTCTTTCTTTCTTTCTTTCTTTCTTTCTTTCTTTCTGTCTTTCATTTCTTCTTTTTTTGTGTGTGTGTAGAACAGGAGACCTCTCATTAATGGAACTACTCTCCTTTTCTCCTTCTGAAAAAGTCTTGAGTGAAGCATGAAACTTCCTTTTACTCTTTGTTTCTCTTTAAAATATAAATTTTATATTTCTTTCTGCTGAACTTCTTTTTTCATTGTAGATCCTCATAACAGTCATTAACAAGAACCATGTCAAAGATTCAATATTAGGCTATGTTTAAATTGCCTCCACAAAATTAATTAGTCAATTACATTTAAATGTAGCTTCAGGCAAGCTCTTAGGACAAATGTAAAATATATCTAGGTTCTTTGAAAAATATAAGAGGAATAGGATCTGGACAAGTTGCTAATTTTGCTCCTTTCTTGAGCTGTACTTCCTTCCACATTCTATACTCATAATTTTTGTCTTTCAGGATCCTGCAAGAATGTCCCATTAATCCCTGACTGCAGCCAACAGTTTCCAGATCTTCATTATCCCTCCAAAAAGCAACAAGGTCAAGTCTATCATAACACTACTTCATTCCCTTGTATGAACTTCTGCGTTCGTCATTTTCCATTTGTAGAGTTAAATCAACAACTAGTTTATAAAAAAGAACATTAATTTGGGCTTAGGTTAGTGACCATAATGGTAATGAGCAATACACAGGCAAGCATCAAGAATAGGAAGCTGAAAACTTATAAGCATGAGGGAAGAGAGAGCAGAAGAAAGTAGGTGAGACCATTTTTCTGAAAAATCTGCATGTCCCCCCCTCATGGCTTCACTTTTAAATCTCCTCAAAAATGGGCAACCTACTAGCAATCTAGTGTTCAAGTGCCCAAGAATGTGGAGGTGATTTCTCTTTCAAACCTTTCAAACTATCTCACAAATAATTAAGCTGAAACATAATGTCTATCTCTGAAACTCATTCAGGAAGGAAAAGATAAAGTTTTATGACATTATTTTTGTTAATATTTATTTGAATATGAAATATTCAGTATAAGTTAAAATTTCCTATTTTAAGATTTATTTTATGTATATGAGTATACTGTAACTGGCTTCAGACACACCAGGAAAAGGCATCAGATTCTATTATAGATAGTTGTGAGTCACCATGTGGTTGCTGGGAATTGAAGTCAGGACCTTGGGAAGAGCAGTCAGTGCTCTTAACCGCTGAGCCATCTCTCCAGCCCCCTAAATTTTCTTATAACATTCAAATACAGTTTCTATTTGTACAGATAAGTAACTTGTTTTAAACTGGTCTGTAAAAGTTTATGCATATTGTTAGTCCTGAGAACATGTTTGCCTTATACTTCTAAAAAGATATATGGACAGTATTATATTTGTTATTATGACAATTAACAAACTATGGGATATTTTAAAGAAAAATCAGACTCTATTTAATTTTATAAGGCTCCATTTCAAAAGTATTGACATATATTAACATCTATAGTTCCTATAGTAACTTTGATGAAAATATATTATATGCACACAAGTCAATGTCATTATGAAATAGTTTTCAACAACATGATAATATAAGAATATAAAATCTCAATCAAATTCCTGCAGAGAGTAATAATAACAGCAATTTTGACAGAATAATTGAAATAAAATTTAGAAAATTATATATAATTAAACCTACAAATTTGGGTGAAAAATGATGATCATTAAATAATTTAAAATATGATAAGCTTACATCGATATGTATCTTTCACTGATATGATTAAATAAAGAAGACACACTTATCAAATAAGTTATCAGAAACACCAAACTGAATGCTAAACATAGTAATATCAAGTTTATTATCCATTCAGAAATGAACATAATTTCTTGTTTCCTTTTGTTTTCTTAGTGCATAACTTTTAGAATCTTTAACTATTAAATATTAGATATTGACAGTAGATTATATTTTAATATTTTAATCATCTAATAACCCTTAGAAAATACAAGAGTGGAAGTTTTGGGGGAAGGAATGAATTAAGAAAATTTTAATTCCTCAAGAAATAAGAAACTTAGTAAAATTTCTCATTAATTACACAATGATATGAAACAAACAAAAGACTGCCATTAATGTACAGAGAAAAGTCTTGCATAGACTTATGGATATGTAAAGAATTTGTTGAAGAGAACCAGAAAATAAATATGCAATCATTTTCTCTTGTGTACCATTCAACATAAAGGATTGTAAATATTCATTCATCTTCTGAAATGTCAACTGAAATACTATAACAGAAGATTTCTAGTATGAGCATGCTAGCTTAAGGCTATTTATTATTTTTCTTATTTTAAAATTTATGAGGAACACAAAGACATTGAAATATGCACTTGCTACATGAAATTAGCAATGAGTAAAATCATAGATGGTGAAAAGGTATAAAGGCTTCCAAGTATAATGATAATAGCAGAATTGAATAATTTATAAAAGGAAAGGTTATGCCACAAATGTGGGAGAAATGCTTCACAATTATATTCTGAGGCATGTCATAATGTAGATCTGTCTAGCCTGGAATTGACTGTGTTGATTTGGATGGCCTCAAACTCAAAGAGCTCTATAAGCTTTAGACTCCTGAGAACTGCAAATGCATCCCCATATCTAACAGGTTGACAGTTTTAATTCTTGAACATTAAATCAAGATCCTGAGTTGAAAAGAGTAGACAATATGAACATGAAACAACTGGAGATATTATTGGAACAAAATATAAGATGTTTTATATTTATCTAATATTTTAAAATAAAATATTAAGCATAAGTGTTAGCTCATTTGAGTATTTTGAGACGGAGAGGTGGCTCAGTGATAAAGTGCACTGCATTCTACTGTAGGAGAGCATGTTCAGTTCCCAGGATCACAATTATCTATAACTACAAATCCAGGGATCCAATGCCCTTTTCAGACCTCCTTGGTTCCTGTACTACATTTAGAGGTTCACAATTCATCCCCAATAAATAAATAAATTAATTAATTATTGTAAAATAATTATTCCAAAGAGAGAAATTAAAGTTGAGAAAAAGAACTAAAACTTAGCCAACCCTCAACTCTACCAAAGGCAGAGCCAGTACTCCAGACCCCTCCTGTACCTAGAGACTGATTGACTCCCAGGAGGTCCATTACAACTAGACTCACTGGTGAATCCTTTCCAATGTAATACCAGGACTAACTGGGACCTCCACAGGGCATAGTAGAGGTAGGAATGCACTCCAGACTTCCTCACACAGCCAGAGACACCTTAACTATCAGGAGGTCAGTCCACAATCAGGCTCACAGATCAGGTGCATCAGCAGCACCCCAAGAGACAGTTTGAATCTTAGGAGATCCTTCAAAACCTGGCTTACAGGAGAGAGATACAGGATTCAGTAAGAGATAGCAAGACCAGTTAACACCAAAGATAATCAGATGGCAAGAGGCAAGCACAAGGGCATAATCGACAGAAATTAATGGCACTTGGCACCATCAGAACCCAGTTGTCCTACCACAGCAAGCTCTGGATACCATAACACACCTGAAAAGCAAAACTTTAACCTAAAATCCTATCTCATAAAGATGATAGAAGACCTTAAGGAGGACATATATAATTCCCTTAAAGAAATACAAGAGAACACAGGTAAAGAGCCTTTAAAGAGAAAGCATATAAATCACTTTAAGAAATATAGAAAAACAAAACCAAACAGGTGAAGGAATTAAACAGAAATGTCCAGGATCTAAAAATGGAAATAGAAACAATAAAGAGTTTTGTTGAGTAGAATATCTTGGGCTGGCATGTGTGTTTTCTTAGAGTCTGCATGACATTGTTCTAGATCTTCTGTCTTTTAGAGTCTCTTGAGAACTGAGTGTAATTCTGTGAGGTTTGCCTTTATATATTAGTTAGCCTTTTTCACTACTGCTTTTAATATTTTTCTTTCTTCTATGTATTTAGTGTTTTACTTATTATGTGATGGGAGGAATTTCTTCTCTAGTCCAATCTATTTGGTGTTCTGTAGGCTTCTTGTACATTTTTTAGCCATTTTTTTTTCTTTGGGTTAGGAAAGTTATATTCCATGATTTTGTTGAAGATGTTTACTAGCCCTTTGAATTGGAAATCTTCACTCTTTCTATTCCTATTATTCTTAGGTTTATTTTTTCATTGTGTCATGAATTTCCTGGATGTTTTCTGTTAGGACTTTTTTGCACTTTGTATTTTCTTTGGCTATTGTGTCAATATGTTCTATGTTATCTTTTATGCCTGAGACTCTCTTCTCTCTTGTATTCAGTTGGTGATGCTTCCATCTGTAACTACTTGTTTCTTTTTTAGGTTTTCCATCTCCAGAATTGCCTCTCTTTGTGACAGTATCTAAATTAACAGAATCAGAAATAAAAAATGAGACAAAACAACAGAAGCTGATGGAGCTGGAGGGGATTCCATATAGGAAGAACAATAATATCAACTAACCTGACCACTCAGAGCTCCCAGCGACTAAACCACCAAACAAAAATATACATGGAAGGACTCATGTCTCCAGCTACATATGGAGAAGAGGTCTGCTTTATCTGAATCAATGGGAGGGGAGGCTCTTGGTCCTGTAGAGGCTTGATACTTCAGTATAAGGGAATGCTAGTGCAGTCTGAGGGAATAGAGGGGTGAATGGGAGAGCACCCTCATAGAGGCAAAAGGGAGGGGAGATGGGATGGAAAGGGAAACCTGGAAGGGCAACAACTTAAAATGACCAATAAAAAAAGATCATCAGATCCTACTAAGAAAAGCCTACACTCAGCAAAACTGTAAATCTAGATGAAATGGAGGATTTTTCTAGACATATATCAGGTATTAATGTTAAATCAGGACCATATAAACTATCTAAACTGTCACATAACTCCTAAGGAAAAAGAAGTAGTCATTAGAAGGCTCCTAACTAATAAAAGCACAGGGACAGATGGTTTTAGAGTAGAATTCTATCAGACCTTCAAAGAAGATATAACACCAATACTCTTCAAACTATTCCATAAAATAGAAACAGAAGGAATACTACCTAATTCATTCTATGAAACCACTGTTATGCTCATGCCTAAATCCCACAAAGACAGAACAAAGAATGAGAACTTCAGGCCAATTTTGCTTATAAAATTCTTTCAAACTGAATATAAGTGTGCATCAAAACCATCATTCACCAAGATCAAGTAGGCTTCATCCCAGAGATACAGGGGTAGTTCATTATATAGATATCCATCAATGTAATCTACTACATAAACAAACTCAGAGAAAAAAATCACATGATCACCTCATTATATGCTGAAAAGGCCTTTAAAAATACAACACCTTTTCATGTTAAAAGTCTTGGAAAGGTGAGGAATTTAAGGCACAAAGCTAAACATAATAAAAACAGTATACAGCTAACATCAGATTAAATGGATAGAAACTTGAAGCAATCCCAGTGAAATCAGTGACAAGAGAAGATTGCCAACTCTCTCCCTACATTTTCAATATAGTACTCAACTTTCTAGCAGATACTTATAGTCAACCATTGGACTCAGATCAGGGACCCCAATGGAAGAGTTAAGAGAAGGACTGAAGGAACTGAATGGGATTGCAACTAGATAGGAAGAAGAACATCAACTAACTGGACAACACAGAGCTCCCAGGAACTAAATCACCAACCAAAGAGTAGACATGGGTGGGTCCACGGCTCCAGCTATATATGTAGCAGAGGACTGCTGCTCTATCTGGCATCAATGGCATCAGTGGGAAAGGAGGTGCTTGGTCCTGTGGAAGCTTGTTGCCATAGCAAATGGGGATGCAGAAGGGTAAGCCTGGAGTGGCTAGAGCAGTGGTGGGCACCCTCTTAGAGGCAGAGGAGAGGGGGATGGTGGGATGGTTTGCATATATTTCACCCAGGAAGTAGCACTATTAGGAAGTGTGGCCTTGTTGGAGTAGGTGTGTCACAGAAGTTTGTTGCAGTCAACAAAGATGAAAAATGAGTTGGAGATTTGAAAACCCCTTTGACATCACCATGGAGATGCAGAGTTTTGAGTTTGCCCAGCTGTTTTCCTGTCATGCTTTGGTAATTTCAGTTAAGTGATAGGATGAATCTCAGAAGAGATCTTGAACTTTGGAATTTTAACACTGTAGAGACTAAATGTATTTTGCAATGTGTTATGTTTAGGTATAGTCCCCATAGACTCATATTGGAACAAGTTTATGGGGGGCAGGGAGTGGAATGTGATAGTTTGGATATATTTCGCCCAGGGACTGGCATTGTTAGGAGGTATATCCTTGTTGGAGTAGGTATGTCACTGTGGCCATGGGCTTAAGACCCTCACCCTAGCTGCTGGGAAGGCAGCATTCTGCTAGCAGCCTTCAGATGAAGATGTAGAATTTTCAGCTCCTCCTGTACTATGCCTGCCTGGATGTTGCCGTGTTCCTGCCTTGATGATACTGGACTGAACTTCTGAACCTGTAAGCCAGCCCCAGTTAAATGTTGTTCTTTATAAGATATAGATGGGGTGGAGGCTTTGTGGAAGGGAGACCAGGAAGAGAAATAACATTTGAAATGTAAACAAATAAAATTATATATGTATGTATATATATACATATATATATATGTGTGTGTGTGTATGTGTATGTTTGTATGTGTATAAAACATAAAGGTAACAAAATAAAAAGATAATGAAATAGAAGAATTATAGTATATTAAAAAGGGAAAAATTAAATATAACATACACACTCAAATATATACAAACTAAGGTACATTACAATGAATTATTTTAATGCCTAAGAAAAGAAAGAAAAAGCTTAAAGGGAGATAGTGCAAACCCAAGAATAGTACTTCTTAAATAATAGCACATGATAAACAATTTAAGGAAAACATAGTAGATACAAGGTCTGGTGCAGACCCCAGCCCAGACAGACCGGAAGGAACTTGAGTCCACTACTTTTCAAGTTACAAAGCTTAGACAGTGTATTATGATAAAAATCTCTCATATTCTCAGATACTGAAATGTTTCTGAACTTTATATCAAAAGTTAATAAGAGATTTCTATATCACCTAAGATTGCTATATTATTTTGTACTCAGCTTGTTCGTTTAACCTGCCTTTAGAGAACAATGTAGAAAAATCAACCTTACTTTCCTTGGACTTCCTACACAATTTTTATAACCTAAGCTAATTTATAGGTATAATCTTGTAATTTTCTATTCCCCCTTACCCAAGAGTAAAGCTTATGTGTATTCCAATATATATCTGCTGAAAACAACGAATTGGTTGAAATAATTTTACAAAATGAGTATCTACCATAAGTGCTGTAAGTGGGTTGATATTGCTTGGCAATATTTGTTCATTTGTTATCTGATTCAGTTAGGTCAGTTGTCAGTGTTTTCATGCCTTGTGAAAATTCTTAAAGATTTCTGAAAATTCCCTCTTGTTCCTTTCCTGTGATGCTTTTTGCGTTGTTCAATGAAATAGATAGCAAAGCCCACATTCAGGCAGGCAGACACAGGGACAGGAATATATACTCCTTAATTGATCACTATAACTTCTAAGTAGGAGTCTCTGTTGCCCCACTGAAAGGAAAAGTAAAGATTGTAGTTTTAGTACCACTATGTATCATACAAATTAGACATGAGCAATCCTGGTTGCTTTTCAAAAGATTTACAAGACAGTATTGAGGTAGGATCCAATTCAGACTAATACAACAAAAGACACAAATGAGAGAAGACAAATGGAAAGTGAAGTAAAAAATAAATCTAGGTTTGGTATAATTTTACCAAGGGGATATGCTTTATTGATTTCTGTCCTTAATATGACACTGACATATTATTGCTGACTCTGAGTTTATTATTAATGTGTCCAAACTAATGCACAGAGGGATAGGAGTCTATCACCATCATGGCAAGTAAGCTAAGCAGCAGATAACAGGCATGACAGCTGAGATAAGAAGTTGAAGACTATGATAGTCAACCACCAGCACAGAAAAAGGAGATCACACTAGAAGTAGGAAAGTCTTTTTACTTTCAAAATCTGCTTCCAGTGATATACTTCCTCCAAGAAACAGATCAACAGCATCAACTGGAGAATAATTATTCAAAGGTCCAAGCCTATGTGGGACATTTTCTTTTCAAACAACCATGAAGGATAATTTAAAGAAAAACTTTTTTTATTGAGTGCATATGTCAGCACACACACACACACAGACACACACACACACCTTGGATAAAGATAAACTTGTAAAACAAGTCTTCATAATCTCACAAAAATCGCTCTACCTTCCTTAATTGATCATTACATTTTCTAAATAGAAATAAATCGCAGTTACCATACCAAAAGAAAGAGGAAAGATAAGACTATTAATATCACTATTTATGTGTGATACAATAAATAAATTCTTGTTGCTTTCAAAGCTTTCCCAGACACTATAAATTTTTCCCAATGTTTTCTATTGCCAGTATTTAATTATATTACCAAAATAATGTAATTTGATTCAGAAACTTCTACATCTACATTATTGTTCTTCAACCAAATGACATTACAACTGAACAGAAGATGGTGGTTTAATTATATTAATAATGCAGAGTTGTTTTACACCATGTAATTCACTAAAAGGAAAGATGATATATTATAAAATAAAATATAAGAAACTGAATAAAGAAACAAGATCTATGTTCTTCCTTTTTCCAAGGAGTAGCATTTGTGTTTGCTTTAACAACAAAACAAATGAAAATAACAAAATGTTCAAATATTTGTATTTTAGAGACAATGTATTTAGATTTTAATTAGCCAATATCCAGATTAATTGGACCTATGACAAATGTACCCTTGTTTAGGACTGTTTATTTACCAGGGAGTTTGTTTAGAAAACAAACTCTCCTTTTCTTGGAAACCATTTTTTTTTTTTTTGCTTGTAGCTCCTCTTCTAGCAGTAGCGATTTGTGTAACTTCTTCCTGTCCAGAGAATAGCTAGATTTTTAAAAAACTGTGCTTTGATGGAAGTGAGATGATTATACTCTTACCTCATATGCTTCTTGTAAGATTTCAGTGAGTAAGTGAATGAGGACAGTTTAGAAAAATTCTTCAAACATTTTAAGCATTTGTGGCAAATCTAAATTTTAGTCTATTTGCTTTTGTCCTGACAGAATGCTTGTGATCAGGTAATTTCAAAAGAAATGAGTGGATTTATTCATAGTTTTAGGGAATAGAGAGCCAAGAGTATGATGATAGCTTTGGAGAGGGCCATAAACTGCTTCATTGAATGCCAGAAAAGAAAAAAGGCAAGTGGACATATGTGAATATATACCTTAGAGGAGACAAAACCTTAGAGATAAACCTCACTTACACATCACTGTATTTTCCTAGTAACTACTCCACTCCTGTGGGAGTGAAAAATCATTCATTTCCCTGAAGATTAGCCTCCTAATTCTGAGAGCCTGGTTAACCCATATGGGAGAGAGCCAGATCTCATAAGACAACCACAAGAGTTATTTAAAAGATCACCTTTCAATAGTTTTCAACTGAGAATCAAATATCTACATGAGTCTCAGAAAAGTGACCCAAATTTCAAGGCATAATTGTGGGGGAGTGGAATGATAGGAATTGACCACCTGACAACTCCCATTCTACTTTGTATTATAGCATCCTACAAAGGACCACATGAACATTTTGTATCATACTATTCTCATGAGTGTTCATGTTCTCTTTTACTGTCTTGGTACTTACTGAATCACAAAAGATTTTTACTTTGATGGAATCTATTCTGTTTTACTTTCTCTGTTTGTGGCCTAGGTATGTGTAATAGTAAGAAACATTGCTTAATTCACAGTCATATGGTTTCAGGATTAATATGTTGGCCAAGAAGTACATTCCCTGGTGACATTTTATTTATCTGGTATTTAATACAATATGTTCTCTGAATGTTGTTTCTGTCCCCTTAAATAATTTGTTGGCTTTACTACTCATATTAACTACCACATTAGAGTTACTTTCACTTCTGTTTTGTGACTCCTTTTCTTTATCTGTATGAATTCTATCCTCAACCAAATGTCATGACATCATGGTATCTATGTTAATGATACTTAATAATACGTTTCATCTTAAATCTCACTTCTGACCTACAAGGACCATAATAGCCTAGTACAGCATTGTATATGTAGTAGTAAGGCTAAATTAAACTGATATCCTCACCAATTCAATGATGTATTTCAACTGGACAACTTTCCCTTTCAATTAATGGAAATACTATTTATCAGTCACTATTTCAAAAATATGTAAAATAATGGTACAGTTTTAGGATAAAAATTGTAGCAGTGAGTGAGAGTCTATGTAAAAGGGTGTAAAAAGATAGGTCACATCTATCTATCTATCTATCTATCTATCTATCTATCTATCTATCTATCTATCTATCTTTCTATCTATCAAAGTGACTAAAAACCTGACACAAATACTTGAAAGCAGGGAATGTTTATTGTATTTCACAGTTTCAGTATTTTCAGTCCTATGTTGTTGGCCTCATGTACTCAGGCAGAGCATTATGGTAGTGAGTCTAAGTGGCAGAGGTTTTCTTCAAGCCTTCACATTTAGAAAGGAAACCATAGGGGACTGAGATTAGGTAAAATGCTTCTCACTTTTTTCCCTAATCTTCCCACAAATATTCCAACATAGTAGCACCAGAGAACCACCAAACAAACTGGTAACTTCTTGGAGCCATGTTATATTTAAACCATGGCATTTGCCTTAGAATACATTGGTATGATTCTTCCTGTGTTACACTTTTACAGTAATTCATGTAATTCTTTGTACAGGATTTTAAACCAGGAATATAGCTTCTCTGACAAGAGATACATTAAAAGATATTTCTATGTCTATATGATCCAGCCAGAATATAGACATGCTGTAGATTACAGTATGATCTGGCTGGAATATAGACATGCCATAGTATACACCTTTAATCAATAACAGCAAAGGTAAGGATAGTATGTAGATGGAAGCAGTCATGTTTGAAAGTAACATCTAATTGAATGGTAGACAACGTGAAAAATCAAAGAAAGATTTGACAGAATGAACCAGAAATAAGATATGTCCAACTCACATGGGAATAGTATAATAAAGAAGCTACCAAAGAGGAGAGAGAGGAACAGGGAAGGAGAGGGAGAGAGGAAGAGAGGGAGGAGGTAGTGTGTGTGTGTCTGTGTGTGTATGTGTGTGTGTGTGTGTGTGTGTGTGTGTGTACAGTTTTACAGAAACAGGTAAAGACAGAAGGAGTCAGAGAACAAGAAGTTAACAAAAGATTAAAACATATTGCCAAAGTTAGTATGTGGCCAAGCAGAACAATTTAGGCAGAAGCCAAGGGAAGCTAGATTGAATCAGCTTGGAGTCAGCCTGGAAGATTAGATTTTATGGAGGCTAGAAGCTCCAGACCTATGCCCAGGGATAGACAGAAAAGAGAAACACACTCTGGGCTCATCCCAAACCGTGTATTCACACAGCTTAAGTACAGCTTTCATCTCATTCTTTATTCTGAGGAAATAAAAGAGATATTTCAATTCCATTCTTATAGTCTTAATATATTTTATCTACTTGATCAAAACTCTACTGATAGTTTTAATCATCTAACATTTTGAAAAATCCTTAAACAGCATCTCTAGATTTCTTTTAGCCTGGAATGTCTTACTTTGAGATTTAGGTTTATTCCCTGCTAATAGGATTTATGTGATTTACATATACCTGTTCCCTAACTCCCACTTAGAAAACAGGTTCATTAAAAACTTGCATTTTTTATTTTGATTAATGCTTCTATATTATTAGATCTAATCATTTTCATTAACTTACTATTAATTGAAAATACATAAGAATTATAAGTAAATCTGTGACTCAGTATGTGATTAATAGTGCAATGTAGCAAAATTAAAAGTTGGAATGCTTCCAGGCCAAATTTCCCTGCTAGAAATAATTGAAACAAGAAAGGTTGACATCTCTATACTATAAATGGTTTTGTAAAATGAATTCATATTTATACAAAAATCAAAAACTTAAATGTATATATGAATGAGGTATTAGATTGCTGTGTAAGAAAGACAGATGTGTGGAAATAAAAATTTGGCCTTTGGGTGATAATAGCAGTGTTAGGCATGGGAATTTACCAATTTATTTATAAATTTTGTCATTGTTCCAATATTAGAATAAATAATTATAGACTTTTAGTAAAAGTTTCATACATAATTGTATTGAATTAAGCTACTATCAATTTTATGCTTGATGCCATTAACAAACAAAGCTTCTAATTGTCAAGCTTCTCAGTTTATATATTGGAGATTATTCTTGTTATGACTACTAATGGGAATCATGGTAATGACAATTTCTAACTACTCCTGAGCTTTAATTGGCATTTCTAGCAATTTGCTAAGCGCTCTTGTTTGGTTGTTTTCATTTAGTCTTCAAAATGAACTCATGACAGATAATATTATTTCTGCCTGAAAGATCTGTCAACGACGTTAAATGAGTCAACACACAGGAAAATGATGCTATAAAATGAACACAATCTAGAAACTGAACTAATTATAACATTTTAACATATAGTCATACATCTTAAAGATCAAATTTATGGATTAAAGTTTGTCTAGGCTTTGAGATGTCATAGACTTAGTTCTCTTAATGTGAGCACCCTGGGCAAATGAGGACATTAGTTAAGATTAAATATTACCAAATCATGCAACCCTAAAAGTTAGCCACTAGTCATTTTTATATACACGTACATGAAATGTTGCAACTCCAAACTCACAAGTATTTTAAGATTAAAATATGAACAGTGTCTAGTTATTTACTATGAAAAATATGATATTCTATTAGTAAGTTATTTTATTTTTATTTAATTACATTTTTCCTTTTCTTTCCTTCCTCCAAATCTTCCCACACACACTCCTTTAAATACATTATACCCATACACACCCCCACACACACAAATTCTGTGTAATTCCTGGGAAACTATGAACAGTCAACAGGAAGAACTCTTCCCATGCCTACTAGATGTCAAACAGTCCATGCCATTTGAATCACAGATGTGTAGAATCTCTTTTAAAAGAGATCCATGAAAGCTTGAACAGAACCTGAAACAGTTACCAAGCAAGGCAAAGGCTTGTCAAGATTCTTCTTTTGTTTTTGTTGTTGTTTTTGTGGTTGTGGTGGTGGTGGTTTTTCTCTTCTTTCCTTTTCCTTCCTTCCTTCCTCCCTCCCTTCCTTCCTTCCTTCCTTCTTTCCTCCCTTCCTTCCTCTCTCTCTCTTCCTCTTTCTTTCTTTCATTCTGTCTCTTTTCCTTCTTCCTTCCTTCCTTCCTTCCTTCCTTTCTTTCTTTCCTTCTTTCTTTCTTTCTTTCTTTTTTTTGAGAAAGTATTTCTCTGAGTAACAGCCCTAGCTGTTCTAGAACTCATTTTGAGGACCAGGCTGCCCTTGAACTCATAGAGATCTGACTGACTCTGCAGCTTAACTGCTGAGACCTTTGGCTGCTGTGCTGAGGTGAATGACAAGGTGCTCCTCATCACAATACTGAATTTGATTGGGAATTTGATGGCAGTAAGGAATAAAAGCCATCCAGAAACTTGCCTATTGTCATGCCATGTAGTATAGGCAGAGAAAGACACTCATAAACTACAGTCAAACACACTGCATGGGCAGAGTGTAGAAACAAAGAACCCTGATTGCCATCACATGATGTTGAAGAGGGAAAACAGGAGTGCTTTAACCCAGGGACTCCGGTGAGATCCGCCATTTTCTTTCTGGTGACTTTCTAAGGTGGGACCAGCCTGGAGGTACAGGCCTCAAAAGTGGCAGGGCAGCCAGTACAGGATCCTCTCAAGCTCTGTCTACACCTAGGAGTGACAACAGATCCACAGCCCTCTCTGCACCTTTCCCTCAAGTGGAGATCCTGTCTTCAGGGTGTGGTATGACCCCAGGACTCAGGACAGACAACTGATCCACAGCCATATGCACCTGAGTTTTACCAGAGGAGAGGTGATCTCCCAAAAGTACTGACATAGGCTTATAGACCCATGGGAGGAACAAGCTCCAGCCAGGGACAACAAGAACATCTAACACCAGAGATCAACAGATGGTTAAAAGCAAATGCAAGAAACTTATCAACAGAAACCAAGACGAATTGGCTTAATCAGAATCTAGTACTCCCACCACAGCAAGTCCTGAGTATCCCAAAACACTGGAAAAGCAAGATTTGGATGTAAAATTATATCTCACGATGGTGCTAGAGGAATTTAAGAAGAACATAGATAACTCCCTTAAAGAAATACAGGTGAACACAGGAAAAGAGGTACAAGCCCTTAAAGGGGAAACAAAAAAATCCCTTAAAGAATTACAGGAGATCACAAGTAAACAAGTAGAAGCCCTTAAAGGGGAAACACAAAAATCCCTTAAGGAATTACAGGAAAGCACAAACACGTGAAGGAATTGAGATTGAGCAAAACCATCCAGGACTTAAAAATGGAAGTAGAAACCTTTAAGAAATCACAGAGAGACAACTCTGGAGTTAGAAATATTAGAAAAGAAATCAGGAGTCATAGATGCAAGCATCACCAACAGAATATAAGAGATAGAAGAAAGAATCTCAGGGGCAGAAGATACCATAGAAAACATTGACAAAACAGTCAAGGAAAATGCAAAATGCAAAAAGTTCCTGACACAAAGCATCCAGAAAATCAATGACACCATGAGAAGACCAAACCTAAGGATAATAGGTATAGAAGAGAGTGAAGACCTCCAACTTAAAGGGCCAGTAAATATCTTCAACAAAATTATAGAAGAAAACTTCAGTAACCTAAAGAAGAGATACCTATAAACATACAAGAGGCCTATAGAACTCAAAATAGACTGGACCAGAAAATAAATTCCTCCTACCACATAATAGTCAAAACACCAAATGCACAAAACAAAGAAAGAATACTTAAAGCAGTATGGGAAAAAGGTCCAGTAACATATAAAGGCAGGCCAATCAGAATTACACTAGACTTCTCAACAGAGACTGTGAAAGCTAGAAGATCCTGGGCAGATGACATACAGACCCCAAGAGAACACAAATGCCAGCCCAGACTACTATACCAAGCAAAACCCTCAATTACAATAGATGGAGAAACCAAAGTATTCAATGACAAAACTAAATTCACAGAATATATTTCCACAAATCCAGCCCTTCAAGGATAATAAGTGGAAAACTCCAACACAAGGGGGGGAACAACATCTCTGAAAAAGCAAAAATTTAATCTTCCAACGAAACTAAAAGAAGATAGCCACATGAATGGAATTCTAACTCTAATAACAAAAATAACAGGAAGCAACAATTACCTTTCCTTAATATCTATTCATATCAATGGACTCAATTCCCCAATAAAAAGACATATACTATCAGACTGCGTACATAAACAGGACCCAACATGTTGTTGCATACAGGAAACCCACCTCAGTGACAAAGACAGACACTACCTCAGAATAAAAGGCTGGAAAACAATCCTCCAAGCCAATGGTCCCAAGAAAAAAGCTTGACTATCCATTGTAATATCGAATAAAATCGTCTTTCATCCTTAAGTGATTAAAAGAGATAAGGAAGGACACTTCATATTCATCAAAGGTATGATTTACCAGGATGAACTCTCAATTCTGAACCTCTGTGTTCCAAATCAAAGGGCATCTACATTCATAAGAGAAACTTTACTAAAGCCCAAAGCACACATTGCACTGCACACAATTATAGTGGGAGATTTCAATACTCCACTCTCTGCAATGGACAGATCAAGGAAACAGAAACTAAACAAAGATACAGTGAGACTAATAGAAGTTATTAAACAGATGGATTTAACAGCTATCTATAGAAATTTTATTTTAAAAGAAAAAGATATACCTTCTTCTCAGCACCTCATGGTACCTATTCAAAAATTTACCACAAATCAGGCATGAACAGATACAAGATTGAAATAATTCCTTGTATCCTATCAGATCACCATGGACTAAGGCTACTCCTCAGTAACAACATAAACAATAGAACGCCCACATACACATGGAAGTTTAACAACACTCTACTCAATGATAACTTAGTCAAGGAAGAAATAAAGAAATTAATTAAGACTTTCTTGAGTTTAATGAAAAAGAAGCCACAACATACCCAGACTTATGGGATACAATGAAAGAAGTCCTACACGTGGAAGCTTAACAACACTCTACTCAGTGATAACTTGGTCAAGGAAGAAATATAGAAAGAAACTAAAGACTTTCTAGTGTTTAATGAAAAAGAAGCCACAGCATACCCAAACTTATGGGACACAATGAAAGCAGCCCTAAGAGGAAAACTCATAGCTTTAAGTGCCTCCAAAAAGAAACTGGAGAGAGCATACACCAGCAATTTGACAGCACATCTGAAAGCTCTAGAACAAAAAGAAATAAATTCACCCAAGAAGATTCAAAGGCAGGAAATAATCAAACTCAAGGCTGAAAGCAACCAAATAGAAACAAAAAGAACTATACAAAGAATCAACCAAGCCAGGAGCTGCTTCTTTGAGAAAATCAACATAATAGATAAACCCTTAACCAGACTGACTAGAGGGCACAGAGACAGTATCCTAATTAACAAGATCTGAAATGAAAAGGAAGACATAGCAACAGACACTGAGGAAATCCAAAAAATCATGAGATCCAACTACAAAAGCCTCTACTCAACAAAACTGGAAAACCTGGATGAAATGGACAATTTTCTAGACAGATACCAGCTACCAAAGTTAAATAAAGACCAGATCAACAATCTAAACAGTCCCATATCCGCTAATGAAATAGAAACAGTCATTAATAGTCTCCCAACCAAAAAAACCAAGGACCAGATGGGTTTAGTGTAGTTTTATTAAACCTTCACAGAAGACCTAATACCAATACTCATCAAACTATCCCACAAAATAGAAACAGAAGTTACTTTACTCAATTCGTTCTATGAAGTTACAATTAGTCTTATACCTAAACCACACAAATACCTAACAAATAAAGAAAATTTCTGACTACATCCCTTATGAGTATCGATGCAAAACTACTCAATAAAACTGAATCAAAGAACACATCAAAATGATCATCCACCATGATCAAATAGGCTTCATCCAAGGGATGCAGGGATGGTTCAATATACAGAAATCCATCAACATAATTCATTATATAAACAAACTCGAAGAAAAAAACCATATCATCTCACTAGATGCTGAGAAAGAATTTGACAAAATCCAACATCCCTTCATGATAAATTTCTTGGAAAACATCAGGAATTCAAGGCCATACTTAAACATAGTAAAAGCAATATACAGAAAACCAGTAGCCAACATCAAACTAAATGGAGAGAAACTTGAAGCAATACCACTAAAATCAGGGACTAGACAAGGCTGCCCACTCTCTCCCTACCTATTCAATATTGTACTTGAAATCCTAGCCAGAGTAATTAGACAACAAAAGGAGATCAAAGGGATATGAATTGGAAAGGAAGAAGTCATATTATCACTATTTGCTGATGATATGATAGTATATACTTAAGTGACCCCATAAATTCTACCAGAGTGCTCCTAAACCTAATAAACAACTTCATCGAAGTAGCTGGATATAAAATTAACTCAACCAAATCAGAGGCCTTCCCCTATACAAAGGATAAATAGGCTGAGAAAGAAATTAGGGAAACAACACCCTTCACAATTGATACAAATAATATAAAATACCTTGGTGTAACTCTAACTAAGCAAGTAGAAGATCTGTTTGACAAGAATTTCAAGTCTCTGAAGAAGGAAATTGAAGAAGATCTCAGAAGATGGAAAGATCTCCCATGCTTGTGGATTGGCAGGATTAATATAGTAAAAATGGTCATCTTGCCAAATGCAATCTATAGATTCAATGCAATCCCCATGAAAATTCCAACTCAATTCTTCATAGACTTAGAAAGAGCAATTTGCAGATTCATCTGGAACAACAAAAGACCCAGGATAGCCAAAACTCTTTTCAACAATAAAGGATCCTCTGGTGGATTCACCATCCTGGAACTTAAGCTGTACTATACAGCAATTGTGATAAAAAACTGCATGGTATTGGTACAATGACAGGCAGGTAGATCAATGGGACAGAATTGGAGACCCAGAAATGAATCCACACACCTATGGTCCCTTGATGTCTGACAAAGGATGTAAAACTATAAAGTGGAAAAAAAACACAGCATTTTCAACAAATGGTGCTGGCTCAACTGGCAGTTATATATTCTATGTAGAATGCAAATTGATCCATTACTATCTCCTTGTACAAAGCTCACATGCAAGTGGATCAAGGACCTGCACATCAAATCAGATACACTGAAACTAATAGAAAAGAAAGTGGGGAAGAGCCTCAAGCACATATACACAGGGGGAAATTTCCTGAACAGAACATCAACAGCTTATGCTCTAAGATCAAGAATTGACAAATGGGACCTTATAATGTTGCAAAGCTTTTGTAAGGCAAAAGACACTGTCAATAGGACAAAACGGCAACCAATAAATTTGGAAAAGATATTTACCAATCCTATATGTGATAGAGGGCTAATATCCAATGTATACAAAGAACTCAAGAAGTTAGACTCCAGAGAAAGAAATAACCCTATAAAAAATAGGGTACAGAGCTAAACAAAGAATTCTCAACTGACGAATATCGAATGGTTGAGAAGCGCCTAAAGAAATGTTAAACATCCTTAGCCATCAGGGAAATGCATGTCAAAACAACTCTGATATTCTACCTCACACCAGTCAGAATGTCTAGGATAAAAAACTCAGATGACAGCAGATGCTGGAGAGGTTGTGGAGAAAGAGTAACACTCCTTCATTGCTGGTGGGATTGCAAGCTGGTACAACCACTCTGGAAGTCAGTTTGGTGGTTCCTCAGGAAATTGGACATAATTCTACCAGAGAACCCAGCTATACCACTCCTGGGCATATACCCAGAAGATGATCTAACATGTAATAAGGACACATGCTCTACTTTGTTCATAGCAGCCTTATTTATAATAGCCAGAAAGTGGAAACAACCCAGATGTCCCTCAACAGAGGAATGGATACAGAAATTGTGGTACATCTACACAATGGAGTACTACTCAGCTATTAAAAACAATGAATTTATGAAATTCTTAGGGAAATGGATGGATCTAGAGAATATCAGCCTGAGTGAGGTAACCCAATCACAAAAGATCACACATGGTATGCACTTTCTGATAAGTGGTTATTAGCTCAGAAGTTCAGAATGCTTGAAGTACAATCCACAAACCACAAGAGACTCTGGAAGTAGGAAGACCAAAATGTGAACCTTTCATTCCTTCTTAAAAGGGTGAACAAAATACCCATGGAAGGAGTTTCAAAAGTAACTATGGAACAGAGTCTGAAGGAAGGGCAATCCAGCCTGGTATAGGTGTCTCCTGAGAGGCTCTGACAGTATCCGACAAATACATAAATAGAGGCTCACAGCCATCCAGTGAACTGAGTACAGGGTCCCCAATGTAGGAATTAAAGAAAGGACCAAAGGAGGTGAAGGGTTTGCAGCTCCTTAGGACAAACAACAATATGAACTAACTAGTACCCTCAGAGCTCCCAGGGAATAAACCACCAACCAAGGTGCACACATGGTGGGACTGATGGCTCTGGAAGCATGTGTATAGTAGAGGATGGCTAAGTCAGTCATCAATGGGAGGAGAGGCCCTTGGCCCTGTGAAGGTTCTGTGCCCCAGTGTAGTGGAATGCCAGGGCCAGTAAGCAGGAGAGGGTGGCGTGGCAAGCAGGGAAGGGAAGAAGGGTTTGTTCTTGTTGTTGTTTTTTGTTTTGGTTTTGTTTTGTTTGTTTGTTTTTAGAGGGGAATCTGTGAAAGGAGAAATCATATGACATGTAAATAAAGAAAATATCTAATTAAAAAAAGGGGGCGACATCCATAGAACAGGCCATGCCACATGGATGGGCTCTAGAAGTCTGCTTGTAGCATGGGCAGAAGAGGTCACTCAGAGGCCTGGAAATCACATGACGACTTGTACTGGAAGTCACTACAATGTTCAAATGTGTGGTGGAAGATGGGTGAAAAAGAGAAGTGTAACAGTTTGAAAATTGTGGAAGGAAATGGAACTGGAGACTTGAGGGTGGAAAGGAAGAGCCTGTTATAAGTAGTCAGCCATGCCACTTGAGGCATGTGACTATGCAGCAGTAGAGGTCAGTGTTGATGACCCTGGCTTTTATTACCACTAGAGACCATGGGAACATTCCTAGTCTGGGCAGTCACTTAGGACCACGTGGATGTCCAGGGGCTGTGCAGAACTGGCCCCATCCTGCCCCTCACTGACTGGGATGCTTTGGAAAGCTGGCCCCACTTCTGACCAGTTGCAGCACTCAGGAGAGTGTGCCCTGTGCTTTATTCATGTAGCACAATGGAACTGGCTCTAGTGGCTCAGTGCAGATGGGCTAGCACTTGGGGTATGAGTGTGGGATATCTGACCCCTCCAGTCAGCAGTGAAGTGGTACTAGATACAGAGGATGTATTTCCCTGCCTTCTCTCCTCAGGGCATTTGTGGGTGAGGGCCTGACTCATGGTCATGGAAGCAGGAGAGAAGACCTTGCACCTGCCTGGCCAGTCCAGCAAAGCTGGCCCTGGGGTGGGGGCCACAAGAGCAAGAACAAGGAAAGGCTAGATGCATCACTCCTTTGCCAAGTGTTAGTGAGAATGCAGAGGTGATGCCCTCTCCCTCCTTGCTCCTTGCAACCTGTGGCAGCTGGGAGACCTGACCAAGGATTAGATAAGAACCAGAAAACTGGCCCTCCTTCTCCATTGGCTATAGCACTCAGAAGAGCAGGCCACCAATCATCTGAGAAACACAGGGCATCTTGCCCTGATGATCCAGCCCTGAGGGTATGAGCAGGAGAGCTATCCTAACCCTCACAGACTGCAGCACTTGCAAAAATGGTCTTGTGCCTTCTCTGTGCAGCATAGTGGAGGTGGCCCTGGTGGCAAAAGCATGGGTGAGTCAGCCCAAATGGTGAGAGAATAGGAGGAGAGAATGGGAGTTGGCCCTGCCCCTCCCAGACTGCAATACTCGTGAGAGTAGCCTTTGCCTTGACTGAACAGGAAGTAGAGCTTGCTCTGGAGTTAGGGGTACAGTTGAGCAGGCTCCAGCAGGAAGAGAGGATGCAAGCAGGAGAGAGCTGACCTTGCCTCCTGCTGATGGCAGCATTGGGTGATCTACTTGGAGAAGTGTTTAAGAGTTGCCCTGGAGGTACAGATAAGAGAGATCCAGACAGCTGACCAGCTTAGCTACCACCCAGGCTCAGATCTAGAGCTTTGTGTTAGCACACCCCTAAATATCCATCTTCTGGGAAGTGTTGGGACATTTGAAAGGGCCTGTTCTGCTGAACCAAACATGCAGAATCTCCATTTCATATGGTAACAACTGGATAATTGAAAGAGTCTTGATGATGAAGATCTTATATTCATAGTGTCACAAAAGCCAGAGATCTCAAACCAGATCGGTGACTCATTACCATGAATATTTGAATGTGAAGACTTGTGAACAGACTGATATCATATGAATCACTACAGCTTCCATGATGAGATATTTTTCTATGGTTTTTATTGTTATGTTTACTTTGTTTGTGTATGTATTTGTTTTATTTGGGGTTGGTTTGCAAGGGCAGAGGATGGATATGAGAGGACCAGGAGATGAGTAGACCTGGGGTACATGATACGATACTCACAATGAATCAATAAAAGGCTACAAAAGTAATAGAACTTCTTGTGTTTTTCAAAATAATGTTAAATACAAGTATTTGCCAGACATTTAAAATGAACAGGTAAATTACATTAATTATGAAAACCAACAAGAGAAAAAGAAGTAATGTATAGCTGTTCTTGTTTATTAAATATGGTTGAATCACAGGATTAAAATACCCAAGTGTATCGCACATAAATCATAAAATAAAGTGGCTAAAATCAAGAAAATCAAATGGAAGTTTGTGAGAACTCAGAACCAAAAATGTGTACCTGGAAACAATGAACATTACTTAAACCAATGCTTTAAAAGCAGAGAAAAGACTGTAAATAGATACATAGGTAGCCATCCAGCCAGACAAATAGAGTAGGTCTATGCAGGACACATAAAGAGGACCATTAGAATCTGCAGGAGAATTTAAATTAGCAACTGTATGCACAGGACTTACTCTTACCAAACAAATAGATATAGATCCAGTGTTCCAAGCATGTGTGATGACTAATGTTATGTTTTAAGCTTAAAGTACTGTGCTTAAGAAATCTATAAAAAAAGAATTGCATCTAACCTAAAAGCCCCACTTGCCCAAGGACCAATAAATTCCAGAAATACTGGGGGCTATTGTTCATGTAAGATAAGGGCACATGTTTTTAATTCTATAAACAAGCTTTTTTGCCCCAATTACATAGGTTGTGTGATTGATCACACTTAGGCAGGCAGTACCTAAACAGAAAGTACAACAGAATGTATGCCTGCCTCTGATCACATGTAGGCAGGAAAAACACAGCTTCCTGAATTTGCCTTTATAAGGCCTTGACTAATGTAATTCATGACCATATTCTGAGCATGTGTCTTGGGTATTAACCTGGCCAGTATCCCTGATCCGGCCAGTATTTAATAAAACCTGTTATTTGTTAAAAATGTATTAATTTTCAGACTGACAAATCTCTGAGTGATCCCAGACACATAACACATTAACTGGTTTTCAAACAAATGAATGACATTAAACAATGACCAAGGAGACTTGTGTGTCATCCAAAACAATAAATTACTGAGAAAATTGGTAACATTACCTCCTGCTAAATACACACGATGGAACAGCGAGAGAGGGGAACTTGGTTAGGAAATTTGGGCTCAAATAATGCTACACAAAATACCAACAGCAAGACAGATTTAGGTATTGACAGACAACAAGGGGACAAAAAAAATGACAGTGGAACAAATGAATATTTGTGAGTCAGTCTTATAGGAATTCATCAACATTGTCAGAAGAAATATAGACACATTTAAAAGATATAAGCATAGGATGAGTATTTGTGCTGTCAACATTAGGAATGCAAACCCCTTTCCTGAAAGGGTGTCCACAGGATTCTTCAAAACAATAGAAGGATGTCGTAGAACAAAATGGATAGCATGAATTTGTGAATTAATAGAAAAAGCCCCTGCCTCCCACATCCCAGTGGTCATCTAGTAGTGCTAATTACCAAAAGTACAAACCTGATTTACAGCACATCTTACTAGAGGATATTCTTGCTGTTCTTTCAGGAAAGAACAGTCTATTCCAAAGCCTACATTTTTGAAGCATTTTCCTAGTTGCTTGGCACTAGCAAGTGATACTTTGTAAGTTAAATACGATGAAATATGCACAGAAATAAATATGAATTCACCTATTTTTCCCTGGGTCCCTCACTTTCTCCAAGTCTCATGTCAACAAAACCCTGTACTACTTGCTCTTTGAATAACAGCAAGAACATCAAAATTATAGAGAGCTTGCACAAACATAAAATGATTAAGGGTACAGCAAAGCCTACCCCACAGTATATATTCACATTTCTGTGATACAAGATCCTATACGTTAGGATGTTGATTTTCCCTTAATAGCACTCAAGGAAACTGCATTTGAACCACAGTGTGTAATGCTTTAGTGCAGTGCTGTCTGTGAATGATAGAAAGAGAAACAGTTCACATTTGTTTTGCTGTACAGCACAGGCATTATTCACATGTGGCCAATAGACTGGAAATAAGACCAAGCTCTATTTATTTTTAAATGAATTCAAATTTAAATAGTCATATGTGGCTAGTATAGCTTTAGGGAATTCTTTCACAAAACAAAATAGGAAAATAACATATATTTCTCATAGTGGGCACTAAAGTGGTCTTATAAAAGTAATCAATTGAAAGTGAGTGGATTATGGCTCAAGGGCACTGAGTGGAAATAGCAGCAAACCTGAATGCTGCTAAGAATATCACACATTTCTGGAAAAGTAACCCATTGAAGTAGCAGCAATTCCTCTAATGCTTCTAAGAGTTCAGCTTCTCATGGCCACTAGACCAACTGTGGGACAGAGAACAGCATAGTCCTATTGACCTCTTTACTTGAAGGGCCAGATGTCAGCACAGAACTAAAGTAATTTCTGTTCAGAGAGGAAAAGCCTAGAAGGCAACAGTCTTATTCCTTCTGTATGAAGAGGTCTAGCTGTTGATCATGCACATTTAACGTTGCATCCTACAAGAAACAGATGGCAAATTCTGTTTCAGGTCCTGCTGTTTTGGCAGCAAGCAAACAGGAAAACATTTTAGTAAATACCAACCAAAACACCATGACTGGCAAAGGTTAAATGTTATATAGAATTTTGTTGAATGAAATGAAGATAAAAGTCATTTATGAAAAGCAGTATTTTACTTATTGTCAAACAAAGTTCTATTTAAACTGTGGCAAAAAACAAAGTGATAATTTTGTTATTGGTGAAATCTAAAAAAGCCTACATTTAATTAGTGCATATTTCTTCATGAATCACTGAAAATAAGAAGTTAAATAGATTACAGGTGTTTTCATTAAAAGGAAACGAGAAGCTACAAGAAAAAAATTTAAATGTTTTTCTTGTGAAATTATGACTGTGAACTCATTTCAGTTTCAAGTGGAATTAGTTCTTTACACAAAGACATTAAAATGTATTAATGAATTACACATTGACACATGATGCTACAGTGTCCCAATTGTCTCTGTGTCTATTCTTTTTTCTCTTTTCTTTCTTTGAGTTTTCATACTGGAGTTTTACATTTACACAATTGGCTAACCTTCCTTTCACATCTATGTATTTCCATGACTGACATTTTTCCGAAACTCATAACCTCCTGTACTTTAATTAATATTACACACACACACACACACACAGAGAGAGAGAAAGAGAGAGAGAGAGAGAGAGAGAGAGAGAGAGAGAGAGAGAGAAATAGAAGGAGCATATGAACACACAAAAAGAGATGATAGTGTTTTAGTTACTTTTCTATTTCCATGAAAAAATATGAGTAAGGCAGCTTACAAGCGATAACATATAGGGTTGGAGTCCATGGTCATGATGACAGGGAACATGGCATCAGACAGACATACATGGCACTGGAGCAGTAGCTGAGAGCTTACATCTGATCCACAAGAACAAGGCAGAGTAAAACAGCTAGCTGGGAATGGTATGGGTACTTGAAACCTCAAAATTAGTGACACCTCCTCCTCCAAGGCCAAACCTCCTAATACATCCTAAACAATTCCACCAACTAGGGAACAACCATTCAAATATATGAGATATGTGTGCCATTCTCATTTAAAACACCGTAAAATAAATGTACAGATAGATGATGTGCCATGTGGATTGGGGAGATTGAACTGAGATCACGAGGCTTGATGACAAAAGCTTTAATCATGAAGGCATCTTACCAGCTCTCTATGACATCTTCTTATATTAACTCAGCAAGTTAAGGAGGAATCCACATAAAATCGTCCCACTCTTTCTAAAATCAATAATGACTAATCTTCCAAAGCTGTGTATGTTTAAAACATTATGTTTCAATATATTCTCTAAAGAAGGTAATAATTTCATTTTAGAGTTTGAAACAATTCATTTCTTTAAAATAAGTATATTCTTATTTCTACAATATAAGCTGAAGTTATCTGAGAAGAAGTAAACACAACTGAGAAAATGTCTCCATAACATTGCCCTGTAGTCTATCCTATGTGGGAATTTTCTTAATTAGTAATTGATGTGGGAGCACAAGTCCATTGTATGTAGGGACACCTCAGGGAAGTTGATCCTGGGGTATATAAGAAAGCAGACTGGCCAAGCCCTAGGGAGCACACAAGTTAGTAGTGCTTACACATGGCTTCTGCTTTAGTTGGTGCCTTGAGATTCTGCCATGAGTTTCCTCAATGATGGAGTATTACTTGAGAGTCGTAAGCTTAATAAAGGCTTTCTTCTTAAAGTAGTTCTTGTTCATGGTATTTTTCATCATACCATTACAAAATTAATTGTGACTGTAGGGATGGAGGTGAGTCCGGTGATGACACTGCAGGCTTTGGGTGCTGCCTAAGTTTTATGTCAACTTGTTACAAAATGAAGACAATTGGGGAGAAGGAACCTTCCCTGAGAAAATGACTTCAATGGGTTGGCTCCTGTGCAAGTGTGTAGGGACATTTTTGTTTTGGTTTATTATTGATTTGTGAATGCCCAGCTCAACTCTGAGTGTTGCTACTCATAAGCAGGTAGTTCTAGATAGTATAAAAATCTAAGCTGAGCAAATGATGGGAGAAAGCAAATAAGCAGTATCCTTACATGGCTTCTGCTTCTTGGTTCTTGCCTTTAATTCTTGCCCTAATTTCTCTTTGTATTTGATTGTGACCTGAGAGTAAGTTATAAGATGAAATAAACTCTTTTCTCCCCGAGGTACTTCTGGTTGTAGTGTTTTATCACAGCAATTGAAACATGGACTAAGACAGTCTCCATTAAGTATTGCCATGTGCTTTTAGTAATTTCAAGTGCCACAATTGAAAAGATAGGTATTCACTTTATGTGCATGGATGTTTTTCCTGCATGTATATCTGCACACTATGTGAAAGCCTGGCTTACATAGAGGCCACATTGGATCCCTGGCACTAGAATTACAGGTAGTTGTGAGTTTCCATGAAGGTGCTGGGAATTAGTCCTGGGTTCTCTGGAAGAGAAGACAATGTTCTTAACTGCTGAGCTACCTCTCCAGCCACATTTTTTCCTAATGAAAACCTTTCAGTGGATACCTTTTAATGACAAATATGGTGGGAAGTTCCACAATCCTTGAACATTTATAAAACTTTAGCCTTGAGTTCTGATGATTAATATGCTCACAATAAACACTGCTTTAGCACAACTCTGTCATTTTACTAATGGCGATGCTATGATGACAGTGTCATTACTACAGAGAGGCTATAGCACAAAATAGTACAGCAAATTCTGAAGAGATGTAGCCTGGCCCCAAATCTTGCTTTCTCCTCTCTTTTGCTGAGTAGTAAAATTTTGTCTCCTGGGCCCCAAATGGGGCAAGAAAGAAATTAATGTGGCCCTGAACAAAAGATTCCTTTTGAATGGTAAAAATGTTTTTATTGGATGGCTTGACTATGGCCCAGTATTATAGTTTTTGTAGATGTCACTGAAGACAGCTTGAGAGCACAGCAGCTCACTCTTTATCATGTCCTACAACTTCACATATAGTTTATAATTTTTTGAAAGAGAAAGTTTCATAAAAACAAAGCAAGCTATTTGTCATGTACTACTATTAATTATACTCAAGAAATATTTTCTAGAAGGGTAATTGGATTCTAATACCAGCAATATGACCTTGGTGAATCACATTATTATATTTGCATTTCTGTTGCTGTATTTTTAGAATGGTTTTACTAATGGGAGACATTGGTTTTCTAAAATCTAAAAGATATAAAATACTTGCCAGAATGTACAATTAAATATAAATTTTAGGTCATGCAGTACTCCTTGTATTAACTTTTTCTTTGGCATATCTAAATAGTTTTCATATTAACTTTATTTTGCTGCTTTAAAAATGCTGTTATTACTTCAAGAGGTAATGACATGCTAACTGATTATTCCTTAATGCTACACAAAGCATAAAGAACACCAGAGAAAAACGATCATATTTTTGCTACAATGGTATTAGGGAAGGCCCATTTAAACAATTGAGAGTTTACAAATTAAACAAAAAGTTCCAAGACAATAATAGAATGCCAGTATGTGCTGGACAATCTTAAGTGTATAGAACTACAGTAAAAAATAATTAACAAACACGCCTCATTTGTAACTACCATGATTTTAGTTATAATTAACATTAAATATTACATATCAATAAGACAGAAAGTCTTTTAAATTCTTAAAAATAAGGGATTTGTATATAGATTATGTAGCATAAATTGACAGTAATGTCCATGGCATAAAAAGTCCAAATAAATTACAAAGGATTAGAATCATACAGAATTTTCCCTGAACCACAATAAAATAAAATAAGATCCCAGAAGAAATAGATAAAAATACACTTATACCCAGTGAGGCTGAAGGGTCATCATTAAAGAGGGGGACCAAAGATTGTAGGAGTTACAAGTGGATGTATATTTTGAAATATTTGCAAAACATGATAGTGCTGTTACACACATGAACTTACAATGGATGAGACAGCCTATACAAGATTTGCACAACATCAACTCAGCCAAAACATTTCCAATAGGGTGGTAGAGAGGCTTATGACATTTATGCCCTACTTGATGAGTTATTGTCAATTGATGGTTGCTGGGAAAGGGAGAGTCACTTTTTTTTCAGGGATTCAGGCATTAAGAGCCTATCCATGCTCCAGAAGGAACCATGACCCCACAGGAATCATGAAATGCAATCATGGTTATTAAATTTAAACAAAGAGTAAAAGAGATTGCTTGTGATGTTCTGAGAGGAAGAAGAAAAGAATAAAGAAGAGGTATTGGTTTTTTTTTGCAAACAAGCACATTATATACATGTGTGAACACTCATAAATATTTAATAAAAGGAAATAATTATTTAATAAAGACATACTCCCCCAAATACAATGATAATATTTGAATTTAAAAAGTATAAATTAAAAGATACAATGAAATACTTAAATGAAAAATATAATAGAAATTGAATGCATCAAAATATGTAGAATACAGCTAAAGTTTAGAGTATAGGGAATTTCTCATTCATGTATACACAGGCAAAGATCCCTCTGCAACCCTGGTGAAGACAAAAAGATTTTGAGATTTCTGGCTAGGTAGGAAAGGTCCATTGGCCCTTGGAGAAGATGGTGAACTTTGTACACTCTGTTGGGCAGATAGAGAAAAATCTCACTAGGTGGGTAGAAGCATCCTCTACCTACTCCAGTGCTTCAAGGAGCTTTGCTATCCTCTCAAAAGCCCAAGGAACAATGATACTAGAAGTGGAAAATTCTACAACTAATCTTATGTAAACTCTAACTGCAGTTTCACCTGTCAAATGCAGGTGAAATAAAATAATGCATATAAGGTTCTTTAGTCTATGTGCAAAGATGTCTATGAAGTGAATTTTGTGCTTAAGTTTGCTTCCCATGCCTAAGATAGTACTGTAAGTCTGTGCAGATATTCCAAAGTCTGAAAATTTCTGAAATTTGATATACAGTACTTTCAAAAATTTTGGAAAAATTTAACCAGCATATATGTATGTATATATACATGAATGTATTTAGGTATGTGCATGTATACATATGAATATGTAAACATATAAGCACATTTATAATGAATATTAAATTCCATGAAAGGTAAATTAAAACTTTAATTCAAAGGTTCAGTTTGATGTTCCTGTATAGTTTTTTTTGAAACAACAGTTACTAAGTATTACAGTTTATCGCCCAATGACTAGGAATTCAATTTCAATAATATAAATGGTTCATTATAAAAACAAATTTCCCTTATGATATTTGATTATTCTTGTTAGTTAAGCACATTATTCTGGTTAGTTTTTTGACAAATTGACACAAACCAGAGTTCAATTGAGAGCTGCCTGTATCAAATTGTCTTACATGTATTTCTGGTATATATATATATATATATATAAATATATTATTTATATTATAAAATATATATTATTTATATATATATAAAATAGTCTTGGTTGTACTGGAACTCACTCTGTAGACCAGACTGGCCTTGAACTCAGAAATCTACCTGCCTCTGCCTCCCAAGTGCTGGGATTAAAGGAGTGTTCCACCACTGCCCGGTTGGGATATGTTTTTGATTGCTAATGAATGTAGGAGGGCCTAGCCCACTGTGCATGGTGCTTTTCATAGGCAGTTGAGGCCCAGCTGTATAAGAAAGGTAGCTGTGCAGTGAAGGGAAGATGTATTATGTGAACTGAACTCAACTTTAATTAATGTTATAGTGACTAGGTGTTTTCAATAAAGAGTGAAAAGTAGGAGGGAAAACAGAGCATCAAACAGAGTTGGTAAGAGGAATTATATATGTTTTGTATTATATTATATAATTTTATATTAGAATATATAATATGTGTGTAATGTATGTATTATAAATGATTTTTTAATGTGAAGACTATCTGTTTCACATGAAAGTTTCTTTTGTTTTTCTGGTACTGAGTGAGGCTAGACAGCTAACCTATACCAGGAAAGAGAGTTCTTATATCATTTGGTGTTGACTGATACAAGGAATAAAATACTCTAGTAACCTTGAGCGATCCCAGACAGAAACTTAAAATTGATATGTACTAATGAGCTGTGAGAACCTGTTAGTGTTCAAGTTTTTTGATAGATATAGATGAAGAAAGTTGACATGATTATTATTTTCAGTCTGGAATTTTTGTTGAAGGGGAAGTCCGGATTGAGAAGAGAATTCAGCTGAGTCCAGCTAAACTGAGGTCCAGGACCAAGTTGTTAAAGCTGGTATGATAGAGGAAAGTACTAACTAGCTCAAGAAAGTTGCTACAAAAGTCTCATGATTGTTGTCATCTAAGCCAGATTTCTCAGTTTCCCATGGAGTGCTGAGGTTGTTATACTAGAAAATGCTTGAAAATATTCAAGAACTCATTTTAGAGATGAATTTGATACACTGTTGATTTCCATGATGTTTATACTCTGTTATGACTAATTTCAAGAGAGCAACCTGAGTAGTCTGAGCATCGTTTTTCAGAGATATCTGTGAATTGTGTCTCATATACTTGTATGAACTGGAAATTTCCACTTCCCTGTCTGCAGCTGCCAGATATGAATAAGAAATTTATGACAGAAAACATTTATACTTTTAAAGAGAAATGAATGTACTGGCTAAGTTAAACATGTATCAGCATAATTCTAACTTTAAAAGGATTTTTATGATTTTAAAATTCATTTTTAAAAGTTTTAATTGAAAATAACAATTGCACCTATTTGTCATGTAAACATGATGTCTCAGTAATACATATATATTATTGATGAAGTTGGAATAATTATCTTGTGAGTTAATTCTAGTCTTCCTCAATTTTTCACAGTGAGAAAACTTAGAATACTTTATTTTAGCAAGCTTCAAATACACAATAAATAATTATGAGTCATGGTCAGCTTGCCATATAATATATTAGGCTTATTTTACTGATCTAACTAAAGACTTATTCCCTTTGTGAGAGATATAATTTCCACATTGATTTGAACACCATCCATTTCAAATGGATGCATATTAACATCTTATGAGAGACCACAGTTTGTAAGAACCCAATTTTGGAAACTCTTAGTCAAAGGTTTAGCTTTTGTGACTAAAATATTACTTCAAACTTTGAAATTATTTTAAATTACTAAAATAAAATTTTCAATTCAAATTTCCAAGCCAAGAATGTAAAGGACTTAAAATTAAGTTATCCTTTTAAATTTCACCTCTCTGAGTTCAAAGTATTATGTGTGATGTTTGCCCAGATTTTATGATATAAACATATAAAGCTTGTATCTGGACATATTTCATTTTATCCCATTGTCTTTGAAAAAACACTTAGCTCTGAAATATTTTCTTTACTTTTTACTTACATTCCAGCTGTTCTGAAATGCTCTCCATGTTGCATATTTCTAGAATAGCAACTCTCTTTTTAAAAGGAACAAGAATTCTGGTTTTTATAGTAATCAATTCTAATTTCATTGTATCTTTGACATCCAAGAGTAAATACCTAGAAACTACAAATTAATGCTCTCTCTCTCTCTCTCTCTCTCTCTCTCTCACTCTCGCTCTCTCTCTCTGTCTCTTAGTTTAAATTAAATGTCTCATTTTAAGTCCTCGTTATGTAGTGAAGAGTCTTGTCTCTTTAAACTTGAGAGTTACTCTTATTGCAAGTCTTGATGAGTCCATACTCTTGGGATTGGCTCCAATATTCCTTAGTGCCCCAGAGTTCCTTTAGAGTAACAGCTGGATTCCATGATTTTCACAAGTCTTGGAGTTTGGCTAGTGCTGGAGTTTCCTTAGCAGAAGGAGCCAGAATAACTTTTTTTGAAATTTAAATTTATATGATCCTTTTGTGAAACTTTATTTTGATTTTAAGTTAGTCTGTTAACTTAATTAGGCATTAGAAGTCACTGGGGAATACAACTGTCATATTAAAAAATGAAACAATAATTTAGGTCAAACTTAGTTTAGGGCTTTTTTTTTCTTTCATCTTGTTCAGAGCAGTCCTGGATG
The DNA here is from genome assembly GCF_008632895.1 of Mastomys coucha. Classification (NCBI taxonomy): domain Eukaryota; kingdom Metazoa; phylum Chordata; class Mammalia; order Rodentia; family Muridae; genus Mastomys; species Mastomys coucha. The sequence goes on along the minus strand of NC_045030.1, from coordinate 68,572,201 downwards.
TACATAAGTAATGTCAAAAAAAATTTCCCAAATTTTGATACTTTGGGAGGTCCCTTGCTATTCTCTATCTCTTTTTTTTTTTTAAGATTTATTGGTTTTATATATGTGAGTACAATATCACCGTCTTCAGACACACC